>NC_140590.1:1479844406-1480151652 GCF_964204655.1 Triturus cristatus
ACATCCTCCTAGGGGACCTCAACTTCCACCTGGAGAACAACAAGGACAACAACACCACCACCCTGCTAGACAACCTCGCCAACCTCGGACTCAAGCAACTGGTCAACACCCCCACCCACTACGCCGGCCACACGCTTGACCCCATCTTCTCCTCAAGCAACCACATCTCCTTCAGCCACTCCACCAGACTGCACTGGACCGATCACAGCTGCATCCACTTCAACTTCAGGAAAACCACGACTCACCTCCGCCCGCAGCAAGCCCCCCGTAGAGGCTGGAGCAAGATCACCACCGACCATCTCACCACCTCCCTGAGCCAAAACCAACCCACCAACACTAAAGACCCCAACGAAGCAGCCCGCAACCTCACACAGTGGATCACCAACTGCGCCGACGCCCTTGCACCACTGAAGAACCCTCCTAGCAATCCCAACAGCAAGAAAGCCTCATGGTTCACCGATGATCTCAAAGACTCCAAGAAATCCTGCCGTACCCTCGAAAAAGCCTGGTGCCACGACCAGTCAACAGAAAACATGACAGCCCTCAAGAACTCCATCCGCAAACACCACCAGCTGATCCGCACCACCAAAAGGACATCATTCAGAGACCGACTGGACAACAACACCCACAACAGCAAAGAACTCTTCAGCATCATCAAAGAGCTCTCCAACCCCAGCACCAGCAACAACGACATTACTCCATCGCAAGAACTCTGTGACTCACTCGCCACGTTCTTCCACCGCAAGATCGCAGATTTACACGACAGCTTCAGCGCTCAGACTACATACCCAGCCACCGAACCAACGCCCCCCACCACCACCCTGTGCACCTGGAACCCCGTCAGCACGGAAGCCACCACCCTCATGATGAAAACCATCCACTCCAGCTCCCCAGCCGACCCCTGCCCACACCACATCTTCAACAGAGCCGACTCCATCATCGCACCCCATCTCCGGGACATCATTAACAACTCCTTCACATCCGCCACATTCCTGGAGAGCTGGAAGCATGCAGAGATCAGCGCCCTCCTGAAGAAACCCACCGCGGACCCCACAGACCTCAAGAACTTCTGTCCCATCTCGCTCCTCCCCTTCCCCGCTAAAGTCATCGAGAAAATCGTCAACAAACAGCTGACCACCTTCCTCGAGACGAACGGCTCCCTCGACCCATCGCAGTCCGGATTCCGAGCGAACCACTGCACCGAGACCGCCCTCATCGCAGCCACCGATGACATCGGGTCCCTGCTCGACAACGGTGACACTGCCGCCCTCATCCTCCTCGACTTGTCGGCCGCATTCGACACTGTCTGCCATCGCACCCTGCCCACCCGCCTCCACCACGCCGGGATCCAAGGGAAGGCCCTGGAATGGATCACCTCCTTCCTCTCCGACAGAACTCAGAGCGTCCACCTCCCACCCTTCCACGCAGCGGCCACCAAGATCATCTGTGGCGTACCCCAAGGATCCTCTCTCAGCCCCACCCTCTTCAATGACTACATGAGCCCCCTCGCAGCCATCGCATGCAAACACAACCTCAACATCATCTCCTACGCCGACGACACCCAACTGATCCTCTCCCTCACCAGCGAACCCGCCACCGCCAGAGCCAGCTTCCAGGCAGGAATGAAAGACGTCGCGGAATGGATAAAGCTCAGCAGTCTGAAGCTGAACTCAGACAAAACGGAAGTCCTGATCCTCGGACCATCCCCCTTTACCTGGGATGACTCCTGGTGGCCCCCTGCTCTGGGCACCGCCCCCAAGCCCATGGACCACGCACGCAACCTGGGTTTCATCCTTGACTCCTCCCTCACGATGACCAAGCAAGTCAACGCCGTTACATCCTCCTGCTTCAACACCCTCCGCATTCTCCGAAAGATCTTCCGGTGGATCCCCACTGGAACCAGGAAGACAGTCTACGCCGGGACCACCGCCAAACTACAGCAAAGACTCCAGCGCATTCAGAACGCAGCTGCACGACTCATCCTGGACATTCCCCGACACAGCCACATCTCTGCTCACCTGAGAGACCTGCACTGGCTCCCCGTCAGCAAGAGGATCACCTTCAGACTCCTCACCCATGCACACAAGGCTCTCCACGACACGGGCCCCGAATACCTCAATACCCACCTCACATTCTACACACCTACCCGCCAGCTCCGCTCCGCCAGCCTCACCCTCGCCATTGTCCCACGGATTCGCAGAACCTCCACCGGAGGAAGATCTTTCTCCTACCTGGCGGCCAAGACGTGGAACTCCCTCCCCACCCCCCTTCGTCTAACCCAGGACCATCTCTCCTTCAGGAAGCACCTCAAGACCTGGCTTTTCAAGCAGTAGCGGCACCCCCCTCCCAGCGCCTTGAGACCCTCGCGGGTGAGTAGCGCGCTATACAAATGTCCTGATTGATTGATTGATTGATTGATTATCAAATCGTATAACTTTCATAAATTTGCACTTGCATTAACATCTTTTAGCCAGACTTCTACATGAGGCAGCAGTGTGTAGGCCTGGTGGACATAGTTATTTTCCGTAATTTATAAGGTTTATTTTATATTCCATTGGCTGCGTTTATTTCTGTTGACTGCTGTCTGAAACTTTGCGCTAATGCAATCCAGATGTGCAGTAATATCTGTAAATATACATTTGTTAGGAATGTACTTTTTCGGTAGTGATTGTCCATTTTCTGTCCAAATTAAAATTGACTAAAGTTGACCACATTTGTCGGGCTAATATACATTATCAAACTGAAAGTGCTGCTCCATGTGTTTTCAATAGTTAATATATTTTTTTCTCATAATACTGCCGCGCTTTTATATATTTTTATCATTTCAGTCCTAGAAAATTGTATGTACATGTCAAGGTAGGGTAAGGTTGATGAAAAGAGATTTGAGAAATGTCTGTTTTAATGTGCTTTGCGAGGAAGACCGTTTTAAAATAGTGCTTAAATACGGACTGCACAAACGAATTTTAAAATATGAACATTTTGATGAATGTTGAACAAACCTGTGTCAGCACTGGTGCATTCGAGAATATTGTACAATATTAAGCAAATTATAAAAATTAATTTATCTCCAGAAAACAGCAGATTGCCGAATGAAGGAAACGTTGTTTTTACTCAAATTGAATAGCTGGTATTTAAAGGAAAAATATACTGCTTGTTCCAAAAGAAAACAAGCTGGCCTTAAGGAGGAATTGCATTTTCTAGCAAAAAAACACTAAAAATTGCATTTTCAAGTGAAAATATAATTATTTAAAACAATTGCAGGTTAATTGTTAGTGACTAAATTTCCTACCACTTAAAACATTGAATTTAGAGCCAACAAAATGAATTTTCAAGGCAGAATACATTTTGGCTGTCAGAAAATCGGTTTATTAGCTATAAAATTACTAACTGGTATTTGGAAACAAGAAATGCAACACCTGCTGTTAAAAAATGTTTCAGGAAAGGATAACTTAACCTTAACTGCAGCAGTGCTATTGAGCAGATGCACAATTTGCACACTGACCTTAGACAAAAAATTGGAATTTTACCAGATTCTCCTAGTGTCTAAAAAAGTAGGACACTCATTAGTGGCACAATGATTTTAGTTGGTAATTGCACCTCAAATTACCAGCACTGCAAGGTTTGATATTTCTCTGGGATGAAAGTACCGCCCCATTTAGAGTTTAATATTTCAGAGTGGTGAATAATATACATGTGTAATTTTACTCCATGTTTCGAGATGCAAAACCATTGTGAATAGGGCGTTCTGTAACAAATGTCATCAGGTTTTTCCTGGCAAAATGTGTGTGGATTCAAAACATGCTTAGATTGTGCGAAGGTTACGCATGGCTTACAAATCTGTTGGGGTGCAAACTCCTGCTGTACATTTATTGAGGGCTTAGATGTTTGACTTGTTCCTTCAGGTCCGCAGATCTCCACAGGCTGGATGACCTTTATGATAAAATATTGTTTCTGTATCTTCAAATTTTTTAAAGTGACCCCTTGAATATCGCTAATCCCACAACTCTCTCAAACTCTTAGTATAGCCAATAATATCTGGAACACTGAAATAATAATTTCCAGGACTCCAAAGCCACAAATAGGTGTATATAGGATTAAGCGCCTCCTCCCGCTGATTATCTTAGTAAAATCCATTTTTAATTCCAGGCCTTTTTCACTAGTTAATTATTATAGTTCAAAAATTGAGATGAAACTACCAAGGGCCTGATTATGAGTTTGGCTGTGCAGCGCAGGGTCCACTCTCCACTGCACTGCCAAACCGGTGGTCGGGCCGCCTGCCAGATTATGAGCATTTCTTGTGTCTGGCAGGGTTTTGTTTGATGTTCCCACGGCGGTGCCCTAAAAATGGGCACCGCAATTGGAACGCCAAAATTGTTCAGGAACTGGGGTGCATGCACACAGGGGGGCACATGTTGTTCGCCCCTGCATGCACCACATGGCGCAGAGGAACAAGGGGGCCCTGTAGGGCCTCCTTAGTTTATTCTCCGCCACGGTTTTCATTGGCGGACAAACCCCCATGGAAACCACGGCGGGGAGGAAACTCGTAATATGCTTGGCTGGACCGCGGTGGTCCCGCCTAGCATATTGCCACCTACTGACCACCGCAACACTGCCAGGGAACGGCGTCTACCGCCAGACTGGTACTCGGGCCCCAAATGCTTCTAGATACCAATTTTCATGTACTTGTATAGATACACTTATTGGGTTAACAATGCATTGTTTTGATCGGAAGAAATATTAACATATTAAACATCAAAGCAGGTTATCACGTTTTAATCCAAGTTGAGAGAAGATAGATTAACAGATGGTTAGCGCTTCTGCTGTTGTTGTTCAATTACATGTGACTGGCCCACAGGTGTGGGGCTTTTTCAAGGGGCTTCAAAAAGAGAGTTACTTGTGGACAGAATGCAAAGGTCACAGGGCAACAATAGTCTTGGGAACATATATCTGGAAGAAAATATTACTTTTAAATCTTGTGTCCATGTTTGAAATTTTGGTCACACGTCACTGTTATTACAGGGTGCGGGAGCCTTAGTGCCTGCAGGTGATGTAATGCCATGAATCATAAGGTCCAGGGAGGTACCTGAGCTGAGAACGCGCCATGTCTGTTTTTCCCCATTTGCGAGGCTGTCTACTGAACTTGTAAGAATGAGAAGATGTATTATGACCTGCAATACAAGATGCTACCAGTTTACAAATTACCTTTTGTTAAACTTGAAATATTATCTTCAACTACCACAACTTCCACAAACGTTTTTATATTACAAAACTTGTTACAAGAGAAGTTGACTGCAATCTGCTTGTTGCCCATGGCAATGGGGCTGATGTCAAACGGAATTATGATGGTCTCCTTTGGCTTTATAGAAATTACTCTGAAATGATAAAAGAAAGTAACAGTTAGTGCATGTAATCTGCCTAATGGAGTCACTGCAGTAGAGAAACTCACTGAGAACCCCCCCAGTAAAGCTCCCACATTATACTTGTAACACTAAGGTCCTGAATATGAGTTTGACAGTCCTCCCGCAGCGCTCCACGGGCTGATCGCCAAACCCGCAGAGAAACCACCCGCAGGATTCTGACTGGAATCCAGGTCGGGCTGATGGTGCTGCGGAGGTCCCATGGCGGTGCCTTTGCAAGGCTTAAAGGAGAGCTTTAGAAAGGCATTGCTGTGTGACCACCGCAGTACGTTCTTGCACAGGATGAAATGGACCATGTCATGCATTCCTTCCAGTACAGGAACTGGGGGTGCAAAAATACAGGGTGACACAACATGTGCACCCTTGCATGAACCCCCATGTACAGAGGTGGCAGAGCCCATGAAGGGCCCCCAGAGTTGCCTCACCACCACCCTTTCCATGGTGGGCTCACCGCAATGGAAAGGATAGTAGTGAGGCAACTCATAATATGCTCAGGAGTTCAGCAGCGGCACCACCAGGATATTTGTGCCTGTGACAGCTGTGTCACCACCGCGGGATCACCGTCTCCCGGTGGTTGCAGCGCTCCTGTGACAGTCCGACCACTACACACTCACTTTTTCCCATATTAAAAGTGAAGCATTGGTGAAGCAAGGGGTTTGTAAATAAGCCCCTGTGAATGCAACTGTTTGGCGGAGCCATGGCATGAAGTAATGTCAACCAATCTCCCCTTGTAAGTTCCACTGCAGCTTGATCGGTTTCTGCCATGGATAAAAGTTGCAAAATAGTCTTGCATAATTGTAGTGTTTTCTTACTACAGGAGTTACTAGGTGCAGGTGATGGCAAGCATTCTTGTGTATATGTGTGAATTTGCCTATCTTATGTGCGTGTGTACTTGTGTCAGCCTCCTTGAGTCTTTCTATGCAGCGTGTGTCTGAGCATGGGTGTATATCCAAGTGAATGGGTCTGTGTTTCTAGTATATCTTTGCGTTCATATTTCAGTTTTTGTGTGTTTATAGTCATGTGTCTGTATGTGTTTGTGCCTAGGGATTTGCAGAACATCCTATCCCTTTGGCGTCAACTCCTGGCATCTGGAGGCCATTTCTGCCTACTTTAGACTTGGTAGGAATGCCTCTCATATGGCATGAATCTCATCCATATAGAGCGTGGCATATGCTGAGTACTCTAGGAATAAAGTGGTATCTGTGTATGTGATGGTCAAATATGATGTCCACTCCTGGCACCTGGTTGATATGGCGAGCATCTCTTGAACATTCCTATAATCTAACGCCCGTTCTTGACATAATGTAAACATCCCTAGTTTGTTCTGGCCATCTCTTAGATATATGGACTTCACTGGAACACAGTGGCCATCTTTGGTACCTAATGGACATTTCAGCCATCTGATGGAGAGACGAGATAATGTGGGGCAATGCACTGACATGTGAGGATGAAGCTGATCCTTCCATATGATGGTGTTAATTATGTCAATTTCTATTAATGCGAGTCAGCTGGATATGATATTTCTTGATTAAAATATAATAGGGGGTTTTGGGGGCAGACGACAAGGGAGGTCTGTACTCTGGGAGATTTGGGGGGTGGTGCAATCCAGTGACTCCAGGCAGATTGGGCTATAGTTAGTAGGGTGGGTGGTGGGATTATATATGTTTGGGCTACCAGCCACCATTTTATTAGTTATCAACATGATGGCTAGTAGTGTTGGCAGGGTTATATTTTGTTCCACCCGCCCATCCCCCTGTTTTGATTAGGAAGGGTGTAAACTCTGGGGCAATTGTTGTTGGATCTGGTGCATAGTGGGCAGGTTGTTGGTATTGGACAATTGCTAGACAGTGGTTGGAGGGAAAGCTCAAATGGTTTTCTGGTTGTTGGGAAGGGTGAGCTATTTTGAAAGGGGTTGTGGGGGAGAGTAAGTGTGCAATTACAGAAAGCAGGGAATTAAGAGGTTACAGTTTAAGAACAAAGTTCTTTAGTTAGTTCATGATGTAGAAGACAGCGAGAGAGGTGGTTGAGGAATTGTGGGGGGACATTTAGGGGTGGGGGTAGGACAAACAATAGTTGTTATGCGTGTATAGGGAGGCAAATAGTTTTGTAAGGCAATTGGCCTAGGTTGTATTTATTTTGTGCACCTGATCCAACAAAGAGGCATTTTCCACACAAAATTGCAGTGTTCTGTGCTGTACCCATCTTGCTTAATATTATATTTGCAGCCAGACATATTTTATGCACTAGAACAATCAGGGACACAGTTATTTTATTATCAGAAAAGGTGAATGCTTATGGAAATTAGTTGTTACTAATAATGAAAAGTTACGTTTGGGTGCAAAAATGTGTATATTGTTAGCGAACAGAGTATTTGATGACTTATGAGTCCATTTCAAGAAAATAGTTGGAGTAAAAAGATTATTTACAAAATATGAAACAATGGTAATTAACAATAAAATAAATGTAATTCCAAAAAATAGCAGAAAGAATGAAGAAAAAATTTGGTTTTACTAAAATTGAAAATCTGATCTTGAAATTCAAAACAATGTGTTTTTCACAATGAAATACAAGCTGATGTTTATGTAGAATTACAGTTTCGGCAATAATAAACTAAAAGTGATAATTTAAAGCAAATGTAAGGAGATTTAAAACAACTGTAGAATAAGTTTGGGGACCAAATTTACTAAAACATACAAATTTGTATTTTCAATGCATAATACACTTTTGTTTTTCACAAACATTTGCAGCCAGACAAATTGTATAAACTAGAAACGTTACAAACAGGGCCAGACTGGGAACCTAAACCAGTCCTGGAAAAGTGCTTGGCCGGCCCCCTGGGAGATTGGGGGTGCAGTCGAGCTGTTTGCCAGGGCCGGTTTCAGACGATTTTGTTACAGGGGCTGATATTGCAGCTGTGCTACTCAAACGGCCCTATAACAAAAACAGACCCCAGGGGAACAAAACTAGCCCCCATCCTGGCGGCCCACTGGGGATACGCCTGGTGCCCTCTACGGCCAGTCCAGCCCTGGTAACAAACACATAGTTTATTATCAGGAAATGACAAGATGTGAGCTTATGGAAATGAAATACTGGTACTTGATGATAAAATGAATGTATTTCCAGAAAATTGCTGACATGTAAAGAAAAAATTGTTTTTACTAAACATTGAAGAGCTAGTATTTAAAGGCAAAACAATGTATTTTCCACAACAAATACAGCTGGTGTATTGGCAGAATTAAAAAGGTTTATCAAAAAAATAAAACCGAGACATAAAAATTGCATTTAGGGCAGAATATGTATTTTCAAACCATAATACACTTTTGTTTCTCAGATAATTAGTTTATTAACTATAAACGACTAACTGATATTTGGGGACAAAATCATAAATTTACATAAAATGGCCCAGCTAAGAAAATGGCACCTATGAGTTTGGCCTAGGTTTAGTGATAGAATCACTGGCTAAAGACTGAGATGATGACTTCTCTATATATTCTCATCTTCCTGTCATGTCCCTTCCAAATATATTTTCCTTCACTGTAAGAGCGAGAAACTAATTTGAAGCCGCAAAACGGGAAGTTGAGAAGTAAGAAGGTAGATATTTACTTAATATATGTTGAAAATTGGAAGAAAACCATGCAGATGACCGTGTCAATTTACCTACCCAGATTATATCAATTGCTTGTAAATTCTATAGATGTTTGGTCAATTTCTGAAATAACTGAGTTATTGCCGTAAGAGGTTTATGTTTGGGGGTGCAGGGCTGCTACTGTGAAGATGCTTAACTTTTCAACTGCTGTTCATGGTAAAGGTCTTTTTCAACCTCTTTAAAGCAGCTTCTAGGCTGGCCGGTGACTGTGAAGATGGCTTGGATGTTTGCCTTGGCTCCAGTAAGACAACTCCAGTGATGGGGAGCCTATAAATCCTGGAAGAACTCACTTGCAATGGGAGCACCCAAGTGAGATGTCCCTTTCAAATGTTAGATCAAGCAACATAAGGGCATCGGGTCCTTCAGGCCTGTGCTGGGGAAATTGGATAGCTTTGTGAGGGCCTAAACCAAATCATAATATATTAAAATATTACCCTGCAAATTGAAGGTTTTCTTATCAACTTGCTACGTCAAAGTTATGATTCTTTCTAAAATCACCAGGAAAGGGTGCAATGAAGAGGCTTCCCTCGAACCCCTGCAATTTATAAGAAAATGAAAGAATGAATAGCTAGCAACTTCTGCAGTGTTCACAAACCACTGTAAGGTTACTGACTACCAATGTCAGTAAGTAAAGGTTTACACAGTTAGAGCTTCCATGAGCAGAGGTTTCCATCTTGTGAATTGTGGCTTTGGTAATTGGGCAGAAAGAGGTCACGTGGACTGCTGCATGAGGACCTCTTTGGAAACAGCCCCTTTACTTTGACATAGTGGCTATACTTGTCTGCTGCCAGCAAAGCATTCACAGCTGATCACAAGGAATTGCCTGGGATTTATGTGAATCGTTCTGCCCAGCCTCTTTGCTCAGAGTTGGACTGATACATCCAGCAAAGCAAAAACAATTGGCTAAGTTGCATGCAGCTGCTGTGCAAACACAGTGCTGTAATGCAGTGTGTTCAATAATGACTACAATATCATTCCAACAATGAGGTAAAGATCTGCTCCTGCAAATAAATACATGCTCAAAAATATCTTGAATTTCTTGTGGGAAGCTGTTTCACAAGAGTGAAATTCACAGAGTCAACTATGTAGTGAGAAGCTGTGGCCTCTAAGAATGATGTCCAGTCAAGTCAAATGGTCTTTATTTGGATAAAAATATCCATAAAAGTACAAGTCATCACCACCAATAAGATATAAATATGCAATAGCATAAAACAAAAAATAAAAACAGAATCGATTTCATGACAATATTACTAATAACGTGGGCAAAGTGTGCAAAAATGGCAATAGAGTGCAAATAAATTCAATGTACATAACATGTAAACATCAAACCAACTATTACATTTTGTGCAAATAGGCAATCCAAAAGCATTGAATCTGAAATGTCTTTTAAGTGCAAATCATCACCACTGGATTAAAACGAATGGAATTTATCCAATCAATCTCGTCAATATCATAAGGCAGTTGTGCAAACTAGCAATAAAGTGCTGACAATTTCAGTATGTACACTATACAGACAACAAGCCTAACTGTATCAATGTGCAAATGAGCAATCCGTAAACATTGAATTAAGTAAAGGGGAGCGTCAAATAAAATGCAATCTATAGGGGGTCCATGGTTTTTCGTGAACGTACCGCAGATTGCAGAAATGAACTTACTCTAAGGATCCTGACATCACTTCCTAACCGCAATGTTTCGTTGAATGCCAATTTATAATCAATAATTGCATGTGACTTCAAATAAGGAATCAAATACTGTTTGGTGTATCTAGTATAAAAATTGCAAAAGAACAGGAAATGTAAAATTGTTTGTTTTTGACCATTTCCACATGGGCAGAGCAAATGCTCTAAGTTTTTATTAAAACCAAGTGGGAAGCTTCTCTTAAGGTATTCCTGTAACATGTCTTTTTTATTGCCAGGGCAAGACAAAATAGAGATATATCTGATTATTGATGGTTTATGGAGCTCTAAATATTCTCTTTCCCTTCGGAATGAATCATACAATGCCTCTCTCATGGTCTTGATATTCATGCCCTCTATATTTAGAGGATGGAAGAAAATATATTCCAATTCCACACTAGCTAAACTTTTCTTAACAGCATTAAGCCAAGGTATGGAACTGCCCCTATCACATTTGAGGCAGTCGTTAATTATTTCCCGAGTTAAAATTGCGGCCGGGTTTTGCCATATCTTTAGCCAGAACAATGCTGGCCGAGATTTAATAAAATCCTCAACATAGTACAGGTTTAATTCTTTATGGCATATATAAGTGGGTGATGAGATTTGAGCCCCTAAAACCTTTCTACAGAATCTATTTTCTTCTGTTTGGATACCACTACAATTTGTGTACCCCCACACCTCGGCACCATATGTTGCAGTAGGCAAGCATTGCGATTTATAGATCTGTAGTAGGGGTGTCACAACCTCAGCCCACTTTGGCTGTCGTAGGCTAATGATTGAGTTGACTGCCTTACCGAGTTTGTTTCTGCCATGAGCTACATGTGCTGACCATGATCCAGAGTCTGAAAAGGTCAAACCCAAATACGGGAAAGTGCCAGTGCTTTTTAAATCATTGTCTCCTGATGCTATGTGATCAATGCGATGTTTTTTGGGCCCGCAAGACATGATGTATGATTTTTTGAAGTTGGTACACAAATCCAAGTCAGCCATAAAAGAGACAAAGCCCATAATTAAAGTGCGAAGTGCTTTAGGTGTGCGGCCCATCAAGACCGCATCGTCTGCGTATAGAGTACGGGGAGTAGTTTGCCATTAATTTTCGGCACATCGCATGTAGATTTGGACAGGGATTTATTTAATTCATTTATATAAAGGATAAAAAGTAGGGGGGCCAAGACACAACCTTGTCTGACCCCCCTACCAATTAAAATATCCCCAGAGACCTCTCCTTCATTATTTATCCTTACGCGAGCTTTTAGTGTGCCAGAAAATAAACGAGTGTCTTGTCTAACCCGTAATTTAAAAGAATCTCCCATAGTCTTGATCGATTTACAAAATCGAACGCTGACGATAAGTCCATAAAACCCAAGTACAAAGGGTTATTTTTATCAATGGTGTATTTGCCTAGTATAAGGTTTAAATTCAAACACTGTTCTACGGTTCCCACATTGCTTCTAAATCCCAGCTGACAAGAATGTAAAATTTGGTTTTCCTCTGCCAAATACCTGATTCTATTAAAGATCACTCTGCCCAAAATCTTCAATGTGTTGTCTATTAAAGATATAGGACTATAGCAACTGGGATTTGATCTATCGTCCTTCTTAAAGATGGGTACGATGATGCTGGTTGACCAGGTTTCCGGGATTGTAGTATTGGACAGGTTGTTAAAAACATTGCAAAGAAAAGGGGACCAGAAATCAGGTTCAGATTTAATAAGATCAATTGATAAACCGTCAGGGCCTGGGGCTTTGTTCCCTATGCTTTGGTTTATGGCATCTTCTACTTCAGATATAGATATAGCAACCTTATTAACTGGGCAAAAAAAGTCGGTAGTTGTTACTGGGGCTGTGTATATTCTTGCAAAATGCTCCTCCCATATCTTGCTAGGTATATTACAGTTGATGGGAGTTAAATTGGATCCCATGGACCTCATAGCTTTTACCTCGCCCCAGAACCCAGTTACATCTTTAAGTGCGGCAGTGCGTACAAGCGAGTCCCACCTCTCCTTCAATATCTCATCAGTACGCAATTTGGTTGCTTTTTTATAACGTCCTCTCAACGCCGTAACCAAAATCATATCCCTAGGTTATTCGGCCAATGCCTTGCGAAGGTCACAGTTTGCCCGTGAGCAGATCCCGTTAAACCATCTGTTATTCTTGCTTTGTTTCCTGACAGGTTTAGAGATTTCCTGTTTAATGCCAATACATAACCCAATAAAGGCCCGAGTAATCTCTGTATCATGGCATTCACTAGACAAGCACATTTCCACAAATGAAGGATAGGATTTTATAATTCGTGCAAGTAGGGCCTTGTTATCTATGCCCTTCCAAATTAGTTTGAGTTTGTCGGTGGATGCAACCAGATTCTTTGCCCCTATTTCTTTTCGTTTGGTAAATTTATTAACAAATCTAATGATTGTCAGAATTGGGTTATGATCGCTATAGCTAGTAGATAAGACTTCAGCCTTAACTAGACAATTCTCAAGGGCTGATGATATAAAAACATAATCAATTGTCGATGAGCAGCCACGGCCTCTAAAAGTGGCCAATTGGTCTTTATCAGATGTACAGCCAGCTTTTTCCATAACATTGGTTAGGTCCCTAGAAGATAAGTAATTATGCAATTCTTCCCCTCTTTTACAAGGAATTGCCGGGACAGATGTAGCTGTGATGTTATGCATTCTTTTGTGCAAATGCGCATTAAAATCGCCCCCCAAACAAATTCCATCCAATTTGCCAAACCTTTTTCCTTCTAACATATTATCAATAAAATCAAATAAAGTAATAAAATTCCTATTTGGCAGTGATCTAAAATCGTTATTATAAAACATATCGTAATCCCATTCGAGTATATTGTAGCCTGAAAGTGACTATCATTTGTTTCCAGAGGTTTGATGTTGCTTCCTGCAGAAAGCTTTATCCATGTGGATAATCCCCCGCTGGGTCGGCCGACTTCAGGACTCAAGGCAGTACTGTTATGACAAACAAAGCCCTCAAGAAACAAACTACTGGTACTCCATGTCTCCTGAAACATCAGAACATCAAAAATGCTAACCATATTGGTCCACTCTACTATATTCATTTTTGATTTTCGGCCAGCGATATTCCAACTTAGTATTTTTAGATGTTGATCAGAGGACATAGGTTCACTAATGACAGTACAAGAAGGCAAACAGTCTACTGGACAGGCCATTTGAGGATTCCCGGTGAAGCTGGATTTAATCGTGACCTGATTAGCTATTAATACATCCCGGGGCTGTGCTACAATATTTAAGGATTCACTTGGTAGTCAGTCCTGTCCCTCTAAATCAGTCAAGGCAGCGAACCGGTTGTGTACAGGATATATCAAGGTGGCTGAATGGTGGATTCTTTGGGGTGGTCTGTAAAAGAAGCCCAGTGGTAAGGAAGTTATGGCCGTTGGAATGCTAGAGTGGTTGATGTTATATTTTAATATACCTTTTACCAAGGAAGGATACCTGAAATTCCCGACTATACAGTCGCCCATAATATTTTTGGTCGAGGGTCCTACCCATCCCATCCGTCGCACCATCAGAATTTCGTTGGCGATCTCCATACCCATCCCCTTGTACTTAGATAGCCAATCGATGCACTTGTTCTTGAGTTGATCCCAAGACTCACTTTGGTTTTCATGCAGGGGTGGTACTCCAGCTAAAACTAAAACATAAGGACATGCTTCTGGCGGCAGATTGAGTACCGCTTCGGCATGTTTTTTAGCCCGAATAACGGGAATAGGCTCATGATTTGTGTGTAACGTTGGATTTGTGGGTGCTATCTCAAGGGGGATAGGAGGAGCTACTGTTAGGAGTGGGGTGTGACAAGAGGGTTTATTAGCCACAGATACTTTTAACAAGGGCAGTGTACTAACCGAGTTGCTTAACGTAGAGTTGCGAGGCAAACTCTCCTTGTTGCCATCGCACTTCACACATATATTATCTACACTAGGTCTAGTACATTTGCCACTTCCCCCTGCAATGAATTTGTTAATTGCCTCCATATCTTTTAATAACCGTTCGCCCCTGATTTGATCAATAATAATGGTCCCTTTCCTTTTGGTGTCTTCTTTCTTTACTAGGCTTTCCAATCTATCCAAACGTTTAAAAATATGATTAAACTGTTTATCCATTAGACTTTTCAATTGCTTAAAAGTGGAGTCCACAATAGTGTCAATTAAGTTCTCGTTTGACCTTCCCAACATGCTATTTGCGAATGTTGGCTCAGTTTGTGTACACGAGGAATTAGCTTCTGCTGTAGTGGTGGTCAAATCAACAGTACTATTAGTTGGGCCAAGTAGTTGTGTACTTGCGCTAACAGCCCCCCATTTGCTGTGGCTTTCCCTCGTAACCACATACTCTGAGGGGTTGGTTGAGTTTTATTATTACGAGGGGGTTGTTTCCTCTTGCCGATAGGCACATTAGTATTGCCTCTCTTCCTTTTCCCCCCGGTGGTTTTTGGGTTTTGAGCCGGGTTAACAGTGTAGGGGTCGACTTCAGTTTCCAGCTGGGAATCTGCTATTTCAACAGAATCGATAATGTTCTTGTTGACCCCTAAAACCCCAGATAAATTCTCGTGATGGGTGGGATTGGTAACTGTTATATTTGGTGTTAACGGCACGGGGGTTATAGAATCATCATTGTCGAGACCACAGGGCATGGGTGGAGACAATGCAATTTGTCCCAGGGATAATCTCCGTTCAGTATCTTCAATTTCAGATGTAACCAACATAAAAGCGTTTTCAAGCATGCTTTCAAGAGAAGACGAGATGATAGGAGAACTTCTAGGACCCTGGGCAGATATGATGGCAGAACGTTTCCCCATGGTTAAAATATACACTCACCTCACCTCGCTTCTTAGAGGGAAGGTGTAGCCAGACCCAAACGAGATGGCAGGAAACGTGCTTTAAAGTTATGGGCCTTCGTGGGCGTCAATAGCGTCGCTGGGGTAGCTGGATAATGTTCTTGCCTGCCGCGACCGCGGTCGTCAAGGTACGATGCACATGACTCTGTGTGTGGGTCCTGTGAGCAAATAATGGACAGGAAGCAAAAGAGGGGTGGCCTGGCCCGGCCTCCTCTGGCCCCTGACGGCCACAGACAGCCCGCCCTTTGCCCGGGCTTCGCACGGCGCGACCCACGACGCGGGGCCTGTCGCGATTTTATAGCGCCTCGGGGCGCGGGGACAGCGATGCGGGAAGCAGGGCAGACTGGGAGGTGTAGTTTTCCTCCTCTCAGCGGCCGCGATGTCCAACTGCGGCGGCGGGAGAGAGAAGGATGATGGCGGAAGCGACAGCACACAGGTCAGTTACCCCCAGCAGCAGCAGAGCCTAAGAATGATGTGTGATGATATTTTTCACAAGCATGAGACTGTGATCATTCAAATTTAAGGAAGCCAAGGCATTCTCCACAACCCAATATTTGGAGTCAAACAAGATGGGTTTAGAAAACAAGAAGAAACACTTGTGTTTGGGAGCTGTAAGCTTCAACTGGGTTGGTTTAAATGAACGAAGTACACTTTGGAATGAGGTGCATTGTGGATACTGCTGACTTCAGGAAACAACTAACTTAATAATAAAATTAATATGTATTCCTTTTCACAAGCTAGTCATTAAGGTTTGAATTTTATGTTTTGAAAACATATCTTGGTGCACATCACTTTTTTTATTATACCAAATTCTTTTTGGGACGACACGAGCAAGTAAGGTGCAGTCAGCACAATGTACCTGAAGGCTTGTCCATTTTAGTTCCTGCCAACTCACACTCTCAAGGTGAAATACACTTTCACTATGTTAATGTGTAGGAGGAACACTTAAATTACATTTTCTTTCTATTGATTCTCTACATCAAATATGACCTATATTTGAGAAAATATGAGGAATATATCTACACGTTCACCACTTGGTCACATATTAGTGCATGACTCAAGCCGAAGTTAACCTTGGAAGATGGAACAAGCATATGTACCTTAAACAGGAGAGCTGGACGACAGAGTCCAAGGACGCCTTCATGTCACACTGGGAGAATCCATTTTGTGGCTCTCAGCAAATGAGGCAACGTACCAGTTTCTGCATTCTCAAGGCTAGCCTTTATGGAGGTTGTACAAGAGCATTTCATAGGCACTGAAATGTTAAATATTAATAATGTACACAATCACTGTACTTGTAGGAGAGTTGACCTCAATTTCGAAGCCAGAGTGGTGAAAAGTCGCAAATTGTGAAATCATTGCCACTGAGCTGCCAGGCAGGAAGGAAGTGCAGCCACACAATTTACTCTCTCAAATACAACAGACTGGCCCAACCCGACTGAGTGTAGGGGCATCAACGCGAAATTCTTAAAGTACTTCTTAGTGACTCTTGAGCAATGTCTGACAGTGTGAAGAGAGGCAGGGTCCAACACTTAGGATGGCCAGAAACCCCATTTCTCTGTTGCCCACCTGCTTTGTATACAGGTCACCAAGTGAAGACTATTCATCCTTAGATGCATGTGTGGAAGGGGGGGCAGCAAGGGGTGCCTGGGTTGTTTTTCTTGCCAGCCCAGACCAGATAGCCTCCAATCAATTTTTTGAAGCAGTAAGACACAAGGAACTTTCTAAAAAATTATGGGCCTGATTTAGATATTGGCAGATGGGTTACTCTGTCGTAACAGTGATGGATATCCTGTCCGCCGAAATATAAATCCCATAGTACATAATTGTATTTATATTTCCGCGGGCGGGATGTCCATCACCATAGCAAGTAAACCATCCACCAAAATCAGGCCCTATAGCTTTAAATGGTGACAGTATTACTCCCTTTTCAAGAGTTTGTCAAGGAGTGAGATGCTGGACATTAGCAAGCTAAACTCAACAGATGTCGGAAGAGGAATGTCTTCCCACATATCTGTTATCCAGTTGCCAGGTGGCAGTAGCCTCCTCTCATCAACTTCAGATGTGGACAGGTAGTTGGAACTGTTGCCAAGTCTAGCTCTATGCATATACTTAGCCTAGAAATCACCAGATTGGCAAAATACAAAGTCAGTGAAGGAGGTATTTAGAGGCCAATGTCTGTTTTTGAGGAACATATCACAGTTTAGCTTAAAGTTTAAAGTTACTTTGAAAGCTTTTTTCCAGTGCATTTTTCTGACGGAAAGGTACAATTGAAGTACTGGGTATTTTAAGCCCAGCTGTGCAGGGGAACACACCCTATGACTTCGGGGTTCTTCCTGTTTCAGACCTACAGAAACACAGAGTCTTCTGGGTGAAGTCAAAGATCAGTTTATTGGCTACAGACCAATTACAGGCGTCCTAGAAGTACAACAGCGTGTATGTTCTCAGGAGACTGCTGAAAATCACAGAAACGGGCTTCTTCTTAAATACAGAATATCCTGCTTCAGGCATACATTCCTTAGTTTACGATATGGCCATTACATGTATACATTACAAACGAAAAGGCAGAGTCATGATGACCATCCCACATTCCAGTTAAGCCAGCCCGCAATTATTTACACAGCAAGGCTCAGATCCCACATCAGATATCGATAGGCCCCAATAAACATGAGCATCTCCTGTTTGGAAAACAAGCCATAAAGCAGGAACAGTCAGGTGAGCAAGAGATTAGCTGGAGGCTCGTGTAGGATGAAAAGACTTTATGGTGTGTCAAACCCTGATGCTAATCACAGGTGGCCAGGGGACGGGAAACTCGTGGGTCCAGTTTGACCTGGGGCAGCGGAGCCAAGCTGCCCAGGTCACAGAAAAGTCAAAGAAAGGCACATGTGCTCTAAAAGGCCCGTATTCGCTTCATGCTATGTAGCCTATGTGAGGGCAACCATGAAATGGCCACCGCTCTAAAATGGAACCCACGTAGTGATGTATAATAGCGTATACACAGTGCATTCATAGCTAAAACGTTACACAAAGCACTTGTACATACCGCAATAACCACTCGCGGTTCACTAATACCGGGATAGACAGGGGTAGGGCCCTGCCTCCTACGCGGTCCCAAATTCTAAAGTACGACAGACCCTCCTTTTGCCCTTACATAGGCAATAACTATACTCATTTCAATCCGAGTCTAGGTCAATATTCATGAAGTCATGGAGATGTTGCTGTAGCATCATCCTATTACTTAGCTCGTCCCTCGATACAGGTTTCCTTACACATAATGTAGCACAGAGGCCACATATCGCAGGAGCACACTGTACGCACAGACAGAACAGGAAAAGGATGGCTAAGATCATTCCAATGCCCATCAGAACTTTCCAACCCCAGGCAGATATCAGTTCCCAGAACCACCCCACCAGTGACCAATCTCCTTTGTCCACGTGTATGGACTCAGATATTTTATGTAGTTTGGAGATGGCTTGATAAACTGTTGGAGCATTGTCTGGTATGAAAATGCAACAACTGGATTGGATAACCTTACATACCCCACCGCGGTCTGCAAGTATGACGTCTAGAACCATGCGGTTCTGCAAAGTCATGAGGCGATCCGCTTGGAGCTCAGCTGTCAAATTACCAAGGGCACCAGCCGTAACATTAACAGTGGATTCAACCACACGAGTCAGCTGTCTCAGGTTCCTACTATTAACCATAGGTCCCCAAAACGGCAGGAAACCCAAAAAGAAATCTCCCGCTTCCTGACCGGCAGTATCCTCCTTACTAATCACACCTCTCACAACTCTGGTTTTGTGATAGTCAGAGGCGGCAGTAAATGTTGGCGGTAGCAGATTTGCAATATAACATGTGCCCGAGAAGTCAGGGGGCAACCATGTATATGCTCGGTCATTGCAGATAAAATATGTACCCTTGGCAGCCAAAAACGCAGGGGAAAACTGTGACGGAAAAGTGTACGTTTCAGTACAGTCACTTCTTCCCAGTTGAGCTCTAGGATTCTGACCATTACCTTGCAAACAGAACCGACCTATGTGGGGTACGACCCAGATTGGGGATGAGATTTTTCGCTGTCTTTCACCCAGACTAATACTATACCCCGTCGCGTTCCACCCTACATAAGCTCTCAACTCTTCTTTGGGAATAGATGAGTATGCGTCGATATCTCTGCTCATATCGGCAACTCCTTTCATTAAAGCTTTATTATTGGTGCTAGGTCTGATGGAACGCGGTTGTCGCGGGGAGTACGCATCTAGTGCATAGAGAAACATGGTCTGGAATGCCCATGACGATCCATTGTAACTATACGGCAGCACTAGATAGGGAATACCCTTATTAATGGTATGTGGCATTAAACCACACACCCAGCAATTGGTTGTATTCATGACTAGTTGGTGTTGGTGCAGGAGCAGAATAAACGAGTTATTCACAAATTCAGGCCGTCTAGCTTGTTCATGTTTAGGCAGAGGGTGAAAAGAGTGTGAGGAGATAGTAGGAGGAGGTATAGGCTGTACAGTGGGTACAATGGGCTCTTGAGAGGAGAAGAATACAAATCCTACAGTAAACACTACCATACTACATAATACAAACAGGCATAAAAATACAAAACGTTTGCTCTTCATTATTTTACATATTCTTGCTTTAAAGTTCATTTCCTCAGTGAGTCTCTTCATCTTAAAAAACTCCATCCTCTAATCGTGCCGCTCGCGGCGGGTGAGTATCTTCTGCTAAGGAGTACGCCTGTCAGTCCAGGGAACGCCCTAGACCAACCAGAACCGTCGACCTAACGTCTTCGGCCTGTACCCCAAAGTCTTGGCACCGCGACCCTGCGGCTGAACCCGGATGGTGGTTCGAAAAACAAAAATCAAGAAAGTCCTTCAGATGGGAAAGCTCTGGTTATCAAAAAATAAAAAGGTAAAAGAAAAAGAATATTTATTTGTCCATAGGCCTTGGTCTTAGATTGTAATGGAGACGGCCAGGTACTGTTTGATCTTGGAACAATAGTTCAGGCTCTGTGGTGTCCAATCGAATTGACGGTGGCACAGCTTCTTGCAAAATATCGTCACTTTCCTGTGCTGAAGTTGTGCCTTTTATGCGTGCAGCACTGAACGGCACAAAATGAGGTACAGTGTCTGTTTCAGAGTCAGCGATACCCTCCTGGACCCACTGGTCATACGGCAGAGGCAAAGGGATCCTCTTCACGTGGGCGCCGTGGATCCAGTTATTTTCCCCTTTACTCGAACAGCTGATCTTGTGGATAGGAGCACGAGATGAGGGCCGATCCAATGAGGCTCATCATTGCTCTTGCGCTGAAAATTTTTCACCAAGACCCACGTGCCTGGGTCGATAGGGTGTCCTGGAGCCTCAGAGGCCTGGGGAAGAGTATCGTGCACCTGTTGGTGTAAAACACGCAGTTTAACCGTCAAATCATACAAGTAATCAAGCAGTACTGGATGTTCGATTTCACTGAATTTCGTCGGTCTTGGCACACGGCCAAAAACGACCTCGTAGGGACTAAGTCCCACTCGTGAATGCACGGTCATTCTGGTGGACAGGAGTGCTAGAGGCAGAGCGTCAGGCCATTTAAGACCTGAGCTCGCTTGGATTTTGGCCAGTTTGAGTTTTAGAGCGCCATTGTAGCGCTCTACTAATCCAGCTGATTCGGGGTGATTTGCAGCGTGAAATTTCTGCTTTATACCTAGTCCCTCACACACATTCTTCATTACTTGGCCCACAAACTCACTCCCATTATCACTCCACACCATTCTTGGCATTCCAAACCTAGGGAAAAATTCCTTCACAAGGGCTTTGGCTGTGAACAGAGCAGTGTTATCTTTTAGAGGATAGGCCTCTATCCATTTTGAGAAAGCGCAAACAACCACCAATACATATTTCAGGTTGTTGCATCTTTCCATGTGGATAAAATCCAACTGCAAAACTTCAAATGGATATGATGGAGGCGCAAAATGACCAGCTGGAGTTGGGGTTCCCCTACCAGGGTTGTACTTCAAGCATACCATACAATTCTTGACCACATTCTCTGCACACTTAGGAATTCCAGCATTCTGCCATACTGGAGCCAACAACTTACAGATTCCTTTCGTACTGATGTGTGCCATTCCATGTGCCATAGTAACCACTGGAAGCACATATGCATCAGGTAACAACCATCGCCTATGTTCTGACAAATCAATCCAACAACCATTCTCATCCAACTTACCCATACTTTCTCTCCACTTGCTTAACTCTTTCTCTGTGGCTTCAGCTTGAAGGGACTTCACACTCTCTATTGTGTTTTCACACATTCCAACATCACCAACCCATCTGGCAGGGCCTGCAACATACATTCGAGTCTTTACATCTTTTGCTGTTTCTTTCGCGACTTCATCAGCAAACGCGTTACCACGAACAACATCATCAGTGATTTTCTTGTGCGCACTGCATTTCATAATCGCACCTTGTGATGGTAGGGTCAGCGACTCAAGGAGATCATTCACCAACTTGCCATTCTGAATCTTAGCTCCATGCGAAGTCAGGAACCCATGTTCCTTCCACAATCGCCCAAAACTATGAGCCACGCCAAAGGCGTAATGGCTATCCGTATATATGTTCACTTTCATTCCTTCAGACAACACGCATGCTCTCGTAAGGGCAATCAATTCTGCTGCTTGAGCCGAATTTTGTGGCACACGTGCAGTTTCCACAATCGTGTGCAAAGTCGTGATAGCATATGCAGCAGTCGTATCACCATTTGGAAGCTTGAAACACGAACCATCCACCCATAAAGTACCATCACACTCAGTCAGGGGAGTATCTTTAAGATCTACTCTTCCTTTCGTCTGTTCTGAACAGACAATCATGTTGCTCTATCTCATCTAGGTCTGCTGGAATTGGTAATAGTGTAGCTGGATTCAACGTGTTGCATCTCTTTATGCGTATATGGTTTGCAACAGTGTCAGCTCATAACCAGATAATCGCGCACTAGTTAAGTGTTGTGTCTTGGTCCTGTTTAACAATGTGTCCACGGCATGTGGAACCATAACAATCAATGTGTTATCCATTACTAGGCCAGCAGACTGTCGAATAGACATAGCTGCTGCGGCTGTAGCTCTCAAACAACTTGGCAATGCCCTCGCTACTGGGTCCAAGGTTGACGAAAAATATGCGCATGGACGCGGTCTATCGCCAAAAGGCTGTGTTAACACTGATAATGCGCAACCATCTTTCTCATGAACATACAATGTAAAAGGGTTGCTGTAGTCAGGGGTACCCAACACAGGAACTGAACACAATGCATTACGCAATTCCACAAAACTTTTCTGACACTCTTCAGACCATGGAATAGGATTCGGTGTGTCTTTGCATGTTAATGCTAACAACGGTTTTGCCAACAAGGAAAAATTAGGAATCCAATGCCTACAGTATGAAGTAATGCCCAAGAAAGCACGCACTTCTCTCTGTGTTCTTGGCACACTCAACTGTGCAATGGCTTGAATTCTTTCTGGGGTCAGTTTCCTTCCCTCCTTCGATAAGAGATGACCTAAGTAGGTCACTTCTTGTCGACAATATTGCAGCTTTGAGAGAGACACTTTGTGATGGAAGGCAGACAAATGACGCAACAATGACAAGGTAGCGTTTTTGCAAATCTTTTCAGTATCCGCGGCGATTAGTAAATCGTCGACGTACTGAATGAGGATAGCGCCACTAGGTAAAACCAGTGCATCAAGCTGCGCTTTTAAAGCCTGACTGTATATTGATGAACTCTCACAGTAGCCCTGGGGAGCGCGTTTAAAGCGGAAGCTGCGACCTCCTAAACTAAAGCCAAAAATGTCTCTGCTCTCCTCTGCAATTGGGATGCTAAAGAAGGCATTCTTTAGATCGATCACTGAGAACCATGCAGCGGAGGCTGGAATCATAGTTAACAAGGCAGTTATATCAGGGACAACTGGAAACTGTGGTACAACAATCTCATTAACCTCTCTAAGATCAATCACAAATCTGTAAACAGGTGGTTGTGAAGGGTCCGTTCGTTTTAAGACAGGTAAAACAGGACTATTGCAAACGTTGCCTCTTGTCTCTTCAATTACACCCTTTTTAATCAAATCACCGACAATTGCTAACAATGCTTTCTGACCTTCATTAGAAATCTTGTACTGGGGAATGCGTGGCAATCTGACATTGGCTTTTAAAGTGACCACATATGGCAGTATTTCCAAAAGACCCACATCATTGGGACCAGTAGCCCAAAGCACATCCGGAAGGGATGACAATTCAGGTGGCATTGCATTTTTAGACAAATACATTGGGGAAATCACTTTCTTGCCTAATGTAAGTTGTACTCCTGAGGGAGAACAATATAGCGTCGCATGCAATCTTTTTAGCAAATCTAAGCCTAGCAAATTTTCACCACAACCTGTTGTTAGGATGAGGGGTGCTTTTAGCTCACAAGGTCCAACAGAAAGTGACATAGGACTAGAAATCGCGTTCCTAACTGGGGCGCCAGAAAAACCTACTGAGACATTCATTTCGCCAGACAAAGGCGCGCCAGGGAGTTTTGAATGCATGATTGAACTCTTTGCAGCACCAGTATCCAGCAGAAAGGGCTCCGTTACATTTGCTGTAGTTACTTTAACATAAGGTCCGCTCTGATCCACTGGCACTGAAACAACTCCCTCTCTCTGTCTACGGCTGTCCTAGTAATCATCATCTTCTACATTGTCGTCTTCCGCATAATAATCGTTATTGTAGTACTGAGCTGTATTACCAGTCGCGTTGGCTTGCTGATCAAAGCTATTTATGGTATTTTGAGGCGGAAGAGGACGCGCGTTCTGGAGAACATTTCCACGCCCTCTAGGAGCTTGCTGACCACCTCTACCTCTTGTGCCGTACGCATTACTGTTACGCTGCATTAATTTAGGGCAACTATATTTAAAATGACCTTCCTCTTTGCAATATGAACATTGGTTGGGACCTACAGGGATTCGTGGTTGATAATACCCATTCATTTGCTGACTATTCTGAAATTGTTGGGGTTGCTGATAGATACCTTGTGTTTGCCTATAATTACTCTGTCCTCCACGTGGCGGATAGGCCTGCTGCAAAAGGACCTTTGTCTTTAGTTCTTTCATTTTCTTATCTGTTCTATCCTTCTCATCTTTGTCTCTATTCTCATAATACTGTGCAGTAGCCAGTATTTGCGCTGAAGAGGAAACAGCCCAAGAACTTTCTGAGTCTTTTAATTTCTTACACAACTCAGGAAGTAGATTCTGCACAAATTTATCAACAAATAACCGTTGGCCACCTTCAGTGCTCATGTCTTGACCACTGTGGTCGATAAACTTTTCTTCAAACCTGGTAAAGAAATCAGACACTGTCTCATCTTTCTTCTGCTTACATGCGGATAGTTTATCCCAATTTACGCGCATCGCGGGCATTATAGTTTTCATGTAGGTAATAATTCGACCAGGGAGCTCTGCTACCAAAGGCTCAGGTTTTGCACCACCAATTTGTCTAGTGTCTGTGGCAATAATATTAGCCCTTGTAGCACCTAGTTCTGCATCGTGATCTACATTGCGAATTGACCCCCACAAAGGCTGTGAAACAACATTTCCAAACAACATATCAATGTCGGCTAAATTCATGATACATGATCCTGCAGTTTGTGATAACTCCTTATAATATCCTGCAGGGTTTTTACGGGGAACAGGCAATGTCTGTTTAAGCGCTATTACTTCAGATCGTTTCCAAGGGACATGCACCCAAACACGCTGAAAATGTGCTGGCATAGCAGCAATACCATGAGCGGCATCAGCCGCAACAGCTTCCTTCCATACCGGAGGGACTTCTCTCATAGGGTATTGTCGCGCTTTTCCCTTTCTCCCCACAGGAAAATCTTGTGCAAACAACGACTGTTGACAATCATCATT
The DNA here is from genome assembly GCF_964204655.1 of Triturus cristatus. NCBI lineage: Eukaryota > Metazoa > Chordata > Amphibia > Caudata > Salamandridae > Triturus > Triturus cristatus. The sequence continues at coordinate 1,479,869,946 of NC_140590.1, forward strand.
CCTCAAGGATAATAAGATCGCAACTGCTCTATTGACATCGGGGCCCACAATCGTACCTTTTCCAAAATCGAATCTCACTCGACACAACTTCTGCGGGCTCGGATCTCTACCATGATCATCCAATTCCTCACAGAGGATTTCACACATTTTCTCGAACACATACCTCTGTTTCGGGGCATCCCATTGATGAAACACGTCAACAACTGATTCCACATCATAGAGTGATGAAAAAATAATCCACCTACGCGCCATATGATCTAATGTCTTTTTCTCTTCAGGATCAGGCAGCTGACTGCGCAATTGCTTACGCTGTAAATCAGGAGTCGCACTAGATGACCCAAAGAGAGGCGACATTAAACTAGTAACTACATTAGCTAGTCGTTGTCGTGCTGAAGGAGAAGTTGAGGCGAAAACAGGGGGATAGACAGAGGGAAGAAAAACGGATTCAGATACAGGTACCGGGGTAGTGCAAGAAGGAGCGCCAGAGGAGGCCGCTGGCGTGCTATGCAAAGTCGCAGGAAGCGCAGGGGCAACAGGTAGCAAAACTGGCGGCCCTTGAGAGGGCTGCACTGCAGGGATAGGAGCCGGCTGAGGAGGTGCTGGCGCCTGTGGGAAGGCTTGCGGCATATTTACTGGAGGTTGCGCATTTACAAGCTGTGGAGGTGCGGTGGCATTTTGCGCATATGGGGGTGGCGAACTTAACAAATGGGACATTAGGGAATCTTTCTCATTCTCTTTTGTCTCATCTTGCACAAGTGGTGACAAAACAGGGTAACATTTATCAATCCCTAGTTTGCGCTGTCTATGTAACTGTTCCTTCATTTGTTCCTCCTCATTATCTTTAAATTGCAGAGCTGCTTGCATCACTGACATACCTCTCTCTCTCTCTCTCGTATTTCTTTTCGCTAGCTTAATTTCCTTCTGTTTGGCTTCCTTTCGCCATAGGCGGAAAGAATAAAACATTGCCGGCCAGGCTTTCTTTTTAAACAATTTAACTTCCTTGTGCTAATCCGGCCAATGTGAGGAGTTACCAGCCGCTGCCACTACCAGCTACTACTAGCGCAGCTTACCTGGCGTCCTGCAGTCCCCCGCCGCCGCCATCCACACCAGCGACCGCAGAGCGGGGACAGGGCAGAGACTACACCCCCCAGCAGTCTAAGCGCCACCGGACCCGCAGACGCCCTGTTTGCGCCACGAGGCGCTCAAAAGAACGCCGCTGCCTCGACGGAGTGGGTCCTTGTGCTAATCCGGCCAATGTGAGGAGTTACCAGCCGCTGCCACTACCAGCTACTACTAGCGCAGCTTACCTGCCGTCCTGCAGTCCCCCGCCGCCGCCATCCACACCAGCGACCGCAGAGCGGGGACAGGGCAGAGACTACACCCCCCAGCAGTCTAAGCGCCACCGGACCCTCAGACGCCGTGTTTGCACCACGAGGCGCTCAAAAGAACGCCGCTGCCTCGACGGAGCGGGTCCTTGTGCTAATCCGGCCAATGTGAGGAGTTACCAGCCGCTGCCACTACCAGCTACTACTAGCGCAGCTTACCTGCCGTCCTGCAGTCCCCCGCCGCCGCCATCCACACCAGCGACCGCAGAGCGGGGACAGGGCAGAGACTACACCCCCCAGCAGTCTAAGCGCCACCGGACCCGCAGACGCCCTGTTTGCGCCACGAGGCGCTCAAAAGAACGCCGCTGCCTCCGCATCGCGGGACGCGCGCGGGCGACGCCAGGCTGAGCCCGGGCAGAGGGCGGGCCATCTGGGGTCGTCAGGGGCCGGATGAGGCTGGGCTGGGCCCCCACCCTATCATCGTCCCTCTCGCATGTGCTCGGATACAGGTACTCTGGTCGGTGTGAGCTGTTATCACTGCAGCGCTTTGAACTTGAATCGTGGATGGGCCTATTTGTTGTAATCTAGGTCACTTGTACCATCACAATTGGTCTTCATTAGGGCTTAGCCCTTTGTTGCCACACTCTCATATTGTCTTGAGCGCTAATCTTTTTTAAATATCTTGTGAGTATTTGGTTTTATGCATTTAAACTTTTAGCAATTTCCGTTTTATTGTTTGTGTGTATTAGAGTCACAAGATATTGTATTTTGCATCATACCAGCTTGTAATATTTTTGTGCGGGTTGATTATGGGGAAGAGGAAAGTCATGGAGGGAGGCGGTGTCGTTGGCACAAAAAAAGGGAAAAAAGCTAAAAAGAATTTACATGCTGGTCTCAACTGTGTCTTGGAGAGAATTGAGGGTATTGTTAACGACTGTGAGGAGGCACTTGGTGATGACATGCAAAAAGATACAGGAAATGTGGAACACAGGGAAGGTAAAACGTGTAATAAACTACGCAGGAAAACCATCCCCACAATGTTTACTAACCAGCTTAGCAGTAACAAGTCCACGCTAGTTCCCCTATCGGTAACACACGACCACCTTGTGGATGCCGTTTTGCCCAGTCCTCTATCCCCACCATCTGAATCAGGGTTGGTGCAACAACAAGCCCAGGTATCTCCCATTCCCATTCCCATCCTATGCTCAAACAGATTCTCTCCTCTCGATTCACACACTAGCATTACCACTATATTGGCCCCAGAGGAATGTATGGCATCAATTCCAAGTGAAAGGCCAGCCATTGGCCCTGAGGCGGGACATTCCGAGTCGATTCTGTTGGCTAGGATAAAGAAGTTGGAGGATATGGTGGCACTACTGACCGTGAGGCTGGACAGCCTAGCCCAGGGCCAAGTTTCCCCAACCATGACCTCCCCTGCACTTCCATCACGAGAGACCTCTGTACCCATTGGGAGGGATACACAGGGGCACACAAATCATACCCTAAATACTTGTTCAACCCCATCCCAAGATCATAGAATAAGGGGGCTTGCTAAGAAGAAGGCCACTAATGTTAAGGCTGGATCTTATGCTGACATCACGAGAGGTGAGGCTCGGAATGTGGTACCTAACACTAGATCTATGTCAATGGATCATCACATCCATACCATACCCTCTCTGCCCCGACCATCTATCATACCACCCCCTCACAGAACCACCTTTGGCCCTCGTCCGCACTACCGATCTATTAGGACCAAGGTGTACATGACCAACGTTCCCAAACTAACCAGCCAAGGGGGTTATGAATGTAGGGATTCACTACTCAATAAAGCCATTCATTGGTTGCGTTATGTAAGGGGGTGTAGATCCATCATTCGTGACGATCTGTTTAGAGTAAATAGGATTACCAGGGTAGATGCTCAGGCGGACTGCCTTGAGATCGAACTCAGCGATCCTTCCCTAGCAGAAAATCTTTTATTACTGGAACTTAGGACATCTCCGCCGGAGTCTTCCTCGATCCAAATCCGTTCCTCCCCTTCTTGGTCACACTGGCACGAGTCCGGTGATTCAGGTCTCAGACAGGTCGATTGACTGATTTTTAACCACCCAGATAACCCTTCTCCTGTCCCGGAATGCCTCCACCAAGTGGACAGCACTGTTTTAGACCACTCTTTGCTTATGGATTTGGGTGGGGCTAGTAGTGTTAGTTTGGCTCCCCCTCAACCATTAAGAGAAGCCATTCCCTCATGTGAGGTGGTGGATGTAAATAAAGATACTCCCCCCAATTGTCCAAGATCACTCCATCTTCTATCCTGGAACATTGCGGGTCTGGAAAAAAATCTCGCTGACCCCCTTTGGAACGACTTTATCAATAAATTTGACATTCTCTTATTCCAGGAGACATGGAGCCTAGTCCCCTTTCATAGGACAGGCTATACTACCTTTCATGCCCCTGCCAGTAGTTCACCCAGAGGCAGGCTATCGGGGGGACTCCTTGCCTGGGTCAACATTCATTTGAATTGGTCTGCTAGAAATCTTGCAACTTCTTCCCAGGATATTCTCCATATTTCCATTGCTGGGCCAGACTGTAAAGTTGGCCTGGAGATTTTCAACGTATATGCCAGAGGAACCCCGGGCGGACAAGCAAGCCCCATCATATCCACTTTGGATACTAAGCTTACGGCCATCACCTCTGCCGCAGGCATAATTGTCGCAGGAGACCTAAATTGTACCTTTGAGCCACTCTGTAATGAGGACATCCAGGGCACCAGGGATCTGGATGCCAAGTGGGAAATCCCCTGCCTAGGTCTCCCACCAATTAAGAAATGGTCTCCTAGAGCCATACAAATCAATGCTCTGACTCTTGAGCATAATTTGAGGGCAACCAATGGCAGGTCCAAATCTGATCTTATGGGAGCCCCTACCTTCACCAGAACCAAGGTGCCCTCGCGCATTGATTACATATTGCTGGATGTCGGTTCCTGGGGGGACCTTATTGACATGGAAGTGGTCCAAAGATGCGAAAGCGACCATAACCCCCTGTCCATGCACTTTCTGTGCAATCCTGCCCTTATTTCTACCGAGCTTGTTAGCACTAAGACTACCCGGATGAGGGAAATTGTCCCCTCCAACTGCAATCGGCGCCTTAAATGACATAAGGTTGCCGAAAGCGAATTGTCATTGGAGGGCATCAGGAAGATCATTAATGATAACATCTTATTACTCAATGATGTTCCTGACACTCCCCCCTCTCCTGCGCATTCTTCAGAGCTCAAGGAAATATATCTTTCAACCGTGGACAATGTAAGTGAGTTCTTCCAGGCTAAAATATCTCGGGGTGGTAAGCGTCCACCTCCTAAGGGCGAAAACCCGTGGTACTCCAATGAGTGCAGAACACGGAGGCAGGACCTCTCGAAAGCCCTAAAATCCAAGGTTCAGAGCAATATCTTGTCTGCAAGAAAATTATACTACAGGTCTATCGCTTTAGCCAAACGAGCATGGGAAGAATCTCATTGGCAAGAACTTAAATCTGCTGCCCTGCTGAAGGATGCAACATTATTTTGGGATCTTATTAATGTTGGCACAAGGAGGGGGGCTGATCCATTACCGAACCATATCTCGGGGCGAGACTGGTTCGAGCATTTCCAGAAACTATACATGGGTGATGCAGGGCTTATTCCGCATGAGCAAGGGCATGAATTAGAGCCCCCTGTAGCCCCATCTGAGAACGAGCTTTTTGGCCTCAACGAGGTTCTTACAGCTATTGCTTCAATTGCGCCCGGTAAAGCAGCCGGTCCCGACGGCCTCCCGGGTGACCTCATGATCCACGAAAAAAATCTTTGGGCTCAATTTATCTGTAGATCCCTAAACCTTATAGCAATTGGCCACCCTGTACCCGAATCTTGGAAAGGGGCTGAGGTGGTGACCATCTAAAAGAAGGGGGATAGAGAGGATCCTGCCAATTACAGACCGATTAGTCTAATCGATGTCATTCAAAAAGTAGTTGGCAGGGTCCTCCTTACACGGATGAAAGGATGGATTGATGAGGAGGGTGTTTTGTCCCATTTTCAGGCTGGATTTAGATGTGGTGTTGGCACAATGGATCAGGTATTTAGACTCTGCCTGATCCATTGGAAAACTGTAATCATCGAGAAGGGTAGCCTGTATTTGGCTTTTATAGACTTAAAAACAGCCTTCGATCTGGTCCCCCGTTCCAAGCTCTGGCAAGTTTTGCTCGATTTAGGAATTCCTCCCTTGATCTTGTCTCTTGTTAAGCGTCTGCATGAAGACAACTTTGCCAGAGTAAGGTGGGGGGGCCAGGGCCAGCTCACCGAGAAAATAGTTGTCCAGAGAGGAGTACGCCAGGGTTGTGTTTTGGCGCCGATCTTGTTCTCTCTCTACATAAATGGGGTGGCGGACCATTTGAGTGAGGACTCGGCCGATGCCCCAACCCTGTGCGGGGAAAAAATACCAACTCTACTATTTGCGGACGACACCCTCCTGGTCTCCAAGAGCCCTATGGGCCTGCAGAAACTCCTCGATCGTTTCACCTCGTTCTGCGTAGCCAGAGGCTTGGTTATTAACATAGCTAAAACCAAGCTAATGGCTCTGGCACCATCTAAAAGTTTTAGGAATAAATTCAATTTGAATGGTAGCCCGCTGGAGCTAGTAGAGGCCTTTGATTATCTTGGGGTAAGGATGAATAACAAATTAAAATGGTCACCCCATCTGACCAAAATGGTCCTGAACCACAAACGGATTTCCGGGGCCATAGCGAGGCACCAGAGACTCTCCTACAGTCGACCTGTAGTCCCAGCTATCAAAGTATATGAGGGCAAGGCTCTGCCTGGGTGCCTATACGGGGCGGAACTTTGGGGGTTTGACAATCTCTCTGAATTAGTAAAATCAGAAAATAAATTCTTTCGTGACTTAGTTTCGCTCCCCCCATCCACCCCTTTAATCCCTCTTCGTCATGACCTTGGGAGACACCCAACTAATGAAGTGGCGAGGCTGCGCCCTCTGTTATACTGGACCCGGCTTATGAGGTCCTCTGACCTAAGCCACTATGCATCTGGTCTAAATGAACTGATAAGATTGGGTGCAGGCCACAAGGTTGGTTGGGTGTCTAACCTGAAGAAACTAGTGGTCGAAATTGGTCTGGACCAGGCTTGGGAGAGCCAGATGCCCCCGCCCAAACCTTTAGTGAAAAGGCTTTACTGGGACTGTGTTATGATCTCTGTAGATAGACACCTGGAGCCAGTATGTATTTTCAGTCTTCTTTATTCAGTCTCCAGTTCAGGTTACATTTGTCTCTACTCCAGCCAGCCTAGTGTGGTACCAGCCCCACCAGGAGCAGCCTCCCTAGCTGCTCAGCCCATCTTCAACTGCCAACACTCATCCACTCAGACACCCAGGCATTCCATGCATCACAGGCACACCAACATTCTATGACCATCTCACGCTCTGGCTGAGCAGCTAGTGGCAGCAGGGCTGGACTAAAATGATAATCAATTAAGTAGGATATAACATTATCCCTTTTTCTTCAACGAAAACAAAACATGCAAGTAATAAAACATCAAGGAAGAACTATCCACAAGCAAAATGAATAATGGTACAAGTCCCACAGATGCAAACATAAAAAATTAAAACATCGCAGTACAAAGAACCATTATACACAGAAAGAACGGGTAAGATAAATACATTAGATAAGCAATATCTCCCATCCCTCCCTAAAAGAATAAAACATTTTGAAGCAACAATAACATTACCAGAAATACATTTGAAGCATTTTGCATTAAACACTATAACGTAATGCACTACAACGCAAAGGGTAAAAGACCCCACACAACCAAAGCCCCAATGTATAACTAAAAGTAGCTCTAAAGATAGCATACCCTACAACTACAATCCCAAGAGAAAGGGAAACAAACAAGTATATGGATCGTCACCCATAACAACTCCCGTGAAGGGATGTACATTAGTACTGTGCACAACTATTTATGGACTAAACCATAACCCAACCCAGTGTGAGGGTTAACCTAGGTACAAACTATTTATAGACTAAACCAGAACCCAACCCAGTGTGAGGGTTAACCTAGGTACTACAAACCCCTTATAGAGGTTACAAACGAGCTCTTGACCCCCTCGTGGAGGTTACGTACCCCATATGGGAATAACAAACATAACTAGTCAAGGAGCTGTTACCCAAAACCTTCCCTCGTGTATGGGAACAACGTGACGACCACCCACAGGAAAATCACTGTTAAATAGAAGACCCATCCTCAAACTATACACCTGTGGCATCACGACTTTTTTATGTTACATTACTAGAACAGTAGTGCACTGTGCCCCACGCCGGTGAGCGATATCTCACCCGATTTGTGAAAGGTCTGGTCCCCTACTTAAATCACACAAATCATCACACCACTGTGGGGACACAAAAACAATGTACACCACCAGAAATCATGACCAGTACACAAGCAAAAACCTTGGTCCAGGCAAGATGAGATCACACATCAGCCATTACGTCCAGTGAAACAAAAGATTACACTCTGAGGTTGTCCAGACGGCGACATAATGACTTGTTACATCACTGTATACCTGAATACAAGTAAGTATTAATACTCCACACTAACTCTAAATAGTCTTCTCAGAATACAGACTTGCACAGCTTCTCATACCTCTTGTCCTTTGTACTCTGAACATGCCAGGAAGCCGCCAAACGTCTCGTTAATTTTCCAAACCTTACGCGTCTACAGAGTACAATTTACCCAAAAAACTCGACACCATGAAGGAGGATGGAGAAGTAAAAGTCATGCAGACACCGCGTAGTCCCTGACCCTCATGCCGACTTGCAGAAAACTTTATTGAAAAGAAACGCTAACATCGTGGTTGGCACTAACGAAGGCACATAGTCTGCAAGTCTGCCGCAAACAGGAACTGCCAAAAGGTAACACACAATAGCGGCCGCCAACCACAAAATGGCGGCACGCTGTTTACGTCGATGCAGAGTGGCTCACGGTGCGTATATGCTCGAAAAGCATACTGTACGAAGAACGAACGTCACAGAGGATCCCACGATGAAGATCGCGTCATGCAGGATCCCATGAGGAAACATCAGGTGAGGTTGCGCGCGCTGTTTGCGACTCGCGCCCAGTATTTGAATTACAATAGAGCAGTTAGACTAACCGTTAAGCGCTGCCATAAACGACAAATACATAACAATGGTTCACCTCAGAAATTGCCGAAAAGTGTGTACTACGGCCATTTCTTCTGTTTCTTGCCGCATAACACGTAGACAAAGTTCCTCCCAGTGCAGCGTCGTGTAAACAGCAGGAACGTGTGTAGGCACCGTAGTTTTCCAAACTGTGCACCAACTCCAATACGCTGCAAAAACTTGTGCTTGCTCCAAAGTAAACAGGAGCCATCGAGTAGACACCCAAAAGTGCCCCAAAGACATGAAGCAGGCACCTCGCCTCAAGAGTAGACATCCAGAGATTGGCAAATCCGGGGCAAGACCATTTTTCCTTTTAACAAATTGTTGCATCGTAGCACTTTGGTTGGTTTAAAATCCATGTCAGAAATAACACATTGCCCCTCTGTGCTACAATTGGACGCAATTCATTGACACAGCCCTTACTTGTGTGACCAGAATTGAGCATACCACAAGACCGCTAAGCCCAAAACTTGTGATTCTCCAACAGTGTACCACCATATATGCCATTTTCCTTAATGTCACTGTGGTCCAAGTAAGACGAAGTGAGACACTGTGGTTTTGGAACCCCCTTAAATCGCTGCAACTGTCACTGTGGTTTTGGAGGCCTTCCAAATCGCTGCAACTGTCAATTAAAGACCATTTTGAACAAGATATACACCATGTGTACAGCCACTGCACACTTTCCGTTTTTACATCAATTAAATTGACTTTTTCTTCTTTCTGTGGCTGGAACACCATATTCAGTTGTAGTTTGACTACTCCTCCAACTCACTGCAATCCTTTTGTGGCTAATGTTGTGGCTGGGACACCAGATGCGGCTGTAGCTTAGCTACTCCTCCAACTCACTGTAGTTCTTTAGGTGTTAGTAGTATTCCCAGGCTGTAGTGTCCTTTTGATGACACTTCTCTGTGGGCTGTCCAATGGAAAGGACACTGGTGGGGCTGGCGCTGGCTTTCCTGGGAATTCTTTCTTTGTAGATGTAGTTGCTTTAAGGATCTCTTAGTTTCTCCTTTATTTCCTTTATAGTTCCTTTGTTTCAGTGGTTCACCAAGAGTCTCTAGGGTTCAAAGTCCGCTCGTCGCCAAAATAAATGTTATGATCTCTGTAGATAGACACCTGGAGCCAGTATGTATTTTCAGTCTTCTTTATTCAGTCTCCAGTTCAGGTTACATTTGTCTCTACTCCAGCCAGCCTAGTGTGGTACCAGCCCCACCAGGAGCAGCCTCCCTAGCTGGTCAGCCCATCTTCAACTGCCAACACTCATCCACTCAGACACCCAGGCATTCCATGCATCACAGGCACACCAACATTCTATGACCATCTCACGCTCTGGCTGAGCAGCTAGTGGCAGCAGGGCTGGACTAAAATGATAATCAATTAAGTAGGATATAACAGACTGGATTTCTGCTATTGCCATCAAAAATCATAATGGTATTCTGTCGGAGAGATTTTTGGATGTTAAGCCTACCCCAAGACTGAAATCCTTCCTTGACCTCATCGAGTCCCCGGGGGACAGAGTGCTCTACCTAAAATTTAGGTATGGCACACTTCCCCTCCGAGATTTCCAGAATGGTTGGAGCGGCCAGTCGGGAAACAACGGGGGCTGCCCGGGCTGTGCTTGCCCCACGGAATCTATAGCACATTTTATCTTTGCTTGTAGGGCATACAGCCAAGCGAGGTCTAGGTGGCTAAAACCAGTTTGCATTAATTTGGGCTGTTCATCCCACCGGGTGGCCTTACGTATTATAACTTATGAGACGCTTATCCCAAGTGTTACCTGCGGTACAGCAAAGTTTTTAGGACATGCATGGAGGATAAGGCAAAGGCTTGTCAAGGGAAAACTAGCTTAATAAACTGTTGTGAGCTTTGTTTACCGAGCTCCCTTGTTCTGGATGGGTTTTTAACTATACTGCCATGTGTTTTTTATGTAGTATTTTGGCTTGATTCATTTTTAGCCCTGTTTTAGCTTTGCTTCATTTTTATATTCAGCTATGAGAACAAGAAAACTGACCAATTGCTGATATGAATTTTCGGGTCTTTTTTAAATATTAACTTGTGATGTATTTTTGTAACTTTCATGATTGATATTTTATTAATCGAATAAAGTGATACAACAACTTCCAAATTATCTAAGATATCTGTATCGAAACTACCATTTTGGGGCCATTTTAAAACACCGTCCTTTCTGGTGTATCGGATCCATATTTCATTATATGCAATGGGGCCCACGCCATGTTTTACATAAAGCTCATAAGTTGGAGTTCCAATTGGAGGAACCGGACATGAATCCTCCAACTGGAAATCCCTTCCACAACCCAAACAAAACAATCTACAAAATACACTAGAACCAGGCATCTTCGCTCACTAGTCTAGTTTCAAACGTCAAAGGATTATCAAATACGATAGTCTCGTGAAAACACGAGTCCTCTGGCTTTGGGACTTGACAGCACCAAATCAAAATGATCCCGAAGGATACCAAATTCAAACTAGGAGACGCTCCACTTATACTTAACTGAATATTGATGATCGATGGCGTCACCAGAAGACTCTCTCGATTGTTTCGCTCTACCAAAAAATCGTCAAGGGTCCAAAACAGGGCGATTAATCAGGGCAGCAGTCCTTCGTAGCTGTCGGGACGCGGAGAACCTCGCAGAAAAGACTTTCGGACCACGTCGACATGCAGGGGTCGATGAAGTGGCGGCCTTCCACCAGAATTTCCACATGAAGCTCCTCACGAACCTCTGGCTTGGACCGGTACCGCTGAAATCGCCCCACGTTGAGCGCCAACTGAAGTACTGGGTATTTTAAGCCCAGCGGTGCAGGGGAACACACCCTATGACTTCGGGGTTCTTCCTGTTTCAGACCTACAGAAACACAGAGTCTTCTGGGTGAAGTCAAAGATCAGTTTATTGGCTGCAGACCAATTACAGGCGTCCTAGAAGTACAACAGCGTGTATGTTCTCAGGAGACTGCTGAAAATCACAGAAACGGGCTTCTTCTTAAATACAGAATATCCTGCTTCAGGCATACATTCCTTAGTTTACGATATGGCCATTACATGTATACATTACAAACGAAAAGGCAGAGTCATGATGACCATCCCACATTCCAGTTAAGCCAGCCCGCAATTATTTACACAGCAAGGCTCAGATCCCACATCAGATATCAATAGGCCCCAATAAACATGAGCATCTCCTGTTTGGAAAACAAGCCATAAAGCAGGAACAGTCAGGTGAGCAAGAGATTAGCTGGAGGCTCGTGTAGGATGAAAAGACTTTATGGTGTGTCAAACCCTGATGCTAATCACAGGTGGCCAGGGGACGGGAAACTCGTGGGTCCAGTTTGACCTGGGGCAGCGGAGCCAAGCTGCCCAGGTCACAGAAAAGTCAAAGAAAGGCACATGTGCTCTAAAAGGCCCGTATTCGCTTCATGCTATGTAGCCTATGTGAGGGCAACCATGAAATGGCCACCGCTCTAAAATGGAACCCACGTAGTGATGTATAATAGCGTATACACAGTGCATTCATAGCTAAAACGTTACACAAAGCACTTGTACATACCGCAATAACCACTCGCGGTTCACTAATACCGGGATAGACAGGGGTAGGGCCCTGCCTCCTACGCGGTCCCAAATTCTAAAGTACGACAGACCCTCCTTTTGCCCTTACATAGGCAATAACTATACTCATTTCAATCCGAGTCTAGGTCAATATTCATGAAGTCATGGAGATGTTGCTGTAGCATCATCCTATTACTTAGCTCGTCCCTCGATACAGGTTTCCTTACACATAATGTAGCACAGAGGCCACATATCGCAGGAGCACACTGTATGCACAGACAGAACAGGAAAAGGATGGCTAAGATCATTCCAATGCCCATCAGAACTTTCCAACCCCAGGCAGATATCAGTTCCCAGAACCACCCCACCAGTGACCAATCTCCTTTGTCCACGTGTATGGACTCAGATATTTTATGTAGTTTGGAGATGGCTTGATAAACTGTTGGAGCATTGTCTGGTATGAAAATGCAACAACTGGATTGGATAACCTTACATACCCCACCGCGGTCTGCAAGTATGACGTCTAGAACCATGCGGTTCTGCAAAGTCATGAGGCGATCCGCTTGGAGCTCAGCTGTCAAATTACCAAGGGCACCAGCCGTAACATTAACAGTGGATTCAACCACACGAGTCAGCTGTCTCAGGTTCCTACTATTAACCATAGGTCCCCAAAACGGCAGGAAACCCAAAAAGAAATCTCCCGCTTCCTGACCGGCAGTATCCTCCTTACTAATCACACCTCTCACAACTCTGGTTTTGTGATAGTCAGAGGCGGCAGTAAATGTTGGCGGTAGCAGATTTGCAATATAACATGTGCCCGAGAAGTCAGGGGGCAACCATGTATATGCTCGGTCATTGCAGATAAAATATGTACCCTTGGCAGCCAAAAACGCAGGGGAAAACTGTGACGGGAAAGTGTACGTTTCAGTACAGTCACTTCTTCCCAGTTGAGCTCTAGGATTCTGACCATTACCTTGCAAACAGAACCGACCTATGTGGGGTACGACCCAGATTGGGGATGAGATTTTTCGCTGTCTTTCACCCAGACTAATACTCTACCCCGTCGCGTTCCACCCTACATAAGCTCTCAACTCTTCTTTGGGAATAGATGAGTATGCGTCGATATCTCTGCTCATATCGGCAACTCCTTTCATTAAAGCTTTATTATTGGTGCTAGGTCTGATGGAACGCGGTTGTCGCGGGGAGTACGCATCTAGTGCATAGAGAAACATGGTCTGGAATGCCCATGACGATCCATTGTAACTATACGGCAGCACTAGATAGGGAATACCCTTATTAATGGTATGTGGCATTAAACCACACACCCAGCAATTGGTTGTATTCATGACTAGTTGGTGTTGGTGCAGGAGCTGAATAAACGAGTTATTCACAAATTCAGGCCGTCTAGCTTGTTCATGTTTAGGCAGAGGGTGAAAAGAGTGTGAGGAGATAGTAGGAGGAGGTATAGGCTGTACAGTGGGTGCAATGGGCTCTTGAGAGGAGAAGAATACAAATCCTACAGTAAACACTACCATACTACATAATACAAACAGGCATAAAAATACAAAACGTTTGCTCTTCATTATTTTACATATTCTTGCTTTAAAGTTCATTTCCTCAGTGAGTCTCTTCATCTTAAAAAACTCCATCCTCTAATCGTGCCGCCCGCGGCGGGTGAGTATCTTCTGCTAAGGAGTACGCCTGTCAGTCCAGGGAACGCCCTAGACCAACCAGAACCGTCGACCTAACGTCTTCGGCCTGTACCCCAAAGTCTTGGCACCGCGACCCTGCGGCTGAACCCGGATGGTGGTTCGAAAAACAAAAATCAAGAAAGTCCTTCAGATGGGAAAGCTCTGGTTATCAAAAAATAAAAAGGTAAAAGAAAAAGAATATTTATTTGTCCATAGGCCTTGGTCTTAGATTGTAATGGAGACGGCCAGGTACTGTTTGATCTTGGAACAATAGTTCAGGCTCTGTGGTGTCCAATCGAATTGACGGTGGCACAGCTTCTTGCAAAATATCGTCACTTTCCTGTGCTGAAGTTGTGCCTTTTATGCGTGCAGCACTGAACGGCACAAAACGAGGTACAGTGTCTGTTTCAGAGTCAGCGATACCCTCCTGGACCCACTGGTCATACGGCAGAGGCAAAGGGATCCTCTTCACGTGGGCGCCGTGGATCCAGTTATTTTCCCCTTTACTCGAACAGCTGATCTTGTGGATAGGAGCACGAGATGAGAGCCGATCCAATGAGGCTCATCATTGCTCTTGCGCTGAAAATTTTTCACCAAGACCCACGTGCCTGGGTCGATAGGGTGTCTTGGAGCCTCAGAGGCCTGGGGAAGAGTATCGTGCACCTGTTGGTGTAAAACACGCAGTTTAACCGTCAAATCATACAAGTAATCAAGCAGTACTGGATGCTCGATTTCACTGAATTTCGTCGGTCTTGGCACACGGCCAAAAACGACCTCGTAGGGACTAAGTCCCACTCGTGAATGCACGGTCATTCTGGTGGACAGGAGTGCTAGAGGCAGAGCGTCAGGCCATTTAAGACCTGAGCTCGCTTGGATTTTGGCCAGTTTGAGTTTTAGAGCGCCATTGTAGCGCTCTACTAATCCAGCTGATTCGGGGTGATTTGCAGCGTGAAATTTCTGCTTTATACCTAGTCCCTCACACACATTCTTCATTACTTGGCCCACAAACTCACTCCCATTATCACTCCACACCATTCTTGGCATTCCAAACCTAGGGAAAAATTCCTTCACAAGGGCTTTGGCTGTGAACAGAGCAGTGTTATCTTTTAGAGGATAGGCCTCTATCCATTTTGAGAAAGCGCAAACAACCACCAATACATATTTCAGGTTGTTGCATCTTTCCATGTGGATAAAATCCAACTGCAAAACTTCAAATGGATATGATGGAGGCGCAAAATGACCAGCTGGAGTTGGGGTTCCCCTACCAGGGTTGTACTTCAAGCATACCATACAATTCTTCACCACATTCTCTGCACACTTAGGAATTCCAGCATTCTGCCATACTGGAGCCAACAACTTACAGATTCCTTTCGTACTGATGTGTGCCATTCCATGTGCCATAGTAACCACTGGAAGCACATATGCATCAGGTAACAACCATCGCCTATGTTCTGACAAATCAATCCAACAACCATTCTCATCCAACTTACCCATACTTTCTCTCCACTTGCTTAACTCTTTCTCTGTGGCTTCAGCTTGAAGGGACTTCACACTCTCTATTGTGTTTTCACACATTCCAACATCACCAACCCATCTGGCAGGGCCTGCAACATACATTCGAGTCTTTACATCTTTTGCTGTTTCTTTCGCGACTTCATCAGCAAACGCGTTACCACGACCAACATCATCAGTGATTTTCTTGTGCGCGCTGCATTTCATAATCGCAACTTGTGATGGTAGGGTCAGCGACTCAAGGAGATCATTCACCAACTTGCCATTCTGAATCTTAGCTCCATGCGAAGTCAGGAACCCATGTTCCTTCCACAATCGCCCAAAACTATGAGCCACGCCAAAGGCGTAATGGCTATCCGTATATATGTTCACTTTCATTCCTTCAGACAACACGCATGCTCTCGTAAGGGCAATCAATTCTGCTGCTTGAGCCGAATTTTGTGGCACACGTGCAGTTTCCACAATCGTGTGCAAAGTCGTGATAGCATATGCAGCAGTCGTATCACCATTTGGAAGCTTGAAACACGAACCATCCACCCATAAAGTA
This sequence comes from Triturus cristatus, assembly GCF_964204655.1. NCBI lineage: Eukaryota > Metazoa > Chordata > Amphibia > Caudata > Salamandridae > Triturus > Triturus cristatus. The sequence goes on from NC_140590.1 coordinate 1,479,885,795, forward strand.
CCATCACACTCAGTCAGGGGAGTATCTTTAAGATCTACTCTTCCTTTCGTCTGTTCTGAACAGACAATCATGTTGCTCTATCTCATCTAGGTCTGCTGGAATTGGTAATAGTGTAGCTGGATTCAACGTGTTGCATCTCTTTATGCGTATATGGTTTGCTAACAGTGTCAGCTCATAACCAGATAATCGCGCACTAGTTAAGTGTTGTGTCTTGGTCCTGTTTAACAATGTGTCCACGGCATGTGGAACCATAACAATCAATGTGTTATCCATTACTAGGCCAGCAGACTGTCGAATAGACATAGCTGCTGCGGCTGTAGCTCTCAAACAACTTGGCAATGCCCTCGCTACTGGGTCCAAGGTTGACGAAAAATATGCGCATGGACGCGGTCTATCGCCAAAAGGCTGTGTTAACACTGATAATGCGCAACCATCTTTCTCATGAACATACAATGTAAAAGGCTTGCTGTAGTCAGGGGTACCCAACACAGGAACTGAACACAATGCATTACGCAATTCCACAAAACTTTTCTGACACTCTTCAGACCATGGAATAGGATTCGGTGTGTCTTTGCATGTTAATGCTAACAACGGTTTTGCCAACAAGGAAAAATTAGGAATCCAATGCCTACAGTATGAATTAATGCCCAAGAAAGCACGCACTTCTCTCTGTGTTCTTGGCACACTCAACTGTGCAATGGCTTGAATTCTTTCTGGGGTCAGTTTCCTTCCCTCCTTCGATAAGAGATGACCTAAGTAGGTCACTTCTTGTCGACAATATTGCAGCTTTGAGAGAGACACTTTGTGATGGAAGGCAGACAAATGACGCAACAATGACAAGGTAGCGTTTTTGCAAATCTTTTCAGTATCCGCGGCGATTAGTAAATCGTCGACGTACTGAATGAGGATAGCGCCACTAGGTAAAACCAGTGCATCAAGCTGCGCTTTTAAAGCCTGACTGTATATTGATGGACTCTCACAGTAGCCCTGGGGAGCGCGTTTAAAGCGGAAGCTGCGACCTCCTAAACTAAAGCCAAAAATGTCTCTGCTCTCCTCTGCAATTGGGATGCTAAAGAAGGCATTCTTTAGATCGATCACTGAGAACCATGCAGCGGAGGCTGGAATCATAGTTAACAAGGCAGTTATATCAGGGACAACTGGAAACTGTGGTACAACAATCTGATTAACCTCTCTAAGATCAATTACAAATCTGTAAACAGGTGGTTGTGAAGGGTCCGTTCGTTTTAAGACAGGTAAAACAGGACTATTGCAAACGTTGCCTCTTGTCTCTTCAATTACACCCTTTTTAATCAAATCACCGACAATTGCTAACAATGCTTTCTGACCTTCATTAGAAATCTTGTACTGGGGAATGCGTGGCAATCTGACATTGGCTTTTAAAGTGACCACATATGGCAGTATTTCCAAAAGACCCACATCATTGGGACCAGTAGCCCAAAGCACATCCGGAAGGGATGACAATTCAGGTGGCATTGCATTTTTAGACAAATACATTGGGGAAATCACTTTCTTGCCTAATGTAAGTTGTACTCCTGAGGGAGAACAATATAGCGTCGCATGCAATCTTTTTAGCAAATCTAAGCCTAGCAAATTTTCACCACAACCTGTTGTTAGGATGAGGGGTGCTTTTAGCTCACAAGGTCCAACAGAAAGTGACATAGGACTAGAAATCGCGTTCCTAACTGGGGCGCCAGAAAAACCTACTGAGACATTCATTTCGCCAGACAAAGGCGCGCCAGGGAGTTTTGAATGCATGATTGAACTCTTTGCAGCACCAGTATCCAGCAGAAAGGGCTCCGTTACATTTGCTGTAGTTACTTTAACATAAGGTCCGCTCTGATCCACTGGCACTGAAACAACTCCCTCTCTCTGTCTACGGCTGTCCTAGTAATCATCATCTTCTACATTGTCGTCTTCCGCATAATAATCGTTATTGTAGTACTGAGCTGTATTACCAGTCGCGTTGGCTTGCTGATCAAAGCTATTTATGGTATTTTGAGGCGGAAGAGGACGCGCGTTCTGGAGAACATTTCCACGCCCTCTAGGAGCTTGCTGACCACCTCTACCTCTTGTGCCGTACGCATTACTGTTACGCTGCATTAATTTAGGGCAACTATATTTAAAATGACCTTCCTCTTTGCAATATCAACATTGGTTGGGACCTACAGGGATTCGTGGTTGATAATACCCATTCATTTGCTGACTATTCTGAAATTGTTGGGGTTGCTGATAGATACCTTGTGTTTGCCTATAATTACTCTGTCCTCCACGTGGCGGATAGGCCTGCTGCAAAAGGACCTTTGTCTTTAGTTCTTTCATTTTCTTATCTGTTCTATCCTTCTCATCTTTGTCTCTATTCTCATAATACTGTGCAGTAGCCAGTATTTGCGCTGAAGAGGAAACAGCCCAAGAACTTTCTGAGTCTTTTAATTTCTTACACAACTCAGGAAGTAGATTCTGCACAAATTTATCAACAAATAACCGTTGGCCACCTTCAGTGCTCATGTCTTGACCACTGTGGTCGATAAACTTTTCTTCAAACCTGGTAAAGAAATCAGACACTGTCTCATCTTTCTTCTGCTTACATGCGGATAGTTTATCCCAATTTACGCGCATTGCGGGCATTATAGTTTTCATGTAGGTAATAATTCGACCAGGGAGCTCTGCTACCAAAGGCTCAGGTTTTGCACCACCAATTTGTCTAGTGTCTGTGGCAATAATATTAGCCCTTGTAGCACCTAGTTCTGCATCGTGATCTACATTGCGAATTGACCCCCACAAAGGCTGTGAAACAACATTTCCAAACAACATATCAATGTCGGCTAAATTCATGATACATGATCCTGCAGTTTGTGATAACTCCTTATAATATCCTGCAGGGTTTTTACGGGGATCAGGCAATGTCTGTTTAAGCGCTATTACTTCAGATCGTTTCCAAGGGACATGCACCCAAACACGCTGAAAATGTGCTGGCATAGCAGCAATACCATGAGCGGCATCAGCCGCAACAGCTTCCTTCCATACCGGAGGGACTTCTCTCATAGGGTATTGTCGCGCTTTTCCCTTTCTCCCCACAGGAAAATCTTGTGCAAACAACGACTGTTGACAATCATCATTCCTCAAGGATAATAAGATCGCAACTGCTCTATTGACATCGGGGCCCACAATCGTACCTTTTCCAAAATCGAATCTCACTCGACACAACTTCTGCGGGCTCGGATCTCTACCATGATCATCCAATTCCTCACAGAGGATTTCACACATTTTCTCGAACACATACCTCTGTTTCGGGGCATCCCATTGATGAAACACGTCAACAACTGATTCCACATCATAGAGTGATGAAAAAATAATCCACCTACGCGCCATATGATCTAATGTCTTTTTCTCTTCAGGATCAGGCAGCTGACTGCGCAATTGCTTACGCTGTAAATCAGGAGTCGCACTAGATGACCCAAAGAGAGGCGACATTAAACTAGTAACTACATTAGCTAGTCGTTGTCGTGCTGAAGGAGAAGTTGAGGCGAAAACAGGGGGATAGACAGAGGGAAGAAAAACGGATTCAGATACAGGTACCGGGGTAGTGCAAGAAGGAGCGCCAGAGGAGGCCGCTGGCGTGCTATGCAAAGTCGCAGGAAGCGCAGGGGCAACAGGTAGCAAAACTGGCGGCCCTTGAGAGGGCTGCACTGCAGGGATAGGAGCCGGCTGAGGAGGTGCTGGCGCCTGTGGGAAGGCTTGCGGCATATTTACTGGAGGTTGCGCATTTACAAGCTGTGGAGGTGCGGTGGCATTTTGCGCATATGGGGGTGGCGAACTTAACAAATGGGACATTAGGGAATCTTTCTCATTCTCTTTTGTCTCATCTTGCACAAGTGGTGACAAAACAGGGTAACATTTATCAATCCCTAGTTTGCGCTGTCTATGTAACTGTTCCTTCATTTGTTCCTCCTCATTATCTTTAAATTGCAGAGCTGCTTGCATCACTGACATACCTCTCTCTCTCTCTCTCTCGTATTTCTTTTCGCTAGCTTAATTTCCTTCTGTTTGGCTTCCTTTCGCCATAGGCGGAAAGAATAAAACATTGCCGGCCAGGCTTTCTTTTTAAACAATTTAACTTCCTTGTGCTAATCCGGCCAATGTGAGGAGTTACCAGCCGCTGCCACTACCAGCTACTACTAGCGCAGCTTACCTGCCGTCCTGCAGTCCCCCGCCGCCGCCTTCCACACCAGCGACCGCAGAGCGGGGACAGGGCAGAGACTACACCCCCCAGCAGTCTAAGCGCCACCGGACCCGCAGACGCCCTGTTTGCGCCACGAGGCGCTCAAAAGAACGCCGCTGCCTCGACGGAGCGGGTCCTTGTGCTAATCCGGCCAATGTGAGGAGTTACCAGCCGCTGCCACTACCAGCTACTACTAGCGCAGCTTACCTGCCGTCCTGCAGTCCCCCGCCGCCGCCATCCACACCAGCGACCGCAGAGCGGGGACAGGGCAGAGACTACACCCCCCAGCAGTCTAAGCGCCACCGGACCCGCAGACGCCGTGTTTGCGCCACGAGGCGCTCAAAAGAACGCCGCTGCCTCGACGGAGCGGGTACTTGTGCTAATCCGGCCAATGTGAGGAGTTACCAGCCGCTGCCACTACCAGCTACTACTAGCGCAGCTTACCTGCCGTCCTGCAGTCCCCCGCCGCCGCCATCCACACCAGCGACCGCAGAGCGGGGACAGGGCAGAGACTACACCCCCCAGCAGTCTAAGCGCCACCGGACCCACAGACGCCCTGTTTGCGCCACGAGGCGCTCAAAAGAACGCCGCTGCCTCCGCGTCGCGGGACGCGCGCGGGCGACGCCAGGCTGAGCCCGGGCAGAGGGCGGGCCGTCTGGGGTCGTCAGGGGCCGGATGAGGCTGGGCTGGGCCCCCACCCTATCATCGTCCCTCTCGCATGTGCTCGGATACAGGTACTCTGGTCGGTGTGAGCTGTTATCACTGCAGCACTTTGAACTTGAATCGTGGATGGGCCTATTTGTTGTAATCTAGGTCACTTGTACCATCACAATTGGTCTTCATTAGGGCTTAGCCCTTTGTTGCCACACTCTCATATTGTCTTGAGCGCTAATCTTTTTTAAATATCTTGTGAGTATTTGGTTTTATGCATTTAAACTTTTAGCAATTTCCGTTTTATTGTTTGTGTGTATTAGAGTCACAAGATATTGTATTTTGCATCATACCAGCTTGTAATATTTTTGTGCGGGTTGATTATGGGGAAGAGGAAAGTCATGGAGGGAGGCGGTGTCGTTGGCACAAAAAAAGGGAAAAAAGCTAAAAAGAATTTACATGCTGGTCTCAACTGTGTCTTGGAGAGAATTGAGGGTATTGTTAACGACTGTGAGGAGGCACTTGGTGATGACATGCAAAAAGATACAGGAAATGTGGAACAGAGGGAAGGTAAAACGTGTAATAAACTACGCAGGAAAACCATCCCCACAATGTTTACTAACCAGCTTAGCAGTAACAAGTCCACGCTAGTTCCCCTATCGGTAACACACGACCACCTTGTGGATGCCGTTTTGCCCAGTCCTCTATCCCCACCATCTGAATCAGGGTTGGTGCAACAACAAGCCCAGGTATCTCCCATTCCCATTCCCATCCTATGCTCAAACAGATTCTCTCCTCTCGATTCACACACTAGCATTACCACTATATTGGCCCCAGAGGAACGTATGGCATCAATTCCAAGTGAAAGGCCAGCCATTGGCCCTGAGGCGGGACATTCCGAGTCGATTCTGTTGGCTAGGATAAAGAAGTTGGAGGATATGGTGGCACTACTGACCGTGAGGCTGGACAGCCTAGCCCAGGGCCAAGTTTCCCCAACCATGACCTCCCCTGCACTTCCATCACGAGAGACCTCTGTACCCATTGGGAGGGATACACAGGGGCACACAAATCATACCCTAAATACTTGTTCAACCCCATCCCAAGATCATAGAATAAGGGGGCTTGCTAAGAAGAAGGCCACTAATGTTAAGGCTGGATCTTATGCTGACATCACGAGAGGTGAGGCTCGGAATGTGGTACCTAACACTAGATCTATGTCAATGGATCATCACATCCATACCATACCCTCTCTGCCCCGACCATCTATCGTACCACCCCCTCACAGAACCACCTTTGGCCCTCGTCCGCACTACCGATCTATTAGGACCAAGGTGTACATGACCAACGTTCCCAAACTAACCAGCCAAGGGGGTTATGAATGTAGGGATTCACTACTCAATAAAGCCATTCATTGGTTGCGTTATGTAAGGGGGTGTAGATCCATCATTCGTGACGATCTGTTTAGAGTAAATAGGATTACCAGGGTAGATGCTCAGGCGGACTGCCTTGAGATCGAACTCAGCGATCCTTCCCTAGCAGAAAATCTTTTATTACTGGAACTTAGGACATCTCCGCCGGAGTCTTCCTCGATCCAAATCCGTTCCTCCCCTTCTTGGTCACACTTGCACGAGTCCGGTGATTCAGGTCTCAGACAGGTCGATTGACTGATTTTTAACCACCCAGATAACCCTTCTCCTGTCCCGGAATGCCTCCACCAAGTGGACAGCACTGTTTTAGACCACTCTTTGCTTATGGATTTGGGTGGGGCTAGTAGTGTTAGTTTGGCTCCCCCTCAACCATTAAGAGAAGCCATTCCCTCATGTGAGGTGGTGGATGTAAATAAAGATACTCCCCCCAATTGTCCAAGATCACTCCATCTTCTATCCTGGAACATTGCGGGTCTGGAAAAAAATCTCGCTGACCCCCTTTGGAACGACTTTATCAATAAATTTGACATTCTCTTATTCCAGGAGACATGGAGCCTAGTCCCCTTTCATAGGACAGGCTATACTACCTTTCATGCCCCTGCCAGTAGTTCACCCAGAGGCAGGCTATCGGGGGGACTCCTTGCCTGGGTCAACATTCATTTGAATTGGTCTGCTAGAAATCTTGCAACTTCTTCCCAGGATATTCTCCATATTTCCATTGCTGGGCCAGACTGTAAAGTTGGCCTGGAGATTTTCAACGTATATGCCAGAGGAACCCCGGGCGGACAAGCAAGCCCCATCATATCCACTTTGGATACTAAGCTTACGGCCATCACCTCTGCCGCAGGCATAATTGTCGCAGGAGACCTAAATTGTACCTTTGAGCCACTCTGTAATGAGGACATCCAGGGCACCAGGGATCTGGATGCCAAGTGGGAAATCCCCTGCCTAGGTCTCCCACCAATTAAGAAATGGTCTCCTAGAGCCATACAAATCAATGCTCTGACTCTTGAGCATAATTTGAGGGCAACCAATGGCAGGTCCAAATCTGATCTTATGGGAGCCCCTACCTTCACCAGAACCAAGGTGCCCTCGCGCATTGATTACATATTGCTGGATGTCGGTTCCTGGGGGGACCTTATTGACATGGAAGTGGTCCAAAGATGCGAAAGCGACCATAACCCCCTGTCCATGCACTTTCTGTGCAATCCTGCCCTTATTTCTACCGAGCTTGTTAGCACTAAGACTACCCGGATGAGGGAAATTGTCCCCTCCAACTGCAATCGGCGCCTTAAATGACATAAGGTTGCCGAAAGCGAATTGTCATTGGAGGGCATCAGGAAGATCATTAATGATAACATCTTATTACTCAATGATGTTCCTGACACTCCCCCCTCTCCTGCGCATTCTTCAGAGCTCAAGGAAATATATCTTTCAACCGTGGACAATGTAAGTGAGTTCTTCCAGGCTAAAATATCTCGGGGTGGTAAGCGTCCACCTCCTAAGGGCGAAAACCCGTGGTACTCCAATGAGTGCAGAACACGGAGGCAGGACCTCTCGAAAGCCCTAAAATCCAAGGTTCAGAGCAATATCTTGTCTGCAAGAAAATTATACTACAGGTCTATCGCTTTAGCCAAACGAGCATGGGAAGAATCTCATTGGCAAGAACTTAAATCTGCTGCCCTGCTGAAGGATGCAACATTATTTTGGGATCTTATTAATGTTGGCACAAGGAGGGGGGCTGATCCATTACCGAACCATATCTCGGGGCGAGACTGGTTCGAGCATTTCCAGAAACTATACATGGGTGATGCAGGGCTTATTCCGCATGAGCAAGGGCATGAATTAGAGCCCCCTGTAGCCCCATCTGAGAACGAGCTTTTTGGCCTCAACGAGGTTCTTACAGCTATTGCTTCAATTGCGCCCGGTAAAGCAGCCGGTCCCGACGGCCTCCCGGGTGACCTCATGATCCACGAAAAAAATCTTTGGGCTCAATTTATCTGTAGATCCCTAAACCTTATAGCAATTGGCCACCCTGTACCCGAATCTTGGAAAGGGGCTGAGGTGGTGACCATCTACAAGAAGGGGGATAGAGAGGATCCTGCCAATTACAGACCGATTAGTCTAATCGATGTCATTCAAAAAGTAGTTGGCAGGGTCCTCCTTACACGGATGAAAGGATGGATTGATGAGGAGGGTGTTTTGTCCCATTTTCAGGCTGGATTTAGATGTGGTGTTGGCACAATGGATCAGGTATTTAGACTCTGCCTGATCCATTGGAAAACTGTAATCATCGAGAAGGGTAGCCTGTATTTGGCTTTTATAGACTTAAAAACAGCCTTCGATCTGGTCCCCCGTTCCAAGCTCTGGCAAGTTTTGCTCGATTTAGGAATTCCTCCCTTGATCTTGTCTCTTGTTAAGCGTCTGCATGAAGACAACTTTGCCAGAGTAAGGTGGGGGGGCCAGGGCCAGCTCACCGAGAAAATAGTTGTCCAGAGAGGAGTACGCCAGGGTTGTGTTTTGGCGCCGATCTTGTTCTCTCTCTACATAAATGGGGTGGCGGACCATTTGAGTGAGGACTCGGCCGATGCCCCAACCCTGTGCGGGGAAAAAATACCAACTCTACTATTTGCGGACGACACCCTCCTGGTCTCCAAGAGCCCTATGGGCCTGCAGAAACTCCTCGATCGTTTCACCTCGTTCTGCGTAGCCAGAGGCTTGGTTATTAACATAGCTAAAACCAAGCTAATGGCTCTGGCACCATCTAAAAGTTTTAGGAATAAATTCAATTTGAATGGTAGCCCGCTGGAGCTAGTAGAGGCCTTTGATTATCTTGGGGTAAGGATGAATAACAAATTAAAATGGTCACCCCATCTGACCAAAATGGTCCTGAACCACAAACGGATTTCCGGGGCCATAGCGAGGCACCAGAGACTCTCCTACAGTCGACCTGTAGTCCCAGCTATCAAAGTATATGAGGGCAAGGCTCTGCCTGGGTGCCTATACGGGGCGGAACTTTGGGGGTTTGACAATCTCTCTGAATTAGTAAAATCAGAAAATAAATTCTTTCGTGACTTAGTTTCGCTCCCCCCATCCACCCCTTTAATCCCTCTTCGTCATGACCTTGGGAGACACCCAATTAATGAAGTGGCGAGGCTGCGCCCTCTGTTATACTGGACCCGGCTTATGAGGTCCTCTGACCTAAGCCACTATGCATCTGGTCTAAATGAACTGATAAGATTGGGTGCAGGCCACAAGGTTGGTTGGGTGTCTAACCTGAAGAAACTAGTGGTCGAAATTGGTCTGGACCAGGCTTGGGAGAGCCAGATGCCCCCGCCCAAACCTTTAGTGAAAAGGCTTTACTGGGACTGGATTTCTGCTATTGCCATCAAAAATCATAATGGTATTCTGTCGGAGAGATTTTTGGATGTTAAGCCTACCCCAAGACTGAAATCCTTCCTTGACCTCATCGAGTCCCCGGGGGACAGAGTGCTCTACCTAAAATTTAGGTATGGCACACTTCCCCTCCGAGATTTCCAGAATGGTTGGAGCGGCCAGTCGGGAAACAACGGGGGCTGCCCGGGCTGTGCTTGCCCCACGGAATCTATAGCACATTTTATCTTTGCTTGTAGGGCATACAGCCAAGCGAGGTCTAGGTGGCTAAAACCAGTTTGCATTAATTTGGGCTGTTCATCCCACCGGGTGGCCTTACGTATTTTAACTTATGAGACGCTTATCCCAAGTGTTACCTGTGGTACAGCAAAGTTTTTAGGACATGCATGGAGGATAAGGCAAAGGCTTGTCAAGGGAAAACTAGCTTAATAAACTGTTGTGAGCTTTGTTTACCGAGCTCCCTTGTTCTGGATGGGTTTTTAACTATACTGCCATGTGGTTTTTATGTAGTATTTTGGCTTGATTCATTTTTAGCCCTGTTTTAGCTTTGCTTCATTTTTATATTCAGCTATGAGAACAAGAAAACTGACCAATTGCTGATATGAATTTTCTGGTCTTTTTTAAATATTAACTTGTGATGTATTTTTGTAACTTTTATGATTGATATTTTATTAATCGAATAAAGTGATACAACAACTTCCAAATTATCTAAGATATCTGTATCAAAACTACCATTTTGGGGCCATTTTAAAACACCGTCCTTTCTGGTGTATCGGATCCATATTTCATTATATGCAATGGGGCCCACGCCATGTTTTACATAAAGCTCATAAGTTGGAGTTCCAATTGGAGGAACCGGACATGAATCCTCCAACTGGAAATCCCTTCCACAACCCAAACAAAACAATCTACAAAATACACTAGAACCAGGCATCTTCGCTCACTAGTCTAGTTTCAAACGTCAAAGGATTATCAAATACGATAGTCTCGTGAAAACACGAGTCCTCTGGCTTTGGGACTTGACAGCACCAAATCAAAATGATCCTGAAGGATACCAAATTCAAACTAGGAGACGCTCCACTTATACTTAACTGAATATTGATGATCGATGGCGTCACCAGAAGACTCTCTCGATTGTTTCGCTCTACCAAAAAATCGTCAAGGGTCCAAAACAGGGCGATTAATCAGGGCAGCAGTCCTTCGTAGCTGTCGGGACGCGGAGAACCTCGCAGAAAAGACTTTCGGACCACGTCGACATGCAGGGGTCGATGAAGTGGCGGCCTTCCTCCAGAATTTCCACATGAAGCTCCTCACGAACCTCTGGCTTGGACCGGTACCGCTGAAATCGCCCCACGTTGAGCGCCAACTGAAGTACTGGGTATTTTAAGCCCAGCGGTGCAGGGGAACACACCCTATGACTTCGGGGTTCTTCCTGTTTCAGACCTACAGAAACACAGAGTCTTCTGGGTGAAGTCAAAGATCAGTTTATTGGCTGCAGACCAATTACAGGCGTCCTAGAAGTACAACAGCGTGTATGTTCTCAGGAGACTGCTGAAAATCACAGAAACGGGCTTCTTCTTAAATACAGAATATCCTGCTTCAGGCATACATTCCTTAGTTTACGATATGGCCATTACATGTATACATTACAAACGAAAAGGCAGAGTCATGATGACCATCCCACATTCCAGTTAAGCCAGCCCGCAATTATTTACACAGCAAGGCTCAGATCGCACATCAGATATCGATAGGCCCCAATAAACATGAGCATCTCCTGTTTGGAAAACAAGCCATAAAGCAGGAACAGTCAGGTGAGCAAGAGATTAGCTGGAGGCTCGTGTAGGATGAAAAGACTTTATGGTGTGTCAAACCCTGATGCTAATCACAGGTGGCCAGGGGACGGGAAACTCGTGGGTCCAGTTTGACCTGGGGCAGCGGAGCCAAGCTGCCCAGGTCACAGAAAAGTCAAAGAAAGGCACATGTGCTCTAAAAGGCCCGTATTCGCTTCATGCTATGTAGCCTATGTGAGGGCAACCATGAAATGGCCACCGCTCTAAAATGGAACCCACGTAGTGATGTATAATAGCGTATACACAGTGCATTCATAGCTAAAACGTTACACAAAGCACTTGTACATACCGCAATAACCACTCGCGGTTCACTAATACCGGGATAGACAGGGGTAGGGCCCTGCCTCCTACGCGGTCCCAAATTCTAAAGTACGACAGACCCTCCTTTTGCCCTTACATAGGCAATAACTGTACTCATTTCAATCCGAGTCTAGGTCAATATTCATGAAGTCATGGAGATGTTGCTGTAGCATCATCCTATTACTTAGCTCATCCCTCGATACAGGTTTCCTTACACATAATGTAGCACAGAGGCCACATATCGCAGGAGCACACTGTACGCACAGACAGAACAGGAAAAGGATGGCTAAGATCATTCCAATGCCCATCAGAACTTTCCAACCCCAGGCAGATATCAGTTCCCAGAACCACCCCACCAGTGACTAATCTCCTTTGTCCACGTGTATGGACTCAGATATTTTATGTAGTTTGGAGATGGCTTGATAAACTGTTGGAGCATTGTCTGGTATGAAAATGCAACAACTGGATTGGATAACCTTACATACCCCACCGCGGTCTGCAAGTATGACGTCTAGAACCATGCGGTTCTGCAAAGTCATGAGGCGATCCGCTTGGAGCTCAGCTGTCAAATTACCAAGGGCACCAGCCGTAACATTAACAGTGGATTCAACCACACGAGTCAGCTGTCTCAGGTTCCTACTATTAACCATAGGTCCCCAAAACGGCAGGAAACCCAAAAAGAAATCTCCCGCTTCCTGACCGGCAGTATCCTCCTTACTAATCACACCTCTCACAACTCTGGTTTTGTGATAGTCAGAGGCGGCAGTAAATGTTGGCGGTAGCAGATTTGCAATATAACATGTGCCCGAGAAGTCAGGGGGCAACCATGTATATGCTCGGTCATTGCAGATAAAATATGTACCCTTGGCAGCCAAAAACGCAGGGGAAAACTGTGACGGAAAAGTGTACGTTTCAGTACAGTCACTTCTTCCCAGTTGAGCTCTAGGATTCTGACCATTACCTTGCAAACAGAACCGACCTATGTGGGGTACGACCCAGATTGGGGATGAGATTTTTCGCTGTCTTTCACCCAGACTAATACTATACCCCGTCGCGTTCCACCCTACATAAGCTCTCAACTCTTCTTTGGGAATAGATGAGTATGCGTCGATATCTCTGCTCATATCGGCAACTCCTTTCATTAAAGCTTTATTATTGGTGCTAGGTCTGATGGAACGCGGTTGTCGCGGGGAGTACGCATCTAGTGCATAGAGAAACATGGTCTGGAATGCCCATGACGATCCATTGTAACTATACGGCAGCACTAGATAGGGAATACCCTTATTAATGGTATGTGGCATTAAACCACACACCCAGCAATTGGTTGTATTCATGACTAGTTGGTGTTGGTGCAGGAGCTGAATAAACGAGTTATTCACAAATTCAGGCCGTCTAGCTTGTTCATGTTTAGGCAGAGGGTGAAAAGAGTGTGAGGAGATAGTAGGAGGAGGTATAGGCTGTACAGTGGGTGCAATGGGCTCTTGAGAGGAGAAGAATACAAATCCTACAGTAAACACTACCATACTACATAATACAAACAGGCATAAAAATACAAAACGTTTGCTCTTCATTATTTTACATATTCTTGCTTTAAAGTTCATTTCCTCAGTGAGTCTCTTCATCTTAAAAAACTCCATCCTCTAATCGTGCCGCTCGCGGCGGGTGAGTATCTTCTGCTAAGGAGTACGCCTGTCAGTCCAGGGAACGCCCTAGACCAACCAGAACCGTCGACCTAACGTCTTCGGCCTGTACCCCAAAGTCTTGGCACCGCGACCCTGCGGCTGAACCCGGATGGTGGTTCGAAAAACAAAAATCAAGAAAGTCCTTCAGATGGGAAAGCTCTGGTTATCAAAAAATAAAAAGGTAAAAGAAAAAGAATATTTATTTGTCCATAGGCCTTGGTCTTAGATTGTAATGGAGACGGCCAGGTACTGTTTGATCTTGGAACAATAGTTCAGGCTCTGTGGTGTCCAATCGAATTGACGGTGGCACAGCTTCTTGCAAAATATCGTCACTTTCCTGTGCTGAAGTTGTGCCTTTTATGCGTGCAGCACTGAACGGCACAAAACGAGGTACAGTGTCTGTTTCAGAGTCAGCGATACCCTCCTGGACCCACTGGTCATACGGCAGAGGCAAAGGGATCCTCTTCACGTGGGCGCCGTGGATCCAGTTATTTTCCCCTTTACTCGAACAGCTGATCTTGTGGATAGGAGCACGAGATGAGGGCCGATCCAATGAGGCTCATCATTGCTCTTGCGCTGAAAATTTTTCACCAAGACCCACGTGCCTGGGTCGATAGGGTGTCCTGGAGCCTCAGAGGCCTGGGGAAGAGTATCGTGCACCTGTTGGTGTAAAACACGCAGTTTAACCGTCAAATCATACAAGTAATCAAGCAGTACTGGATGCTCGATTTCACTGAATTTCGTCAGTCTTGGCACACGGCCAAAAACGACCTCGTAGGGACTAAGTCCCACTCGTGAATGCACGGTCATTCTGGTGGACAGGAGTGCTAGAGGCAGAGCGTCAGGCCATTTAAGACCTGAGCTCGCTTGGATTTTGGCCAGTTTGAGTTTTAGAGCGCCATTGTAGCGCTCTACTAATCCAGCTGATTCGGGGTGATTTGCAGCGTGAAATTTCTGCTTTATACCTAGTCCCTCACACACATTCTTCATTACTTGGCCCACAAACTCACTCCCATTATCACTCCACACCATTCTTGGCATTCCAAACCTAGGGAAAAATTCCTTCACAAGGGCTTTGGCTGTGAACAGAGCAGTGTTATCTTTTAGAGGATAGGCCTCTATCCATTTTGAGAAAGCGCAAACAACCACCAATACATATTTCAGGTTGTTGCATGTTTCCATGTGGATAAAATCCAACTGCAAAACTTCAAATGGATATGATGGAGGCGCAAAATGACCAGCTGGAGTTGGGGTTCCCCTACCAGGGTTGTACTTCAAGCATACCATACAATTCTTGACCACATTCTCTGCACACTTAGGAATTCCAGCATTCTGCCATACTGGAGCCAACAACTTACAGATTCCTTTCGTACTGATGTGTGCCATTCCATGTGCCATAGTAACCACTGGAAGCACATATGCATCAGGTAACAACCATCGCCTATGTTCTGACAAATCAATCCAACAACCATTCTCATCCAACTTACCCATACTTTCTCTCCACTTGCTTAACTCTTTCTCTGTGGCTTCAGCTTGAAGGGACTTCACACTCTCTATTGTGTTTTCACACATTCCAACATCACCAACCCATCTGGCAGGGCCTGCAACATACATTCGAGTCTTTACATCTTTTGCTGTTTCTTTCGCGACTTCATCAGCAAACACGTTACCACGACCAACATCATCAGTGATTTTCTTGTGCGCACTGCATTTCATAATCGCAACTTGTGATGGTAGGGTCAGCGACTCAAGGAGATCATTCACCAACTTGCCATTCTGAATCTTAGCTCCATGCGAAGTCAGGAACCCATGTTCCTTCCACAATCGCCCAAAACTATGAGCCACGCCAAAGGCGTAATGGCGATCCGTATATATGTTCACTTTCATTCCTTCAGACAACACGCATGCTCTCGTAAGGGCAATCAATTCTGCTGCTTGAGCCGAATTTTGTGGCACACGTGCAGTTTCCACAATCGTGTGCAAAGTCGTGATAGCATATGCAGCAGTCGTATCACCATTTGGAAGCTTGAAACACGAACCATCCACCCATAAAGTACCATCACACTCAGTCAGGGGAGTATCTTTAAGATCTACTCTTCCTTTCGTCTGTTCTGAACAGACAATCATGTTGCTCTATCTCATCTAGGTCTGCTGGAATTGGTAATAGTGTAGCTGGATTCAACGTGTTGCATCTCTTTATGCGTATATGGTTTGCTAACAGTGTCAGCTCATAACCAGATAATCGCGCACTAGTTAAGTGTTGTGTCTTGGTCCTGTTTAACAATGTGTCCACGGCATGTGGAACCATAACAATCAATGTGTTATCCATTACTAGGCCAGCAGACTGTCGAATAGACATAGCTGCTGCGGCTGTAGCTCTCAAACAACTTGGCAATGCCCTCGCTACTGGGTCCAAGGTTGACGAAAAATATGCGCATGGACGCGGTCTATCGCCAAAAGGCTGTGTTAACACTGATAATGCGCAACCATATTTCTCATGAACATACAATGTAAAAGGCTTGCTGTAGTCAGGGGTACCCAACACAGGAACTGAACACAATGCATTACGCAATTCCACAAAACTTTTCTGACACTCTTCAGACCATGGAATAGGATTCGGTGTGTCTTTGCATGTTAATGCTAACAACAGTTTTGCCAACAAGGAAAAATTAGGAATCCAATGCCTACAGTATGAAGTAATGCCCAAGAAAGCACGCACTTCTCTCTGTGTTCTTGGCACACTCAACTGTGCAATGGCTTGAATTCTTTCTGGGGTCAGTTTCCTTCCCTCCTTCGATAAGAGATGACCTAAGTAGGTCACTTCTTGTCGACAATATTGCAGCTTTGAGAGAGACACTTTGTGATGGAAGGCAGACAAATGACGCAACAATGACAAGGTAGCGTTTTTGCAAATCTTTTCAGTATCCGCGGCGATTAGTAAATCGTCGACGTACTGAATGAGGATAGCGCCACTAGGTAAAACCAGTGCATCAAGCTGCGCTTTTAAAGCCTGACTGTATATTGATGGACTCTCACAGTAGCCCTGGGGAGCGCGTTTAAAGCGGAAGCTGCGACCTCCTAAACTAAAGCCAAAAATGTCTCTGCTCTCCTCTGCAATTGGGATGCTAAAGAAGGCATTCTTTAGATCGATCACTGAGAACCATGCAGCGGAGGCTGGAATCATAGTTAACAAGGCAGTTATATCAGGGACAACTGGAAACTGTGGTACAACAATCTGATTAACCTCTCTAAGATCAATCACAAATCTGTAAACAGGTGGTTGTGAAGGGTCCGTTCGTTTTAAGACAGGTAAAACAGGACTATTGCAAACGTTGCCTCTTGTCTCTTCAATTACACCCTTTTTAATCAAATCACCGACAATTGCTAACAATGCTTTCTGACCTTCATTAGAAATCTTGTACTGGGGAATGCGTGGCAATCTGACATTGGCTTTTAAAGTGACCACATATGGCAGTATTTCCAAAAGACCCACATCATTGGGACCAGTAGCCCAAAGCACATCCGGAAGGGATGACAATTCAGGTGGCATTGCATTTTTAGACAAATACATTGGGGAAATCACTTTCTTGCCTAATGTAAGTTGTACTCCTGAGGGAGAACAATATAGCGTCGCATGCAATCTTTTTAGCAAATCTAAGCCTAGCAAATTTTCACCACAACCTGTTGTTAGGATGAGGGGTGCGTTTAGCTCACAAGGTCCAACAGAAAGTGACATAGGACTAGAAATCGCGTTCCTAACTGGGGCGCCAGAAAAACCTACTGAGACATTCATTTCGCCAGACAAAGGCGCGCCAGGGAGTTTTGAATGCATGATTGAACTCTTTGCAGCACCAGTATCCAGCAGAAAGGGCTCCGTTACATTTGCTGTAGTTACTTTAACATAAGGTCCGCTCTGATCCACTGGCACTGAAACAACTCCCTCTCTCTGTCTACGGCTGTCCTAGTAATCATCATCTTCTACATTGTCGTCTTCCGCATAATAATCGTTATTGTAGTACTGAGCTGTATTACCAGTCGCGTTGGCTTGCTGATCAAAGCTATTTATGGTATTTTGAGGCGGAAGAGGACGCGCGTTCTGGAGAACATTTCCACGCCCTCTAGGAGCTTGCTGACCACCTCTACCTCTTGTGCCGTACGCATTACTGTTACGCTGCATTAATTTAGGGCAACTATATTTAAAATGACCTTCCTCTTTGCAATATCAACATTGGTTGGGACCTACAGGGATTCGTGGTTGATAATACCCATTCATTTGCTGACTATTCTGAAATTGTTGGGGTTGCTGATAGATACCTTGTGTTTGCCTATAATTACTCTGTCCTCCACGTGGCGGATAGGCCTGCTGCAAAAGGACCTTTGTCTTTAGTTCTTTCATTTTCTTATCTGTTCTATCCTTCTCATCTTTGTCTCTATTCTCATAATACTGTGCAGTAGCCAGTATTTGCGCTGAAGAGGAAACAGCCCAAGAACTTTCTGAGTCTTTTAATTTCTTACACAACTCAGGAAGTAGATTCTGCACAAATTTATCAACAAATAACCGTTGGCCACCTTCAGTGCTCATGTCTTGACCACTGTGGTCGAAAAACTTTTCTTCAAACCTGGTAAAGAAATCAGACACTGTCTCATCTTTCTTCTGCTTACATGCGGATAGTTTATCCCAATTTACGCGCATCGCGGGCATTATAGTTTTCATGTAGGTAATAATTCGACCAGGGAGCTCTGCTACCAAAGGCTCAGGTTTTGCACCACCAATTTGTCTAGTGTCTGTGGCAATAATATTAGCCCTTGTAGCACCTAGTTCTGCATCGTGATCTACATTGCGAATTGACCCCCACAAAGGCTGTGAAACAACATTTCCAAACAACATATCAATGTCGGCTAAATTCATGATACATGATCCTGCAGTTTGTGATAACTCCTTATAATATCCTGCAGGGTTTTTACGGGGAACAGGCAATGTCTGTTTAAGCGCTATTACTTCAGATCGTTTCCAAGGGACATGCACCCAAACACGCTGAAAATGTGCTGGCATAGCAGCAATACCATGAGCGGCATCAGCCGCAACAGCTTCCTTCCATACCGGAGGGACTTCTCTCATAGGGTATTGTCGCGCTTTTCCCTTTCTCCCCACAGGAAAATCTTGTGCAAACAACGACTGTTGACAATCATCATTCCTCAAGGATAATAAGATCGCAACTGCTCTATTGACATCGGGGCCCACAATCGTACCTTTTCCAAAATCGAATCTCACTCGACACAACTTCTGCGGGCTCGGATCTCTACCATGATCATCCAATTCCTCACAGAGGATTTCACACATTTTCTCGAACACATACCTCTGTTTCGGGGCATCCCATTGATGAAACACGTCAACAACTGATTCCACATCATAGAGTGATGAAAAAATAATCCACCTACGCGCCATATGATCTAATGTCTTTTTCTCTTCAGGATCAGGCAGCTGACTGCGCAATTGCTTACGCTGTAAATCAGGAGTCGCACTAGATGACCCAAAGAGAGGCGACATTAAACTAGTAACTACATTAGCTAGTCGTTGTCGTGCTGAAGGAGAAGTTGAGGCGAAAACAGGGGGATAGACAGAGGGAAGAAAAACGGATTCAGATACAGGTACCGGGGTAGTGCAAGAAGGAGCGCCAGAGGAGGCCGCTGGCGTGCTATGCAAAGTCGCAGGAAGCGCAGGGGCAACAGGTAGCAAAACTGGCGGCCCTTGAGAGGGCTGCACTGCAGGGATAGGAGCCGGCTGAGGAGGTGCTGGCGCCTGTGGGAAGGCTTGCGGCATATTTACTGGAGGTTGCGCATTTACAAGCTGTGGAGGTGCGGTGGCATTTTGCGCATATGGGGGTGGCGAACTTAACAAATGGGACATTAGGGAATCTTTCTCATTCTCTTTTGTCTCATCTTGCACAAGTGGTGACAAAACAGGGTAACATTTATCAATCCCTAGTTTGCGCTGTCTATGTAACTGTTCCTTCATTTGTTCCTCCTCATTATCTTTAAATTGCAGAGCTGCTTGCATCACTGACATACCTCTCTCTCTCTCTCTCGTATTTCTTTTCGCTAGCTTAATTTCCTTCTGTTTGGCTTCCTTTCGCCATAGGCGGAAAGAATAAAACATTGCCGGCCAGGCTTTCTTTTTAAACAATTTAACTTCCTTGTGCTAATCCGGCCAATGTGAGGAGTTACCAGCCGCTGCCACTACCAGCTACTACTAGCGCAGCTTACCTGCCGTCCTGCAGTCCCCCGCCGCCGCCATCCACACCAGCGACCGCAGAGCGGGGACAGGGCAGAGACTACACCCCCCAGCAGTCTAAGCGCCACCGGACCCGCAGACGCCCTGTTTGCGCCACGAGGCGCTCAAAAGAACGCCGCTGCCTCGACGGAGCGGGTCCTTGTGCTAATCCGGCCAATGTGAGGAGTTACCAGCCGCTGCCACTACCAGCTACTACTAGCGCAGCTTACCTGCCGTCCTGCAGTCCCCCGCCGCCGCCATCCACACCAGCAACCGCAGAGCGGGGACAGGGCAGAGACTACACCCCCCAGCAGTCTAAGCGCCACCGGACCCGCAGACGCCGTGTTTGCGCCACGAGGCGCTCAAAAGAACGCCGCTGCCTCGACGGAGCGGGTCCTTGTGCTAATCCGGCCAATGTGAGGAGTTACCAGCCGCTGCCACTACCAGCTACTACTAGCGCAGCTTACCTGCCGTCCTGCAGTCCCCCGCCGCCGCCATCCACACCAGCGACCGCAGAGCGGGGACAGGGCAGAGACTACACCCCCCAGCAGTCTAAGCGCCACCGGACCCGCAGACGCCCTGTTTGCGCCACGAGGCGCTCAAAAGAACGCCGCTGCCACCGCGTCGCGGGACGCGCGCGGGCGACGCCAGGCTGAGCCCGGGCAGAGGGCGGGCCGTCTGGGGTCGTCAGGGGCCGGATGAGGCTGGGCTGGGCCCCCACCCTATCATCGTCCCTCTCGCATGTGCTCGGATACAGGTACTCTGGTCGGTGTGAGCTGTTATCACTGCAGCGCTTTGAACTTGAATCGTGGATGGGCCTATTTGTTGTAATCTAGGTCACTTGTACCATCACAATTGGTCTTCATTAGGGCTTAGCCCTTTGTTGCCACACTCTCATATTGTCTTGAGCGCTAATCTTTTTTAAATATCTTGTGAGTATTTGGTTTTATGCATTTAAACTTTTAGCAATTTCCGTTTTATTGTTTGTGTGTATTAGAGTCACAAGATATTGTATTTTGCATCATACCAGCTTGTAATATTTTTGTGCGGGTTGATTATGGGGAAGAGGAAAGTCATGGAGGGAGGCGGTGTCGTTGGCACAAAAAAAGGGAAAAAAGCTAAAAAGAATTTACATGCTGGTCTCAACTGTGTCTTGGAGAGAATTGAGGGTATTGTTAACGACTGTGAGGAGGCACTTGGTGATGACATGCAAAAAGATACAGGAAATGTGGAACAGAGGGAAGGTAAAACGTGTAATAAACTACGCAGGAAAACCATCCCCACAATGTTTACTAACCAGCTTAGCAGTAACAAGTCCACGCTAGTTCCCCTATCGGTAACACACGACCACCTTGTGGATGCCGTTTTGCCCAGTCCTCTATCCCCACCATCTGAATCAGGGTTGGTGCAACAACAAGCCCAGGTATCTCCCATTCCCATTCCCATCCTATGCTCAAACAGATTCTCTCCTCTCGATTCACACACTAGCATTACCACTATATTGGCCCCAGAGGAATGTATGGCATCAATTCCAAGTGAAAGGCCAGCCATTGGCCCTGAGGCGGGACATTCCGAGTCGATTCTGTTGGCTAGGATAAAGAAGTTGGAGGATATGGTGGCACTACTGACCGTGAGGCTGGACAGCCTAGCCCAGGGCCAAGTTTCCCCAACCATGACCTCCCCTGCACTTCCATCACGAGAGACCTCTGTACCCATTGGGAGGGATACACAGGGGCACACAAATCATACCCTAAATACTTGTTCAACCCCATCCCAAGATCATAGAATAAGGGGGCTTGCTAAGAAGAAGGCCACTAATGTTAAGGCTGGATCTTATGCTGACATCACGAGAGGTGAGGCTCGGAATGTGGTACCTAACACTAGATCTATGTCAATGGATCATCACATCCATACCATACCCTCTCTGCCCCGACCATCTATCGTACCACCCCCTCACAGAACCACCTTTGGCCCTCGTCCGCACTACCGATCTATTAGGACCAAGGTGTACATGACCAACGTTCCCAAACTAACCAGCCAAGGGGGTTATGAATGTAGGGATTCACTACTCAATAAAGCCATTCATTGGTTGCGTTATGTAAGGGGGTGTAGATCCATCATTCGTGACGATCTGTTTAGAGTAAATAGGATTACCAGGGTAGATGCTCAGGCGGACTGCCTTGAGATCGAACTCAGCGATCCTTCCCTAGCAGAAAATCTTTTATTACTGGAACTTAGGACATCTCCGCCGGAGTCTTCCTCGATCCAAATCCGTTCCTCCCCTTCTTGGTCACACTTGCACGAGTCCGGTGATTCAGGTCTCAGACAGGTCGATTGACTGATTTTTAACCACCCAGATAACCCTTCTCCTGTCCCGGAATGCCTCCACCAAGTGGACAGCACTGTTTTAGACCACTCTTTGCTTATGGATTTGGGTGGGGCTAGTAGTGTTAGTTTGGCTCCCCCTCAACCATTAAGAGAAGCCATTCCCTCATGTGAGGTGGTGGATGTAAATAAAGATACTCCCCCCAATTGTCCAAGATCACTCCATCTTCTATCCTGGAACATTGCGGGTCTGGAAAAAAATCTCGCTGACCCCCTTTGGAACGACTTTATCAATAAATTTGACATTCTCTTATTCCAGGAGACATGGAGCCTAGTCCCCTTTCATAGGACAGGCTATACTACCTTTCATGCCCCTGCCAGTAGTTCACCCAGAGGCAGGCTATCGGGGGGACTCCTTGCCTGGGTCAACATTCATTTGAATTGGTCTGCTAGAAATCTTGCAACTTCTTCCCAGGATATTCTCCATATTTCCATTGCTGGGCCAGACTATAAAGTTGGCCTGGAGATTTTCAACGTATATGCCAGAGGAACCCCGGGCGGACAAGCAAGCCCCATCATATCCACTTTGGATACTAAGCTTACGGCCATCACCTCTGCCGCAGGCATAATTGTCGCAGGAGACCTAAATTGTACCTTTGAGCCACTCTGTAATGAGGACATCCAGGGCACCAGGGATCTGGATGCCAAGTGGGAAATCCCCTGCCTAGGTCTCCCACCAATTAAGAAATGGTCTCCTAGAGCCATACAAATCAATGCTCTGACTCTTGAGCATAATTTGAGGGCAACCAATGGCAGGTCCAAATCTGATCTTATGGGAGCCCCTACCTTCACCAGAACCAAGGTGCCCTCGCGCATTGATTACATATTGCTGGATGTCGGTTCCTGGGGGGACCTTATTGACATGGAAGTGGTCCAAAGATGCGAAAGCGACCATAACCCCCTGTCCATGCACTTTCTGTGCAATCCTGCCCTTATTTCTACCGAGCTTGTTAGCACTAAGACTACCCGGATGAGGGAAATTGTCCCCTCCAACTGCAATCGGCGCCTTAAATGACATAAGGTTGCCGAAAGCGAATTGTCATTGGAGGGCATCAGGAAGATCATTAATGATAACATCTTATTACTCAATGATGTTCCTGACACTCCCCCCTCTCCTGCGCATTCTTCAGAGCTCAAGGAAATATATCTTTCAACCGTGGACAATGTAAGTGAGTTCTTCCAGGCTAAAATATCTCGGGGTGGTAAGCGTCCACCTCCTAAGGGCGAAAACCCGTGGTACTCCAATGAGTGCAGAACACGGAGGCAGGACCTCTCGAAAGCCCTAAAATCCAAGGTTCAGAGCAATATCTTGTCTGCAAGAAAATTATACTACAGGTCTATCGCTTTAGCCAAACGAGCATGGGAAGAATCTCATTGGCAAGAACTTAAATCTGCTGCCCTGCTGAAGGATGCAACATTATTTTGGGATCTTATTAATGTTGGCACAAGGAGGGGGGCTGATCCATTACCGAACCATATCTCGGGGCGAGACTGGTTCGAGCATTTCCAGAAACTATACATGGGTGATGCAGGGCTTATTCCGCATGAGCAAGGGCATGAATTAGAGCCCCCTGTAGCCCCATCTGAGAACGAGCTTTTTGGCCTCAACGAGGTTCTTACAGCTATTGCTTCAATTGCGCCCGGTAAAGCAGCCGGTCCCGACGGCCTCCCGGGTGACCTCATGATCCACGAAAAAAATCTTTGGGCTCAATTTATCTGTAGATCCCTAAACCTTATAGCAATTGGCCACCCTGTACCCGAATCTTGGAAAGGGGCTGAGGTGGTGACCATCTACAAGAAGGGGGATAGAGAGGATCCTGCCAATTACAGACCGATTAGTCTAATCGATGTCATTCAAAAAGTAGTTGGCAGGGTCCTCCTTACACGGATGAAAGGATGGATTGATGAGGAGGGTGTTTTGTCCCATTTTCAGGCTGGATTTAGATGTGGTGTTGGCACAATGGATCAGGTATTTAGACTCTGCCTGATCCATTGGAAAACTGTAATCATCGAGAAGGGTAGCCTGTATTTGGCTTTTATAGACTTAAAAACAGCCTTCGATCTGGTCCCCCGTTCCAAGCTCTGGCAAGTTTTGCTCGATTTAGGAATTCCTCCCTTGATCTTGTCTCTTGTTAAGCGTCTGCATGAAGACAACTTTGCCAGAGTAAGGTGGGGGGGCCAGGGCCAGCTCACCGAGAAAATAGTTGTCCAGAGAGGAGTACGCCAGGGTTGTGTTTTGGCGCCGATCTTGTTCTCTCTCTACATAAATGGGGTGGCGGACCATTTGAGTGAGGACTCGGCCGATGCCCCAACCCTGTGCGGGGAAAAAATACCAACTCTACTATTTGCGGACGACACCCTCCTGGTCTCCAAGAGCCCTATGGGCCTGCAGAAACTCCTCGATCGTTTCACCTCGTTCTGCGTAGCCAGAGGCTTGGTTATTAACATAGCTAAAACCAAGCTAATGGCTCTGGCACCATCTAAAAGTTTTAGGAATAAATTCAATTTGAATGGTAGCCCGCTGGAGCTAGTAGAGGCCTTTGATTATCTTGGGGTAAGGATGAATAACAAATTAAAATGGTCACCCCATCTGACCAAAATGGTCCTGAACCACAAACGGATTTCCGGGGCCATAGCGAGGCACCAGAGACTCTCCTACAGTCGACCTGTAGTCCCAGCTATCAAAGTATATGAGGGCAAGGCTCTGCCTGGGTGCCTATACGGGGCGGAACTTTGGGGGTTTGACAATCTCTCTGAATTAGTAAAATCAGAAAATAAATTCTTTCGTGACTTAGTTTCGCTCCCCCCATCCACCCCTTTAATCCCTCTTCGTCATGACCTTGGGAGACACCCAATTAATGAAGTGGCGAGGCTGCGCCCTCTGTTATACTGGACCCGGCTTATGAGGTCCTCTGACCTAAGCCACTATGCATCTGGTCTAAATGAACTGATAAGATTGGGTGCAGGCCACAAGGTTGGTTGGGTGTCTAACCTGAAGAAACTAGTGGTCGAAATTGGTCTGGACCAGGCTTGGGAGAGCCAGATGCCCCCGCCCAAACCTTTAGTGAAAAGGCTTTACTGGGACTGGATTTCTGCTATTGCCATCAAAAATCATAATGGTATTCTGTCGGAGAGATTTTTGGATGTTAAGCCTACCCCAAGACTGAAATCCTTCCTTGACCTCATCGAGTCCCCGGGGGACAGAGTGCTCTACCTAAAATTTAGGTATGGCACACTTCCCCTCCGAGATTTCCAGAATGGTTGGAGCGGCCAGTCGGGAAACAACGGGGGCTGCCCGGGCTGTGCTTGCCCCACGGAATCTATAGCACATTTTATCTTTGCTTGTAGGGCATACAGCCAAGCGAGGTCTAGGTGGCTAAAACCAGTTTGCATTAATTTGGGCTGTTCATCCCACCGTGTGGCCTTACGTATTTTAACTTATGAGACGCTTATCCCAAGTGTTACCTGTGGTACAGCAAAGTTTTTAGGACATGCATGGAGGATAAGGCAAAGGCTTGTCAAGGGAAAACTAGCTTAATAAACTGTTGTGAGCTTTGTTTACCGAGCTCCCTTGTTCTGGATGGGTTTTTAACTATACTGCCATGTGGTTTTTATGTAGTATTTTGGCTTGATTCATTTTTAGCCCTGTTTTAGCTTTGCTTCATTTTTATATTCAGCTATGAGAACAAGAAAACTGACCAATTGCTGATGTGAATTTTCTGGTCTTTTTTAAATATTAACTTGTGATGTATTTTTGTAACTTTTATGATTGATATTTTATTAATCGAATAAAGTGATACAACAACTTCCAAATTATCTAAGATATCTGTATCGAAACTACCATTTTGGGGCCATTTTAAAACACCGTCCTTTCTGGTGTATCGGATCCATATTTCATTATATGCAATGGGGCCCACGCCATGTTTTACATAAAGCTCATAAGTTGGAGTTCCAATTGGAGGAACCGGACATGAATCCTCCAACTGGAAATCCCTTCCACAACCCAAACAAAACAATCTACAAAATACACTAGAACCAGGCATCTTCGCTCACTAGTCTAGTTTCAAACGTCAAAGGATTATCAAATACGATAGTCTCGTGAAAACACGAGTCCTCTGGCTTTGGGACTTGACAGCACCAAATCAAAATGATCCCGAAGGATACCAAATTCAAACTAGGAGACGCTCCACTTATACTTAACTGAATATTGATGATCGATGGCGTCACCAGAAGACTCTCTCGATTGTTTCGCTCTACCAAAAAATCGTCAAGGGTCCAAAACAGGGCGATTAATCAGGGCAGCAGTCCTTCGTAGCTGTCGGGACGCGGAGAACCTCGCAGAAAAGACTTTCGGACCACGTCGACATGCAGGGGTCGATGAAGTGGCGGCCTTCCTCCAGAATTTCCACATGAAGCTCCTCACGAACCTCTGGCTTGGACCGGTACCGCTGAAATCGCCCCACGTTGAGCGCCAACTGAAGTACTGGGTATTTTAAGCCCAGCGGTGCAGGGGAACACACCCTATGACTTCGGGGTTCTTCCTGTTTCAGACCTACAGAAACACAGAGTCTTCTGGGTGAAGTCAAAGATCAGTTTATTGGCTGCAGACCAATTACAGGCGTCCTAGAAGTACAACAGCGTGTATGTTCTCAGGAGACTGCTGAAAATCACAGAAACGGGCTTCTTCTTAAATACAGAATATCCTGCTTCAGGCATACATTCCTTAGTTTACGATATGGCCATTACATGTATACATTACAAACGAAAAGGCAGAGTCATGATGACCATCCCACATTCCAGTTAAGCCAGCCCGCAATTATTTACACAGCAAGGCTCAGATCCCACATCAGATATCGATAGGCCCCAATAAACATGAGCATCTCCTGTTTGGAAAACAAGCCATAAAGCAGGAACAGTCAGGTGAGCAAGAGATTAGCTGGAGGCTCGTGTAGGATGAAAAGACTTTATGGTGTGTCAAACCCTGATGCTAATCACAGGTGGCCAGGGGACGGGAAACTCGTGGGTCCAGTTTGACCTGGGGCAGCGGAGCCAAGCTGCCCAGGTCACAGAAAAGTCAAAGAAAGGCACATGTGCTCTAAAAGGCCCGTATTCGCTTCATGCTATGTAGCCTATGTGAGGGCAACCATGAAATGGCCACCGCTCTAAAATGGAACCCACGTAGTGATGTATAATAGCGTATACACAGTGCATTCATAGCTAAAACGTTACACAAAGCACTTGTACATACCGCAATAACCACTCGCGGTTCACTAATACCGGGATAGACAGGGGTAGGGCCCTGCCTCCTACACGGTCCCAAATTCTAAAGTACGACAGACCCTCCTTTTGCCCTTACATAGGCAATAACTATACTCATTTCAATCCGAGTCTAGGTCAATATTCATGAAGTCATGGAGATGTTGCTGTAGCATCATCCTATTACTTAGCTCGTCCCTCGATACAGGTTTCCTTACACATAATGTAGCACAGAGGCCACATATCGCAGGAGCACACTGTACGCACAGACAGAACAGGAAAAGGATGGCTAAGATCATTCCAATGCCCATCAGAACTTTCCAACCCCAGGCAGATATCAGTTCCCAGAACCACCCCACCAGTGACCAATCTCCTTTGTCCACGTGTATGGACTCAGATATTTTATGTAGTTTGGAGATGGCTTGATAAACTGTTGGAGCATTGTCTGGTATGAAAATGCAACAACTGGATTGGATAACCTTACATACCCCACCGCGGTCTGCAAGTATGACGTCTAGAACCATGCGGTTCTGCAAAGTCATGAGGCGATCCGCTTGGAGCTCAGCTGTCAAATTACCAAGGGCACCAGCCGTAACATTAACAGTGGATTCAACCACACGAGTCAGCTGTCTCAGGTTCCTACTATTAACCATAGGTCCCCAAAACGGCAGGAAACCCAAAAAGAAATCTCCCGCTTCCTGACCGGCAGTATCCTCCTTACTAATCACACCTCTCACAACTCTGGTTTTGTGATAGTCAGAGGCGGCAGTAAATGTTGGCGGTAGCAGATTTGCAATATAACATGTGCCCGAGAAGTCAGGGGGCAACCATGTATATGCTCGGTCATTGCAGATAAAATATGTACCCTTGGCAGCCAAAAACGCAGGGGAAAACTGTGACGGAAAAG
Organism: Triturus cristatus; assembly: GCF_964204655.1. Taxonomy (NCBI): domain Eukaryota; kingdom Metazoa; phylum Chordata; class Amphibia; order Caudata; family Salamandridae; genus Triturus; species Triturus cristatus. Next base: position 1,479,914,157 of record NC_140590.1, read on the forward strand.
TGTACGTTTCAGTACAGTCACTTCTTCCCAGTTGAGCTCTAGGATTCTGACCATTACCTTGCAAACAGAACCGACCTATGTGGGGTACGACCCAGATTGGGGATGAGATTTTTCGCTGTCTTTCACCCAGACTAATACTATACCCCGTCGCGTTCCACCCTACATAAGCTCTCAACTCTTCTTTGGGAATAGATGAGTATGCGTCGATATCTCTGCTCATATCGGCAACTCCTTTCATTAAAGCTTTATTATTGGTGCTAGGTCTGATGGAACGCGGTTGTCGCGGGGAGTACGCATCTAGTGCATAGAGAAACATGGTCTGGAATGCCCATGACGATCCATTGTAACTATACGGCAGCACTAGATAGGGAATACCCTTATTAATGGTATGTGGCATTAAACCACACACCCAGCAATTGGTTGTATTCATGACTAGTTGGTGTTGGTGCAGGAGCTGAATAAACGAGTTATTCACAAATTCAGGCCGTCTAGCTTGTTCATGTTTAGGCAGAGGGTGAAAAGAGTGTGAGGAGATAGTAGGAGGAGGTATAGGCTGTACAGTGGGTGCAATGGGCTCTTGAGAGGAGAAGAATACAAATCCTACAGTAAACACTACCATACTACATAATACAAACAGGCATAAAAATACAAAACGTTTGCTCTTCATTATTTTACATATTCTTGCTTTAAAGTTCATTTCCTCAGTGAGTCTCTTCATCTTAAAAAACTCCATCCTCTAATCGTGCCGCTCGCGGCGGGTGAGTATCTTCTGCTAAGGAGTACGCCTGTCAGTCCAGGGAACGCCCTAGACCAACCAGAACCGTCGACCTAACGTCTTCGGCCTGTACCCCAAAGTCTTGGCACCGCGACCCTGCGGCTGAACCCGGATGGTGGTTCGAAAAACAAAAATCAAGAAAGTCCTTCAGATGGGAAAGCTCTGGTTATCAAAAAATAAAAAGGTAAAAGAAAAAGAATATTTATTTGTCCATAGGCCTTGGTCTTAGATTGTAATGGAGACGGCCAGGTACTGTTTGATCTTGGAACAATAGTTCAGGCTCTGTGGTGTCCAATCGAATTGACGGTGGCACAGCTTCTTGCAAAATATCGTCACTTTCCTGTGCTGAAGTTGTGCCTTTTATGCGTGCAGCACTGAACGGCACAAAACGAGGTACAGTGTCTGTTTCAGAGTCAGCGATACCCTCCTGGACCCACTGGTCATACGGCAGAGGCAAAGGGATCCTCTTCACGTGGGCGCCGTGGATCCAGTTATTTTCCCCTTTACTCGAACAGCTGATCTTGTGGATAGGAGCACGAGATGAGGGCCGATCCAATGAGGCTCATCATTGCTCTTGCGCTGAAAATTTTTCACCAAGACCCACGTGCCTGGGTCGATAGGGTGTCCTGGAGCCTCAGAGGCCTGGGGAAGAGTATCGTGCACCTGTTGGTGTAAAACACGCAGTTTAACCGTCAAATCATACAAGTAATCAAGCAGTACTGGATGCTCGATTTCACTGAATTTCGTCGGTCTTGGCACACGGCCAAAAACGACCTCGTAGGGACTAAGTCCCACTCGTGAATGCACGGTCATTCTGGTGGACAGGAGTGCTAGAGGCAGAGCGTCAGGCCATTTAAGACCTGAGCTCGCTTGGATTTTGGCCAGTTTGAGTTTTAGAGCGCCATTGTAGCGCTCTACTAATCCAGCTGATTCGTGGTGATTTGCAGCGTGAAATTTCTGCTTTATACCTAGTCCCTCACACACATTCTTCATTACTTGGCCCACAAACTCACTCCCATTATCACTCCACACCATTCTTGGCATTCCAAACCTAGGGAAAAATTCCTTCACAAGGGCTTTGGCTGTGAACAGAGCAGTGTTATCTTTTAGAGGATAGGCCTCTATCCATTTTGAGAAAGCGCAAACAACCACCAATACATATTTCAGGTTGTTGCATCTTTCCATGTGGATAAAATCCAACTGCAAAACTTCAAATGGATATGATGGAGGCGCAAAATGACCAGCTGGAGTTGGGGTTCCCCTACCAGGGTTGTACTTCAAGCATACCATACAATTCTTGACCACATTCTCTGCACACTTAGGAATTCCAGCATTCTGCCATACTGGAGCCAACAACTTACAGATTCCTTTCGTACTGATGTGTGCCATTCCATGTGCCATAGTAACCACTGGAAGCACATATGCATCAGGTAACAACCATCGCCTATGTTCTGACAAATCAATCCAACAACCATTCTCATCCAACTTACCCATACTTTCTCTCCACTTGCTTAACTCTTTCTCTGTGGCTTCAGCTTGAAGGGACTTCACACTCTCTATTGTGTTTTCACACATTCCAACATCACCAACCCATCTGGCAGGGCCTGCAACATACATTCGAGTCTTTACATCTTTTGCTGTTTCTTTCGCGACTTCATCAGCAAACGCGTTACCACGACCAACATCATCAGTGATTTTCTTGTGCGCACTGCATTTCATAATCGCAACTTGTGATGATAGGGTCAGCGACTCAAGGAGATCATTCACCAACTTGCCATTCTGAATCTTAGCTCCATGCGAAGTCAGGAACCCATGTTCCTTCCACAATCGCCCAAAACTATGAGCCACGCCAAAGGCGTAATGGCTATCCGTATATATGTTCACTTTCATTCCTTCAGACAACACGCATGCTCTCGTAAGGGCAATCAATTCTGCTGCTTGAGCCGAATTTTGTGGCACACGTGCAGTTTCCACAATCGTGTGCAAAGTCGTGATAGCATATGCAGCAGTCGTATCACCATTTGGAAGCTTGAAACACGAACCATCCACCCATAAAGTACCATCACACTCAGTCAGGGGAGTATCTTTAAGATCTACTCTTCCTTTCGTCTGTTCTGAACAGACAATCATGTTGCTCTATCTCATCTAGGTCTGCTGGAATTGGTAATAGTGTAGCTGGATTCAACGTGTTGCATCTCTTTATGCGTATATGGTTTGCTAACAGTGTCAGCTCATAACCAGATAATCGCGCACTAGTTAAGTGTTGTGTCTTGGTCCTGTTTAACAATGTGTCCACGGCATGTGGAACCATAACAATCAATGTGTTATCCATTACTAGGCCAGCAGACTGTCGAATAGACATAGCTGCTGCGGCTGTAGCTCTCAAACAACTTGGCAATGCCCTCGCTACTGGGTCCAAGGTTGACGAAAAATATGCGCATGGACGCGGTCTATCGCCAAAAGGCTGTGTTAACACTGATAATGCGCAACCATCTTTCTCATGAACATACAATGTAAAAGGCTTGCTGTAGTCAGGGGTACCCAACACAGGAACTGAACACAATGCATTACGCAATTCCACAAAACTTTTCTGACACTCTTCAGACCATGGAATAGGATTCGGTGTGTCTTTGCATGTTAATGCTAACAACGGTTTTGCCAACAAGGAAAAATTAGGAATCCAATGCCTACAGTATGAAGTAATGCCCAAGAAAGCACGCACTTCTCTCTGTGTTCTTGGCACACTCAACTGTGCAATGGCTTGAATTCTTTCTGGGGTCAGTTTCCTTCCCTCCTTCGATAAGAGATGACCTAAGTAGGTCACTTCTTGTCGACAATATTGCAGCTTTGAGAGAGACACTTTGTGATGGAAGGCAGACAAATGACGCAACAATGACAAGGTAGCGTTTTTGCAAATCTTTTCAGTATCCGCGGCGATTAGTAAATCGTCGACGTACTGAATGAGGATAGCGCCACTAGGTAAAACCAGTGCATCAAGCTGCGCTTTTAAAGCCTGACTGTATATTGATGGACTCTCACAGTAGCCCTGGGGAGCGCGTTTAAAGCGGAAGCTGCGACCTCCTAAACTAAAGCCAAAAATGTCTCTGCTCTCCTCTGCAATTGGGATGCTAAAGAAGGCATTCTTTAGATCGATCACTGAGAACCATGCAGCGGAGGCTGGAATCATAGTTAACAAGGCAGTTATATCAGGGACAACTGGAAACTGTGGTACAACAATCTGATTAACCTCTCTAAGATCAATCACAAATCTGTAAACAGGTGGTTGTGAAGGGTCCGTTCGTTTTAAGACAGGTAAAACAGGACTATTGCAAACGTTGCCTCTTGTCTCTTCAATTACACCCTTTTTAATCAAATCACCGACAATTGCTAACAATGCTTTCTGACCTTCATTAGAAATCTTGTACTGGGGAATGCGTGGCAATCTGACATTGGCTTTTAAAGTGACCACATATGGCAGTATTTCCAAAAGACCCACATCATTGGGACCAGTAGCCCAAAGCACATCCGGAAGGGATGACAATTCAGGTGGCATTGCATTTTTAGACAAATACATTGGGGAAATCACTTTCTTGCCTAATGTAAGTTGTACTCCTGAGGGAGAACAATATAGCGTCGCATGCAATCTTTTTAGCAAATCTAAGCCTAGCAAATTTTCACCACAACCTGTTGTTAGGATGAGGGGTGCTTTTTAGCTCACAAGGTCCAACAGAAAGTGACATAGGACTAGAAATCGCGTTCCTAACTGGGGCGCCAGAAAAACCTACTGAGACATTCATTTCGCCAGACAAAGGCGCGCCAGGGAGTTTTGAATGCATGATTGAACTCTTTGCAGCACCAGTATCCAGCAGAAAGGGCTCCGTTACATTTGCTGTAGTTACTTTAACATAAGGTCCGCTCTGATCCACTGGCACTGAAACAACTCCCTCTCTCTGTCTACGGCTGTCCTAGTAATCATCATCTTCTACATTGTCGTCTTCCGCATAATAATCGTTATTGTAGTACTGAGCTGTATTACCAGTCGCGTTGGCTTGCTGATCAAAGCTATTTATGGTATTTTGAGGCGGAAGAGGACGCGCGTTCTGGAGAACATTTCCACACCCTCTAGGAGCTTGCTGACCACCTCTACCTCTTGTGCCGTACGCATTACTGTTACGCTGCATTAATTTAGGGCAACTATATTTAAAATGACCTTCCTCTTTGCAATAAGAACATTGGTTGGGACCTACAGGGATTCGTGGTTGATAATACCCATTCATTTGCTGACTATTCTGAAATTGTTGGGGTTGCTGATAGATACCTTGTGTTTGCCTATAATTACTCTGTCCTCCACGTGGCGGATAGGCCTGCTGCAAAAGGACCTTTGTCTTTAGTTCTTTCATTTTCTTATCTGTTCTATCCTTCTCATCTTTGTCTCTATTCTCATAATACTGTGCAGTAGCCAGTATTTGCGCTGAAGAGGAAACAGCCCAAGAACTTTCTGAGTCTTTTAATTTCTTACACAACTCAGGAAGTAGATTCTGCACAAATTTATCAACAAATAACCGTTGGCCACCTTCAGTGCTCATGTCTTGACCACTGTGGTCGATAAACTTTTCTTCAAACCTGGTAAAGAAATCAGACACTGTCTCATCTTTCTTCTGCTTACATGCGGATAGTTTATCCCAATTTACGCGCATCGCGGGCATTATAGTTTTCATGTAGGTAATAATTCGACCAGGGAGCTCTGCTACCAAAGGCTCAGGTTTTGCACCACCAATTTGTCTAGTGTCTGTGGCAATAATATTAGCCCTTGTAGCACCTAGTTCTGCATCGTGATCTACATTGCGAATTGACCCCCACAAAGGCTGTGAAACAACATTTCCAAACAACATATCAATGTCGGCTAAATTCATGATACATGATCCTGCAGTTTGTGATAACTCCTTATAATATCCTGCAGGGTTTTTACGGGGATCAGGCAATGTCTGTTTAAGCGCTATTACTTCAGATCGTTTCCAAGGGACATGCACCCAAACACGCTGAAAATGTGCTGGCATAGCAGCAATACCATGAGCGGCATCAGCCGCAACAGCTTCCTTCCATACCAGAGGGACTTCTCTCATAGGGTATTGTCGCGCTTTTCCCTTTCTCCCCACAGGAAAATCTTGTGCAAACAACGACTGTTGACAATCATCATTCCTCAAGGATAATAAGATCGCAACTGCTCTATTGACATCGGGGCCCACAATCGTACCTTTTCCAAAATCGAATCTCACTCGACACAACTTCTGCGGGCTCGGATCTCTACCATGATCATCCAATTCCTCACAGAGGATTTCACACATTTTCTCGAACACATACCTCTGTTTCGGGGCATCCCATTGATGAAACACGTCAACAACTGATTCCACATCATAGAGTGATGAAAAAATAATCCACCTACGCGCCATATGATCTAATGTCTTTTTCTCTTCAGGATCAGGCAGCTGACTGCGCAATTGCTTACGCTGTAAATCAGGAGTCGCACTAGATGACCCAAAGAGAGGCGACATTAAACTAGTAACTACATTAGCTAGTCGTTGTCGTGCTGAAGGAGAAGTTGAGGCGAAAACAGGGGGATAGACAGAGGGAAGAAAAACGGATTCAGATACAGGTACCGGGGTAGTGCAAGAAGGAGCGCCAGAGGAGGCCGCTGGCGTGCTATGCAAAGTCGCAGGAAGCGCAGGGGCAACAGGTAGCAAAACTGGCGGCCCTTGAGAGGGCTGCACTGCAGGGATAGGAGCCGGCTGAGGAGGTGCTGGCGCCTGTGGGAAGGCTTGCGGCATATTTACTGGAGGTTGCGCATTTACAAGCTGTGGAGGTGCGGTGGCATTTTGCGCATATGGGGGTGGCGAACTTAACAAATGGGACATTAGGGAATCTTTCTCATTCTCTTTTGTCTCATCTTGCACAAGTGGTGACAAAACAGGGTAACATTTATCAATCCCTAGTTTGCGCTGTCTATGTAACTGTTCCTTCATTTGTTCCTCCTCATTATCTTTAAATTGCAGAGCTGCTTGCATCACTGACATACCTCTCTCTCTCTCTCTCGTATTTCTTTTCGCTAGCTTAATTTCCTTCTGTTTGGCTTCCTTTCGCCATAGGCGGAAAGAATAAAACATTGCCGGCCAGGCTTTCTTTTTAAACAATTTAACTTCCTTGTGCTAATCCGGCCAATGTGAGGAGTTACCAGCCGCTGCCACTACCAGCTACTACTAGCGCAGCTTACCTGCCGTCCTGCAGTCCCCCGCCGCCGCCATCCACACCAGCGACCGCAGAGCGGGGACAGGGCAGAGACTACACCCCCCAGCAGTCTAAGCGCCACCGGACCCGCAGACGCCCTGTTTGCGCCATGAGGCGCTCAAAAGAACGCCGCTGCCTCGACGGAGCGGGTCCTTGTGCTAATCCGGCCAATGTGAGGAGTTACCAGCCGCTGCCACTACCAGCTACTACTAGCGCAGCTTACCTGCCGTCCTGCAGTCCCCCGCCGCCGCCATCCACACCAGCGACCGCAGAGCGGGGACAGGGCAGAGACTACACCTCCCAGCAGTCTAAGCGCCACCGGACCCGCAGACGCCGTGTTTGCGCCACGAGGCGCTCAAAAGAACGCCGCTGCCTCGACGGAGCGGGTCCTTGTGCTAATCCGGCCAATGTGAGGAGTTACCAGCCGCTGCCACTACCAGCTACTACTAGCGAAGCTTACCTGCCGTCCTGCAGTCCCCCGCCGCCGCCATCCACACCAGCGACCGCAGAGCGGGGACAGGGCAGAGACTACACCCCCCAGCAGTCTAAGCGCCACCGGACCCGCAGACGCCCTGTTTGCGCCACGAGGCGCTCAAAAGAACGCCGCTGCCTCCGCGTCGCGGGACGCGCGCGGGCGACGCCAGGCTGAGCCCGGGCAGAGGGCGGGCCGTCTGGGGTCGTCAGGGGCCGGATGAGGCTGGGCTGGGCCCCCACCCTATCATCGTCCCTCTCGCATGTGCTCGGATACAGGTACTCTGGTCGGTGTGAGCTGTTATCACTGCAGCGCTTTGAACTTGAATCGTGGATGGGCCTATTTGTTGTAATCTAGGTCACTTGTACCATCACAATTGGTCTTCATTAGGGCTTAGCCCTTTGTTGCCACACTCTCATATTGTCTTGAGCGCTAATCTTTTTTAAATATCTTGTGAGTATTTGGTTTTATGCATTTAAACTTTTAGCAATTTCCGTTTTATTGTTTGTGTGTATTAGAGTCACAAGATATTGTATTTTGCATCATACCAGCTTGTAATATTTTTGTGCGGGTTGATTATGGGGAAGAGGAAAGTCATGGAGGGAGGCGGTGTCGTTGGCACAAAAAAAGGGAAAAAAGCTAAAAAGAATTTACATGCTGGTCTCAACTGTGTCTTGGAGAGAATTGAGGGTATTGTTAACGACTGTGAGGAGGCACTTGGTGATGACATGCAAAAAGATACAGGAAATGTGGAACACAGGGAAGGTAAAACGTGTAATAAACTACGCAGGAAAACCATCCCCACAATGTTTACTAACCAGCTTAGCAGTAACAAGTCCACGCTAGTTCCCCTATCGGTAACACACGACCACCTTGTGGATGCCGTTTTGCCCAGTCCTCTATCCCCACCATCTGAATCAGGGTTGGTGCAACAACAAGCCCAGGTATCTCCCATTCCCATTCCCATCCTATGCTCAAACAGATTCTCTCCTCTCGATTCACACACTAGCATTACCACTATATTGGCCCCAGAGGAATGTATGGCATCAATTCCAAGTGAAAGGCCAGCCATTGGCCCTGAGGCGGGACATTCCGTGTCGATTCTGTTGGCTAGGATAAAGAAGTTGGAGGATATGGTGGCACTACTGACCGTGAGGCTGGACAGCCTAGCCCAGGGCCAAGTTTCCCCAACCATGACCTCCCCTGCACTTCCATCACGAGAGACCTCTGTACCCATTGGGAGGGATACACAGGGGCACACAAATCATACCCTAAATACTTGTTCAACCCCATCCCAAGATCATAGAATAAGGGGGCTTGCTAAGAAGAAGGCCACTAATGTTAAGGCTGGATCTTATGCTGACATCACGAGAGGTGAGGCTCGGAATGTGGTACCTAACACTAGATCTATGTCAATGGATCATCACATCCATACCATACCCTCTCTGCCCCGACCATCTATCGTACCACCCCCTCACAGAACCACCTTTGGCCCTCGTCCGCACTACCGATCTATTAGGACCAAGGTGTACATGACCAACGTTCCCAAACTAACCAGCCAAGGGGGTTATGAATGTAGGGATTCACTACTCAATAAAGCCATTCATTGGTTGCGTTATGTAAGGGGGTGTAGATCCATCATTCGTGACGATCTGTTTAGAGTAAATAGGATTACCAGGGTAGATGCTCAGGCGGACTGCCTTGAGATCGAACTCAGCGATCCTTCCCTAGCAGAAAATCTTTTATTACTGGAACTTAGGACATCTCCGCCGGAGTCTTCCTCGATCCAAATCCGTTCCTCCCCTTCTTGGTCACACTTGCACGAGTCCGGTGATTCAGGTCTCAGACAGGTCGATTGACTGATTTTTAACCACCCAGATAACCCTTCTCCTGTCCCGGAATGCCTCCACCAAGTGGACAGCACTGTTTTAGACCACTCTTTGCTTATGGATTTGGGTGGGGCTAGTAGTGTTAGTTTGGCTCCCCCTCAACCATTAAGAGAAGCCATTCCCTCATGTGAGGTGGTGGATGTAAATAAAGATACTCCCCCCAATTGTCCAAGATCACTCCATCTTCTATCCTGGAACATTGCGGGTCTGGAAAAAAATCTCGCTGACCCCCTTTGGAACGACTTTATCAATAAATTTGACATTCTCTTATTCCAGGAGACATGGAGCCTAGTCCCCTTTCATAGGACAGGCTATACTACCTTTCATGCCCCTGCCAGTAGTTCACCCAGAGGCAGGCTATCGGGGGGACTCCTTGCCTGGGTCAACATTCATTTGAATTGGTCTGCTAGAAATCTTGCAACTTCTTCCCAGGATATTCTCCATATTTCCATTGCTGGGCCAGACTGTAAAGTTGGCCTGGAGATTTTCAACGTATATGCCAGAGGAACCCCGGGCGGACAAGCAAGCCCCATCATATCCACTTTGGATACTAAGCTTACGGCCATCACCTCTGCCGCAGGCATAATTGTCGCAGGTGACCTAAATTGTACCTTTGAGCCACTCTGTAATGAGGACATCCAGGGCAGCAGGGATCTGGATGCCAAGTGGGAAATCCCCTGCCTAGGTCTCCCACCAATTAAGAAATGGTCTCCTAGAGCCATACAAATCAATGCTCTGACTCTTGAGCATAATTTGAGGGCAACCAATGGCAGGTCCAAATCTGATCTTATGGGAGCCCCTACCTTCACCAGAACCAAGGTGCCCTCGCGCATTGATTACATATTGCTGGATGTCGGTTCCTGGGGGGACCTTATTGACATGGAAGTGGTCCAAAGATGCGAAAGCGACCATAACCCCCTGTCCATGCACTTTCTGTGCAATCCTGCCCTTATTTCTACCGAGCTTGTTAGCACTAAGACTACCCGGATGAGGGAAATTGTCCCCTCCAACTGCAATCGGCGCCTTAAATGACATAAGGTTGCCGAAAGCGAATTGTCATTGGAGGGCATCAGGAAGATCATTAATGATAACATCTTATTACTCAATGATGTTCCTGACACTCCCCCCTCTCCTGCGCATTCTTCAGAGCTCAAGGAAATATATCTTTCAACCGTGGACAATGTAAGTGAGTTCTTCCAGGCTAAAATATCTCGGGGTGGTAAGCGTCCACCTCCTAAGGGCGAAAACCCGTGGTACTCCAATGAGTGCAGAACACGGAGGCAGGACCTCTCGAAAGCCCTAAAATCCAAGGTTCAGAGCAATATCTTGTCTGCAAGAAAATTATACTACAGGTCTATCGCTTTAGCCAAACGAGCATGGGAAGAATCTCATTGGCAAGAACTTAAATCTGCTGCCCTGCTGAAGGATGCAACATTATTTTGGGATCTTATTAATGTTGGCACAAGGAGGGGGGCTGATCCATTACCGAACCATATCTCGGGGCGAGACTGGTTCGAGCATTTCCAGAAACTATACATGGGTGATGCAGGGCTTATTCCGCATGAGCAAGGGCATGAATTAGAGCCCCCTGTAGCCCCATCTGAGAACGAGCTTTTTGGCCTCAACGAGGTTCTTACAGCTATTGCTTCAATTGCGCCCGGTAAAGCAGCCGGTCCCGACGGCCTCCCGGGTGACCTCATGATCCACGAAAAAAATCTTTGGGCTCAATTTATCTGTAGATCCCTAAACCTTATAGCAATTGGCCACCCTGTACCCGAATCTTGGAAAGGGGCTGAGGTGGTGACCATCTACAAGAAGGGGGATAGAGAGGATTGTTAAATGGTAGCGGCAGTTTCAGTCGGTATCCTTTCAAGTATTTGCCCGGCGGTAATCGCCTCTCATACCACTCGATAATTTACCAATAAAAGAGGCAGGCGCTGGAGACTGGAAGGCAGGAAACAAGGTTTTATTCCGTCGGAGCAGAACACATCAGATCAGACAGCAAGGTATCGTCACGAGGTGCTCTAACCGCATCTCTGAGACCTGGTCTCTTATACACTGGTTTATTGCTTTATTATACATAGTACATTCTTGAGATTCCCTTGATGTGCGGGAAAATATCCCCTGAAGCCCCGGCTCAGATCCGATCCCACACATGGTTACAGTAGAGGTTCCCACCCTACCCGCAGTGGGAGATGGCTATCGCGCAGCAGGGAATTCCGCTAATTCCCGGGGGTGTGTGCAACCGGCCGGGTCTCAGGGGGTAGGGGCTTTGATTCTACTGTAATCCCTTTGATGTGGGGTGTTTCCCTTACAGTAGGGGCAATAAACTGCATCCGCAGGGCTAGGTGATGGCCTGGGACCAGTTCAGACAATGGGGCGCAGAGGAAGGGGGTTATCAATGGAGAGGCATGACCATGTATGGGTTGTCGGTCGGAAGTGGTTCCGTAGCAGGGTCGCGCAGAAGGAGAGGGTTTATGGCCTGTATGAGAGAGCGGGGGGGGTGGCCGGCGCGCGGGGGATGCTCGCAGCGCCGGGGGAAAGCGCTGGTGATCGAGAGTGAGCGGGGAGAGAGAGTGGGGTGCCTAAAATGGCGGCCGTGCATTTTGCTATGCGTGGCGCTGGGGAGAGGCAAGATGGCGCAGATAATGTTCAGTTTGCACGCTAAATTTCCACAGTCCTCCCTTTTAACATGTCTCGCCAGCTTGCCTAGTTTGGATCTATCCCCATAATACCCCGTACCTCCATCTCATTCAGAGCTTTCATCCGCTCAGTTTCAAAGTCCAAAGTCTTAGGGCAGATGCAGTTCATAAAAAACGAACATAAAGGTGGCAGACACTGAATCCCCAAGCAACATCCACATAGTATCATGATTGGTATGAGGATAAATGAAAACAGCCTCCATCCCCAACCTTTAATAGCGTCCCAAAACCAACTCCCCAGTGACCATTCTTCTTGTTCTTGATGGACCTCTGTGGACAGTCTGTGGAGGTGTTCAATTGCTTTGTAGACTGAGGGTGAGTTATCCGGTACGTAGGTACAACAGCTGGACCCAATGATGCGGCATGCTCCTCCGCGGTCAGCCAGAACCACATCTAGAACAAGGCGGTTCTGGAGAGCCACCAGGCGGACGGCCTGAAGCTCAGCGGTGTTGTTGGCGAGGGCGCCAGCTGTAATGTTCATTGCTGTTTCGACTGCCTGGGTTAAGTGGCGGATGGCACGGCTGTTTGCAATCGGACCCCAGAGCGGAACAAGACCCTTTACTGCGTCCATGAACTGTGCTCTGGTGGAGTCGGTTTGTACAATGTCTTTGGCACGTTTCTGTCAGTGATGGTTTGCTGGAGCCACATACGTCGGAGGAAGGACAAAGGCGATGTAGCAGGTGCCTCCCCAACCTTTCGGGAGCCAGGTGTAGGCCTTAGTACCACACACGAAGTACATATTCGGGGAGGCAACAAAGGAAGGTGGGTCAACTGAGTCCAATGTTCGGGTGATGAGGCAGGAGCTGTGGCCCACCAGCTGTGCCCCCAGGCCTTCGAGGCATACAGATCCAGTGATGTTGATGACGGACAGGGCCACTGTTAGGGTGGCGGCTGTCCGTTTTCGGAGGTAAGAGAAGGTGGGTCTGGCTGGATTGTTGAACACTTGCATTTCAATTCGTTCTTTGGCGGGGATGTCCATGTGAAAGGAAGTGTTTGATCTCAGAGGGTAGAAGAGGGCGGAGGTTCTACCAGTTTTGTTCAGCCAGAACCCATGGTAGAAGTGTGACATGGTTCTGCCGGAAGTGGCATTGTCCTTGTAGCTCTCCTGCAGGAGGATCAGCCAGGCGAGGCAGGAACCATGGACGGAAAAAGGTGAAGGGATGAAGGGGATTGAGTGCCCAGTGGCATGGGGCAGCAATCCACAGATCCAGCAGTTAGTGGCGTTGGTGGCAAGATTGTGTTGGTGGAGTAACTGCACAAAAGAGTTATTCCAGAACTCCTTACGCCTTTCTCGGAGTTGGGGTGAAAGTGAGATCAGATGGTGTTCTTTCGTGGTGGTAGGTTGAACGGTAGTCAGCAATGTCTTATGAGCGGGTGTGCTCTCCTCCATGATCCAGAAGGTGACCACGAGGAGAAGGCAAAAGAGAAGGGAAATGAAAAGTGCTATTGTCTTAAAGCTGTGCATTCGGTCAGTCTTTGTGTTTTTGAAGTGGATCTTTGGACGTCCGGTTGCTTCCATCATCTTCATGTCGGGCGCTTCCATCACCTTCAAGAGACTCGGTAGCGGGCAGAACCACAGACTTTGTTTTAGTTTCTCTCCTGGTGGCCTTTGAGGTGCCTAGGCTACCGTTCTGAGATTTCCACTTAGCCTGTGGTCTGCTTAGCCGAAGTTCTCTCCTTTCGTCGCAAGTTATACCCTTCTTTGGATGGCACAGTGGGATCGGGATATTCAATCAACTCAAGTGTCTCTGTATCCGGGCAGCGGCTCAGGGATGGTCGGTCTTTGTCCAGAAGTTCCTCTTGGGCGGTGATGTTGTCCGTGGTTGTCAGGGTCGGTGATACCTTCTTGCAGTGGTGTGCATGCAGCCAATTGTGTTTCCCCTCCACTCGAAGAGCTGTTCGGGTGGTGATCAGGACTTGCAGGGGGCCCGTCCACCGGGGCTCCAAACTCTTGGTGCGCTGGAAGTTACGCACTAAGACGAAGTCACCGGGTTGGATGTCGTGTCCCGGGCCCCTGGAAACATCGGGAATGGCGTGCAGCACCTGCTGATGGATAACAGACAATGTCTTAGTTAGGTTATACAAATAGTCAGACATGAGGACGTCCGGGACGTCGTGGATGGATGATGGTTTTGGTGCAGTCCAAAGGTTCATGGGCCGCCCAAAGACGACCTCGTAGGGGGTTAAGTGGTGTTTGGTGGGGGTGGAACGCATTGATAGCAATGCTAGTGGGAGAGCGTCTGGCCATCTTAGTCCTGTGGTGGCGACTATTTTTGCTATCTTAAGCTTCAATGTGGCATTGTGTCGCTCAACCAGGCCTGCAGATTGGGGATGGAAGACCGCATGGAACTTCTGTTTTACACCCAACCCTTTTAAGATGAGTTGGATAACTTCGGCTACGAAGTGGGGGCCATTGTCGCTCCACAAAATTCGACAAAGGCCGTATCGGGGGAAGAATTCCTTCAGCAGTACTTTTGCAGTAGTCATAGCGGTGTTGTCATGGGTCGGGTAGGCTTCCACCCACTTGCTGAAGGCACACACAACGACAAGCACATACTTTAAACCTTGGCACCTTTCTAGCTGGACATAGTCCATTTGTAGGACTTCAAAGGGGTGATTGGGGACCCCAAACCCTCCCCGGGGTACAGCAGTTCCTTTCCCAGGGTTGTGTTGGAGGCATACTAGGCATTGTTGGACCAGACGTTTGGCTGAGTCTGGTATTCTGTCGTTGTGCCAGACTTTGGAGATGAGTTCGATCATGGGGGCAGACCCTATGTGTGCGGGGGAGTGTGCCATGGTCAGCATGGGGATCAAGTATGAGTCGGGTAGTAACCATTTGTTCGAGTCTTTAGTTCGCCAACAACCGTCATCGTCCTTCAATCCCACCCGGGCCCATTCAGTTAATTCGTGTGGTGTGCTGGCTAGTTGGATATCCCTAATCGTTTCCCTAGCATCCTTCCATTTCTCAGTTTGTGACCTGGTCACGTACATGCGGGTCGTGGACCTATTCTCGGCTGTGGTTCGGGCAGTAATGTCAGCTAGTGCATTTCCCTGACCTATGATGTCTGTCACCTTCTTGTGTGCCTGGCATTTGATCACAGCTATCCGTGTGGGGAGGAGGACTGCTTCGGTCAGGGCAGAGACTAGATCTCCATGCAGGATGGGTGTGCCATGAGAAGTCAAGAATCCCCTCTCTTTCCATAAGAGCCCGAAGTGGTGAACTACCCCAAAGGCATACTGACTGTCTGTGTAAATGTTTGCGGTTGTCCCTGCTGCCAGGATGCAGGCTCGTGTGAGGGCAATTAGTTCAGCCGCCTGTGCGGATCGCTGTGTGATGCGGGCTGTCTCAACAACTGTTCGAGCTGTGGTGACTGCATAGGCAGCTGAGGTGGTGCCATCAGGGAGCTTGATGCATGAGCCATCCACCCACAGTTCTCCGTCAGGGTCCGGGAAGGCAGTATCCCGGAGGTCAACCCTACTCTTGGTTTGTTCGTCGGTGAGGGTCACGCAATCATGTATAGGGGATGCATTGGGGTCAGCGTCAGGGAGAGGTAGTAGAGTAGCTGGATTCAGAGTGGTGCATCGTTTCAATGTGATATGGGGCGCAAGCAAAGTCAGTTCATACCCAGTCAGTCGTGCGCTAGTCAGGTGTTGAGTCTTGGTTTGGTTCAGGAGGGTATCAACAGCATGGGGTACCAATACTGTGAGGGGGTTCGAGAGCACGATCCCCTCACTTTGCCGGATAGAGACAGCAGCGGCGGCTACTGCTCGAAGGCAGGCGGGCAAAGCTCTGGCTACGGGGTCAAGAGTGGCAGAGAAGTAGGCACAAGGGCGTTGCTTAGGGCCTATGGACTGGGTTAGGACAGACAACGCACATCCCTCCCTTTCGTGGGTGTAGAGGGAGAAAGGTTTAGTGTAGTCTGGGGTTCCTAGGACTGGGGCCGAGCAGAGGGCGTCTCGTAATTCTTTGAAGGAGGATTGACATTCAGGTGTCCAGGGAAGGGGGAAGGGGACATCCTTAGCCAGCAGGGAAAGCAGAGGCTTTATGGTAAGACTGAAGTTTGGCAACCACTGTCGACAAAAGGAGGTGAGGCCCACTAGGGATCGTACTTGCTTCTGAGTTTTGGGAACAGGGGTTTCTAGGATGGTTTGAATTCGGTCAGGGGTAAGTTTCCTCCCGTCTTTGGATAGTAGGTGGCCTAGATAAGTTACCTGGGGCTGGCAGAATTGCAATTTCTTTCTGGAGACCTTGTGACCGTTCTCCGCAAGGAAGCGGAGGAGGTGAATGGTGGCTGTGACGGAATCAGGGTGAGGATGGTGGTGATGTCTGAGACTACGGGGTACTGGGGTATGACTACTTTGTTAACCTCTCGCAAGTCAACAATGAAACGGTAGGCTTTCTCATCCCCCTCGCCTTGCTTCTTTACAATGGGTAGGATAGGGCTGTTGCAAACATTACTGACTACTTCTTCCACCACTCCTGCCTCGACCAGGGACTCGATGATTTCCACCAATGCCTTCTCGCCTTCGGGTGATATCCGATACTGTGGAAGCTTCGGGAGCACTGCGTCCGGTCGGACGGTTATGTGTACCGGGTCGATCACCATGCGCCCTACATCTGAGTCGGTTTTAGCCCATAGATGTGAAGGTAATGTGTCGAGTAGGGACATATCAGCATCGGTTATAGAGAGCATACGCCGTGTGTGACAGGGTCTGGACAGATCTGGGTTATCGTGTAGGATGACTCGAACTCCGTCTGGGGAGCATCTGATGGTGGCTCGAAAATGCTTTAGCAAATCAAGTCCCATAATAGCATCGGGGGTGTTGGAGGAGAGCAGAAAGGTCGTGTCAGTGGTGTTATCTTCTAAGTCAAAGGAGATTGGTGTTGATAAGGGGTTAGTGGAGGGCGTTCCGTCAAAGCCTATTGAGGTTACGTGTGAGCCAGACAAGGGTGCCCTAGGAATCAGTCGTTTAGATAACGCACTACGTGTCGCCCCAGTATCTACCAGGAATGGAGATTTTGTGCCCAAGACCTTAGCGGTAACGTAAGGACCTTGCTGGTCAACACGGAGTTCGACTGGATCCCTCCCTTGTCCCTGGCGGTCCTATGCGAAGTCATGGGTGCTTTCGTAGTCGGACTGCTGATACTGGTTTTGTCGGGGGCGATCAAAGGTGTTTGGTCTGCCTGGCCTGTCGTTGATGGTGTTGTTCGTGTGCCCTCGTCCCTGTCCTCTGTTTCTGGGGTCATATGTTGTGTCTCTGGGGTCCCTATTCTTGTTCATTTCCAGAAGGACCGGGCACTGGGATTTCCAGTGTCCGAACCCTCTACAGAACGCGCATTGATTCCCATCCAAGTCTCTCCGTCCGTTGTAGGGTGCAGGTCTATGGTCTCTAGGGGGTAGCTTTCTAGGGGCGGTTGGTTGGTAATTCTCTTTCGGGGGTTCCCTTCCTATGGTCACCCCTTGCAACTGTGCTATCATTACTCTCTCCTTCAGTTCCTTTTTCTTCTTCTCTGATGCCCTATCGTTCTCGTTTTTCTGATTTTCGTAGTATTGGGCCATCTGGAGAATCGCTGCGGGTTTGGAGGCTGCCCAACTACTCTCGCTGGTCTGTAGCTTCTGGGAAACTTCCTGTGACAGACCCTTTACACAATTCTGGACAAAGAGGTGGTGTCCGGTTGCGGTGGTCATGTCTTGGCCACTGTAATCGGAAAACACAGTCTCGAATCGGGAGAAGTATTCAGACACATCTTCCTGGGGTTTCTGACGGCAAGCCGTCACTATCGACCAATCTACCTTTCTTTCTGGGATTAGAGTCTTCAGCTTTTGTACAATCTTGTCTGGGAGCTCTAAGATGGCTTTCGGGGGTTTCTGTCCTGGCTCTCGCTGTTTATCTATGGTATCGAGTTGTACCCAGGTATATCCGAACGGCTCAGCGTGGTCAACTTTCCGGATTTGTTTCCACACATCAGCCGGCAGACATAGCCCAAAGAACAAGTCGATATCTGCTAACGTCATTATCGTTGAGCCTAAGGCTGTACCCAATTCCGTGTAGAAGGCAGTCGGGTTCTTTCTTAAGTCGGGTAGAGTCTTTCTAAAAGTCAAAATATCTTGCCGGTCCCACGGCTGATAGACCCAGTTATATACAACCCTTCCCTTCGCATCTGGGTTGTTGATGTCGTCGTGTGTTCCCTGACCCCGTGGGGGGACCCAGTAGGGGGCAGCCTCTTTAATGGGCATCATGGCATCGGCCCTTCCTCCATGGGGATTAATTGCTATGGGGGTTTCTGTTTTGGTGGTCTGTCCATGTTCTTTAAGGTGTCGGTAGACCTCGAGTGTACGAGTGAAGAGGTTTGTTACATCGCCCTCTCTTTCTTCCCCAATGTCTACCTTCCTATATAGGGCCGCTAAGCCTTCGGGACCTTTATCGTGGTACCTATCCTCATATGCATTCAGGGCGTGATAACAGAGCCGTACGACGAAGTGTCGTCTGCGGCTGTCGGCATAAGAGTTATACACGTCTGTTATATACTCCTCACTTTCTTTTCGTTCCACCAGCGTCCCTACTATCTTGTCAATTCCTGCTCGTTCATCCTTAGTTAGTCGATTCATTCTGGTGGACTCTTTCTTTCCTATCTCATGGTCGACTGGCGTTGTGGTTGACGTTGGGTTCGGCACAAGAGGCTCAGCCGGCGCGGAGGCCGTGAGGGCCGAGGCCCTTGTACTGCTTTCGCTCGTGTTCGGGGGTTGTGGGTGTTGTACTATTGATTGGGAGGGTGCATACGGAGGGGGCATGTAAATGATCGGAGGACCTAACAGTAATTCTTCATTCGTTCGCTGCTTGGAGGACAACTCAGGGTAGAGCAAAGAAGGGGTCCTAACAGCGTACTGGCCTGAGGTTTCGGGTTCCTGTCTTAGTTTAGTTTCCCTTCTCTCTTCTATGTCTTCTTATAACTTTCTAGCGGCAAGGTGAGCTGCCTTTCGTAATTCCTTTTCTGCTTTTACTTCTTCCCTCTTTTTCCGTTGCGTTGCTTCTTTGCGCCACATGCCGATACTGTCAAGCATAGTAGGCGTCGTCTTATTGCTACGCAGAGCTATTTCTAGCGCTTCTATCTTATGGTCGTCGAAGGATCCCATCAGTGGCCACTGACTTTCGGGGTCCTTCTTGGTATATTTATGCCACAGCTTGCTATAGGCTACGGCGACTAGTCCATATTTAGTGAACATGTCCTTATTAGGGGTGCCTTCCAGTGGAGCCGGATGGTTCACCTCTAATAAGCGGTCCGGGCAGAATCAACTACCAATCAGTGGGGAGAAGATAGGCATGACGGGTTTCAACGGGGACAAAAGTCAGCACTACCTATCTTTTCACTGCTTGCAAAGACTAGACAGAATATCTCTATTCTTCGTTATTTGTAAGCAGAGAATACCTCCAAAGAACCAATATCGAACAACTAGTGTTCGGACAATCAATCAATCAATCAATGGGGAGATAAAGATAGGCACGACGGGTTTCAACGGGGACAAAAGTCTGCGTTACCTACCCTTCACTATTTGCAAAGACTAGACAGAATATTCCTATTCTACGTTATTTGCAAACAGAGAATATCTCAAAAAGCACTATTCTTCAAAACAATCAATGTTCGGACAATCAATCAATGGGGAGATAAAGATAGGCACGACGGGTTTCAACGGGGACAAAAGTCTGCGTTACCTACCCTTCACTATCTGCAAAGGGAGAGAGAGAGAGTATTTCTACTCCTCCCCGTTTGTAGACAGCGAATATCTCAAAGAGAACAATCAATGAGCACAATCAATGAGCAATACTAGTATTTCCAGAGCATTAAACAATCAATCAATTATTTCTCAATTTGTCGTGTATCACGACCTTACCCGGACCGCGTGGACAGTTTCTCGTCTTCCGCCTCCAGCGCCCGATCGTCCTCTACTCTCCGTATTTGCCGCGGCACTCCTGATGGTTCCCAGTCAGGACCGTAGATCACTCGAGAGAGGTCTGCTCGGAACCAGTGAAGTTCGGATGATCGGCTGCCAGACGAGGGTCTATTGGGCAGGAGCTCTCCCGATCGTTGCAGTCGTTCACTCTGTCGTCGGGACCTCTCCCACTGGATCCACGTGTCGCTGATGGGCCCCACGTTGGGCGCCAATTGTTAAATGGTAGCGGCAGTTTCAGTCGGCATCCTTTCAAGTATTTGCCCGGCGGTAATCGCCTCTCATACCACTCGATAATTTACCAATAAAAGAGGCAGGCGCTGGAGACTGGAAGGCAGGAAACAAGGTTTTATTCCGTCGGAGCAGAACACATCAGATCAGACAGCAAGGTATCGTCACGAGGTGCTCTAACCGCATCTCTGAGACCTGGTCTCTTAAAAACTGGTTTATTGCTTTATTATACATAGTACATTCTTGAGATTCCCTTGATGTGCGGGAAAATATCCCCTGAAGCCCCGGCTCAGATCCGATCCCACACATGGTTACAGTAGAGGTTCCCACCCTACCCGCAGTGGGAGATGGCTATCGCGCAGCAGGGAATTCCGCTAATTCCCGGGGGTGTGTGCAACCGGCCGGGTCTCAGGGGGTAGGGGCTTTGATTCTACTGTAATCCCTTTGATGTGGGGTGTTTCCCTTACAGTAGGGGCAATAAACTGCATCCGCAGGGCTAGGTGATGGCCTGGGACCAGTTCAGACAATGGGGCGCAGAGGAAGGGGGTTATCAAAGGAGAGGCATGACCATGTATGGGTTGTCGGTCGGAAGTGGTTCCGTAGCAGGGTCGCGCAGAAGGAGAGGGTTTATGGCCTGTATGAGAGAGCGGGGGGGTGGCCGGCGCGCGGGGGATGCTCGCAGCGCCGGGGGAAAGCGCTGGCGATCGAGAGTGAGCGGGGAGAGAGAGTGGGGTGCCTAAAATGGCGGCCGTGCATTTTGCTATGCGTGGCGCTGGGGAGAGGCAAGATGGCGCAGATAATGTTCAGTTTGCACGCTAAATTTCCACAGTATCCTGCCAATTACAGACCGATTAGTCTAATCGATGTCATTCAAAAAGTAGTTGGCAGGGTCCTCCTTACACGGATGAAAGGATGGATTGATGAGGAGGGTGTTTTGTCCCATTTTCAGGCTGGATTTAGATGTGGTGTTGGCACAATGGATCAGGTATTTAGACTCTGCCTGATCCATTGGAAAACTGTAATCATCGAGAAGGGTAGCCTGTATTTGGCTTTTATAGACTTAAAAACAGCCTTCGATCTGGTCCCCCGTTCCAAGCTCTGGCAAGTTTTGCTCGATTTAGGAATTCCTCCCTTGATCTTGTCTCTTGTTAAGCGTCTGCATGAAGACAACTTTGCCAGAGTAAGGTGGGGGGGCCAGGGCCAGCTCACCGAGAAAATAGTTGTCCAGAGAGGAGTACGCCAGGGTTGTGTTTTGGCGCCGATCTTGTTCTCTCTCTACATAAATGGGGTGGCGGACCATTTGAGTGAGGACTCGGCCGATGCCCCAACCCTGTGCGGGGAAAAAATACCAACTCTACTATTTGCGGACGACACCCTCCTGGTCTCCAAGAGCCCTATGGGCCTGCAGAAACTCCTCGATCGTTTCACCTCGTTCTGCGTAGCCAGAGGCTTGGTTATTAACATAGCTAAAACCAAGCTAATGGCTCTGGCACCATCTAAAAGTTTTAGGAATAAATTCAATTTGAATGGTAGCCCGCTGGAGCTAGTAGAGGCCTTTGATTATCTTGGGGTAAGGATGAATAACAAATTAAAATGGTCACCCCATCTGACCAAAATGGTCCTGAACCACAAACGGATTTCCGGGGCCATAGCGAGGCACCAGAGACTCTCCTACAGTCGACCTGTAGTCCCAGCTATCAAAGTATATGAGGGCAAGGCTCTGCCTGGGTGCCTATACGGGGCGGAACTTTGGGGGTTTGACAATCTCTCTGAATTAGTAAAATCAGAAAATAAATTCTTTCGTGACTTAGTTTCGCTCCCCCCATCCACCCCTTTAATCCCTCTTCGTCATGACCTTGGGAGACACCCAATTAATGAAGTGGCGAGGCTGCGCCCTCTGTTATACTGGACCCGGCTTATGAGGTCCTCTGACCTAAGCCACTATGCATCTGGTCTAAATGAACTGATAAGATTGGGTGCAGGCCACAAGGTTGGTTGGGTGTCTAACCTGAAGAAACTAATGGTCGAAATTGGTCTGGACCAGGCTTGGGAGAGCCAGATGCCCCCGCCCAAACCTTTAGTGAAAAGGCTTTACTGGGACTGGATTTCTGCTATTGCCATCAAAAATCATAATGGTATTCTGTCGGAGAGATTTTTGGATGTTAAGCCTACCCCAAGACTGAAATCCTTCCTTGACCTCATCGAGTCCCCGGGGGACAGAGTGCTCTACCTAAAATTTAGGTATGGCACACTTCCCCTCCGAGATTTCCAGAATGGTTGGAGCGGCCAGTCGGGAAACAACGGGGGCTGCCCGGGCTGTGCTTGCCCCACGGAATCTATAGCACATTTTATCTTTGCGTGTAGGGCATACAGCCAAGCGAGGTCTAGGTGGCTAAAACCAGTTTGCATTAATTTGGGCTGTTCATCCCACCGGGTGGCCTTACGTATTTTAACTTATGAGACGCTTATCCCAAGTGTTACCTGTGGTACAGCAAAGTTTTTAGGACATGCATGGAGGATAAGGCAAAGGCTTGTCAAGGGAAAACTAGCTTAATAAACTGTTGTGAGCTTTGTTTACCGAGCTCCCTTGTTCTGGATGGGTTTTTAACTATACTGCCATGTGGTTTTTATGTAGTATTTTGGCTTGATTCATTTTTAGCCCTGTTTTAGCTTTGCTTCATTTTTATATTCAGCTATGAGAACAAGAAAACTGACCAATTGCTGATATGAATTTTCTGGTCTTTTTTAAATATTAACTTGTGATGTATTTTTGTAACTTTTATGATTGATATTTTATTAATCGAATAAAGTGATACAACAACTTCCAAATTATCTAAGATATCTGTATCGAAACTACCATTTTGGGGCCATTTTAAAACACCGTCCTTTCTGGTGTATCGGATCCATATTTCATTATATGCAATGGGGCCCACGCCATGTTTTACATAAAGCTCATAAGTTGGAGTTCCAATTGGAGGAACCGGACATGAATCCTCCAACTGGAAATCCCTTCCACAACCCAAACAAAACAATCTACAAAATACACTAGAACCAGGCATCTTCGCTCACTAGTCTAGTTTCAAACGTCAAAGGATTATCAAATACGATAGTCTCGTGAAAACACGAGTCCTCTGGCTTTGGGACTTGACAGCACCAAATCAAAATGATCCCGAAGGATACCAAATTCAAACTAGGAGACGCTCCACTTATACTTAACTGAATATTGATGATCGATGGCGTCACCAGAAGACTCTCTCGATTGTTTCGCTCTACCAAAAAATCGTCAAGGGTCCAAAACAGGGCGATTAATCAGGGCAGCAGTCCTTCGTAGCTGTCGGGACGCGGAGAACCTCGCAGAAAAGACTTTCGGACCACGTCGACATGCAGGGGTCGATGAAGTGGCGGCCTTCCTCCAGAATTTCCACATGAAGCTCCTCACGAACCTCTGGCTTGGACCGGTACCGCTGAAATCGCCCCACGTTGAGCGCCAACTGAAGTACTGGGTATTTTAAGCCCAGCGGTGCAGGGGAACACACCCTATGACTTCGGGGTTCTTCCTGTTTCAGACCTACAGAAACACAGAGTCTTCTGGGTGAAGTCAAAGATCAGTTTATTGGCTGCAGACCAATTACAGGCGTCCTAGAAGTACAACAGCGTGTATGTTCTCAGGAGACTGCTGAAAATCACAGAAACGGGCTTCTTCTTAAATACAGAATATCCTGCTTCAGGCATACATTCCTTAGTTTACGATATGGCCATTACATGTATACATTACAAACGAAAAGGCAGAGTCATGATGACCATCCCACATTCCAGTTAAGCCAGCCCGCAATTATTTACACAGCAAGGCTCAGATCCCACATCAGATATCGATAGGCCCCAATAAACATGAGCATCTCCTGTTTGGAAAACAAGCCATAAAGCAGGAACAGTCAGGTGAGAAAGAGATTAGCTGGAGGCTCGTGTAGGATGAAAAGACTTTATGGTGTGTCAAACCCTGATGCTAATCACAGGTGGCCAGGGGACGGGGAACTCGTGGGACCAGTTTGACCTGGGGCAGCGGAGCCAAGCTGCCCAGGTCACAGAAAAGTCAAAGAAAGGCACATGTGCTCTAAAAGGCCCGTATTCGCTTCATGCTATGTAGCCTATGTGAGGGCAACCATGAAATGGCCACCGCTCTAAAATGGAACCCACGTAGTGATGTATAATAGCGTATACACAGTGCATTCATAGCTAAAACGTTACACAAAGCACTTGCACATACCGCATTAACCACTCGCGGTTCACTAATACAGGGATAGACAGGGGTAGGGCCCTGCCTCCTACGCGGTCCCAAATTCTAAAGTACGACACAATGCTTCAACAAGGTTATTTTGTAAATACATTTTTGGAAACACTTTGTGTGCATGATGCTACTATGGCCTCCATCACAATTTTATTGCAAGTTCAGATTTGGACATAAATAAGATGTTCTTCCTTAACCTCGATTATGAATCTCGATTATGAATTGTGCAATGTAAACTGCACCTCACTTCACACACTTAAACAGTAAAATCCTAGTGGAAAACATCCAATGCCCGGAGTGTTAGAAATTCCTGTAGAAATTTGAGTGCTGTCACCTATATCAGAACACCAAGGTCTTGTTAATGCCATTTGCTAAAATACAGGCAGAACACCCTGCATCATGAATAATTCATGGTCTACTTACATTATCTCTAGTACTGCGTTTATCAAGGAGGCACCCACAATAGTCAGTTTGCCATCTGTTAATTCCTCGGAGAGAGGGTTGGAAAATGTGACCTTTCCTTTACCAGGCTTGTTCACAACAACTGGACCAAGCACCTGCACGACAAGATAAAGTGATTTAGCAAAGAGGAAAAAATGTAGAGCAAATGTAATAAAGATTAACTGTGGGGAGAAAGTGAGTACTGGGAAAGCCAGGTAGGGGAAAAAGTTGATAGAAACATTATGCGACAGGCAAAGAGGAGACATAAGTGAATTGGAAGGTAATGAAATGTGGAAAGATTTAGGTAGAGCTATTGGTAAGTGAGCAGGATAAGGGGCTAAGAATCTGGGTGAGACTGAAGCATTGAGGGAAGAGAAGATGAGATTCATTAAGAAACAGATGCACAGAAATTTGTCATGGATGACAGTGAGATTGAGAAGAAAATATCTGGAGGTGACAGGAAGATATCAAGTTCATGGTTTTTGACAATACTTATTTTCTCCTCAACATGATATGAGATTTGTTAATTTTGTATGGCCATATTGCTTTGAAAGCACATGATCTCATCAGATTTCAAAATTTAAAATAACATCATGGTCACTTTACTTAAAAAAACAAGGGCTACTGATTAATTTAATTATGCCAAAGACAACTCTTCTTAAATTGGATAACACTGCTTTAAGAAAAAGGAGACAATTTAAAAAAAAAGAATGTTGTTAAAATACAGACGTTCCAGTCTGAATATTAATACAACTCTGAGACTTGCAAAGGATTGATGAACAAAGGAAAACAACACTTTGAGACTGAGAAAAATTGCAAGGTGAATCAAACATCCCAATGGGTAAAGAGTGAAAGGAACACTCAAACAAAACATTTCACAATTTAAAATGGATTGGCCAAGTTTCCATTTAATGGACCTTTTTGTGGAGAGAAGTTTCAAGATTTTCACAACTAACTTATATTTGTTATGGACATATACGAGTATAATTTATTGTATCACTCACTGTGAAATGTCACCTTAAGATTGCACAACAACAGTGGAGGAGACCATTAAAGATATTTCTAGCCTTCACTTCTCTTTCCTATGCATATATGCTCAGCCTGTAAAATACCAAACAGGAATCCCACATTTTATGAAGTGAATAGGGATGTATGAGTTGAATATATGTGCATTGGATTGTCACTCGTGCCCATTCACCATGCTCGGACCACTAAAGAAAAGGATATACCCAATATTGTATGAATAATCTTTGACACTTTAGGGCCCAAAATAGGAATTAGGGGGTGCTAGGCTCTAAAATTAGATAATTATAACAGGCAGTGGTATAATGGGTGATTTACAGACGGTGGAGCAACAGTTTTGGGGGAATTATTTCCTCAAGTCTCTAGTTTAACATAGCCACATTAAAATGAATCCACAATATAAAGAGAAAAGCATGACTTGTGACAAATGTGCTTCCGGTAGATGGCACATTGGTTTCAAGAAACATTTGGGGGGTGTAATGTATCTTTTCTACGGTTAATGAGCTTTTGTGCTCTGTAGTTTGATTGAAATTACAGTCTCCTTCCTGGAGCACCATTAAAAACTCCAAGAATGCTTCATTTTTCAATTTTTAACATAGAGGCATCAGGCTGTTCACCCGCTTATCTGCCAGAAGATTTTGAGGATTTTGTTGAGCACCTACATGGATCATTAAATCAGGATCACCTCTGAGTCTCTGTTCTGTGGAAATATTGAAGTCTATAATTTCGTTGGTTGGCCTGCCTTTTCTTATTGCTGGGAGCCGTACCGGGCTACATAACATCAGGAGGGGGCACTTCCCTTCTAAAAAAACATCCAGCACTTGATCATAACTAGACAAGCAATATTTGCCCAATTTAATTTTGAGCAGTGGAATTTGAAGACCCTACTTTCCAGGAACTCTTCCAACTCCAGTGTACCAGTGAATCAGGGTTGAGGGCAAGTATGTACAATGTGTGATGGGAGAAGAATGCCACCAATGTTAAACTTCCAGTCATCGCAATACCAAGAATCTAGGGTTTCAGAGACTTGCAGTGCAGAGGAAAGGAAGCATTATTAATCGGTTTGGACTGCCTACCTTCCCGTAAGTTTCTCTATGGGCTGGGACTGGTCAAGGTACATGGAAAAGCATAAAATATGCGTGTGCATGCCTGTTTATCTGGTTACCTTTGCATCTGTTGGCTGTCACCCACAGACACCTGGCAAACATCTACCTTCCTCCTTTTGTAGTCAGTCCTGGCACATGGTGCTCCACCTGTTTTTATTGTGGAATGTTATTTCACATTGTGGCAAAACATGACCAACATTTGGGGGCATCAATCTACATTTGCTGGGCATCTCTTCCATGGAATTGCACACATTTGCACGTGTGTTAAGGTATTTTTCCCTGGGGCAGTAGCCTATAAGAGTGCTTCATATAACTGATATGTTGGTATTTGGAGGTTGGAGGTTGATATCACAGACACAACAAAAGTTGGTATTTGGGTGGGGGTAGTAGACGTGTGGTGAATTTCTTTCCAAGAACATGTGTAAAACTGATGCAAAACCATTTCACTTTTTGTTGGGGACAATTGTTGCAAGTGGTATTTATTTGAGATCAGATGGCACTTGAATGTATATCTGCTATTTTATGAGTCTTAAAAGCCTTTTGTTTTAGCCAATATATTTGGTAAAGTGCACTGTAAAATATGCAGTGCCATCTTTTCCAGAATATAATTTAGGGCCAACCTCCCCAAACCTTTAGGGAAGGGTTGAATACCAGAGCAATTGCTTTTCCAACTCACTTGATGCGATTTTGAGTCCGTATTGGAAATGTTTATACCATATTTGTAGGATCTCTATCCAGGTCTTGGATTGGCCACAACGGGACCATATTCATCTAACAATCTCTTCACATGTGAACTTTTACTCTCCATTCGGGTGGAGCAGATATGGAGGACATGTTCTGCCACACCCAAAAGCTGGAAGCAACTTAGATGCCAGGAAGTTTACCTCATGGCGTAAGGCACATCACTGTTAGACCTCCTCCCAAAATCAGTGTTTAAGCTACCATAGATGAGTTGGGAGCAGACAAGTGAGTGTATCTGCAATGCCCCATTAACACCAGGGATATTTGTATTGTCCAGCACAAAAATACAAACGTAGAGGGAAGCTATGTGTCATAGCATAAAGCATTCTGCACACAGTCGACATTTTAGCTACCTCGTGGAACCGGATCACTGAAGTTACAATATGATGTGCCCTCCAGAGAGTACTGGGAATGCACCCTAAACTCAAGTGATGATTTGTATGTCAAGGGTAAAAAGGAAACCGTGTAGTGTCTATTTTTCTGATAATAGGTGTGTCCCTCTCTGGCCTTTAACCACCATCTGTATATCAGTTGTGCCAAGGCAGTTGATTGGTGGTATTATATTGTGATCTCAATAATGTTATGAAAGGCGCACACCTTAATCCCCTTTTTAAACCAAAAACTTTATAAACCACTCAACCTAAATTTTGTTTTCTCTGTAATCATATTGTAGCGTGCTATGCAGGATTAGAGAACTGCCTATCCCCCTATTATGTGACTGCAAAAGTATTTCAGGTCAATATTTACCTGAGTAACCTGTGTGCAGTGCTTTGTTTGTTTAACATACAAAGTCAACCAGAATCTTAAATAATCTTCCCCAATCATCATAGTTAAGACACAAAAAACTTCTTAGCACAAACATTTTTAACGAATTACTCATGTGTATGTATTCAGGTTATTTTACACAAATTCCCATAATCAAATTCACATTTCAGGCATCAAATTCACATGTAAATGTAACTTCAAAACATTCTCTGAGAACATAATAAGTGGTTGTTAGTTCATCTGTGTAATCCACGTCAGTGTTCTCTCGCTGCCCTATGCATTTTGGGACACTCAGTCCCTTCTTCAAGGGCCACTTTAAACATAAAACATAACAACACTCCCAATAACTCATCAAATAATCTTTCTCTTTTCATAATGCCCAAGTGGACAAGTATACAACAACTGTTACACAAACGTTTATGCAAAATTAACCAATCATCTACGTGCCTCATGTATACAAATTGTGAGACCTGTGTGCTGAAGTAATAGCTGCTATTGCAATAAAATAGTGAAAAATACCAAAATAGTAAAAATACACTGTAGTGGTCCTCCTATCACCTCCAGGTTATGCCAATGAACTCCAGATTATGCCAATGAACTATGTTGTACTTACACTGAGTGTAGCCAAAAGTAAGACCTGTAACGATAACCGTATCAAGTTGAACTCATACATTGAGTGATAACTTTTTATTGCACCATATGCCAAACTGAACAAATATAACCATACCTCATGTGTCACTCATCCAAATATGTCATAGTTAATATCTTCAGCAATGGAGTAAGTTCCTATGTTGCTACTTCCATATACTACTGTTAACAAGAAAAACAAAATTGTTATACATATTCCTGTGCCAAAACAAAAACTCAACGCATTGTTGTTCAATTCATAATTGCCACGTACCTGCGAATCTGTTAAATGCGGCACCGCAATATCGGAGAAACCAACCCGCAGTTTATCGTCAGCATACATAACGTTTACGACCTCATTAAATGTCATGTAAACGGCGTCTTCCGTCTATTACCAGCAATGACGGACTCGCAATAAACCAACTAGTTTAGTTTCAAATGGCGGCCATATTAAAGTAATAGTGCGAACCAATGATGTTCGATGAACAGGCCAGCGTAAACTACTTTCAACAGTAACAACGTTGTCACTAACTGTACCAACCGTCATATTGTGCACCGCACATGATGTACACAAATCTCAATGCTGTTTATGTCTGACAGTCAGGTCAGTGGCAAAGAAGGACTCCTAATTGACCACAAAGTTTAAATTCAAATGACGGCCATCGTAAAATAATAATGGTACGACCCAATATAATTCAATAACCTGACCAACTCACAGGACTTTCCAAGAACTTCTCATTTTACTCGCCCCCTAATAACATCAACATCATTGAACATACCTAACGTCATGTGGAACGCCACACGTGATGTTCAGGAATCTGAATCCTATCACTATCTGACAATCAGTGTGCCCTTTACCTCATACATCAAATCCAAGTGACATTCCTGAAAGGTTATGAAAAAATCAGTCCACAGCAGTTAGTTATGGTGCATGCAAACATCATTCTCTTCATTGCATTAGTCCCACATGATCCTTTGGCATGTACAACTTCAATTTCATGATTTCAATAATGATACATTGTATATACATCTCTATACATAAAACATTGTCTGTTGCATGCCTCTATAAATCCATATCCCATCTAGTAGCCTGAGACATAATGTGAAATGTATTATTCTGTATGTCATTGGTTTAGGTTCTGAAAAATCTATGCTTAGACTAGACCTATGTCAAAAAACATATATGAAAATATGCAACCCTATAGAAAACAACTCATGTCAAGTTTATTCTTCAAACCCAAATGAGTCATACTGTTAAAGTTGTTTATCCAAATCACTTTTCTTTGTGATAGAGTCTTAGTAGGGCAAGTTGTTAAACATAGCGCCATCGCAGGGGGAAACGCAAAGCTGCACCACATTCTTGTAAATATGGTGCAGCCTTGCATTTCCAAAGTTGCGGAGCGTGTCGTTAAGCCCAGGAGGCTAACAATATGCTACGTACTACAGAATATGTACAATAGAAGTGGCGGAGTGTGTCGTTAGCCTCCTGGGCTTAACGACATGCTTCGCCACTTTGGAAACGCGAGGCTGCACCATATTTACAAGAATGTGGTGCAGCTTTGCGTTTCTCCCTGCGATGGCGCTACATAAATAACACAGGCTAAAATGTGAGCACTCATCTGATGCTTCTAAATAGTTCTACCCCAGTATACCTAACCTAAGTGTAGTACGAGGTAAGAAGTAGGTGCTGTTTTCTAAAGTATAGCTAGCTATAGTTTTAGTTTTGCTAAGAGTTGCCAAAAGTTTCTCTAAGTTCTAGTCTGCTCCATACCTTAGAATTTGTGAGGTTGGAATCTCTTTCCGGGACTCAATATCTAACACCCCGCAAGGGGAGTCAGAAACACTGGAGCTGGGTTCTCTGCGAGGAGGATGACAGCGTCTGGTCAGGGCATCAGGCGGGAACTCGATCTCCTTCCGAACTTGCTGTGGTGATCCGCAAGTAGGCAGTCGAACTGGACCGTACCGGAACCGTGGTTTGCCATGGCAAGTGCAGGTATATTTATACCTTGAAGGTGTTTAAGAATGCCTGTATTGACGTAAAAGTCAGGCATCGGAACGTCATGAATGAACCCCTAAGGAATAGATGTTCATGCATACTAAATGAGTTCTTGGAGAAATCAATATCCAAGCAAGGGAAATTCCTAAAGGTTTAAGAGTCTGGTTTTCGGTGTGACATGGATTGATGGATGTAGGAGACCATGCCTGTATTTGGTTAGCATGGACAATGCCTAAATAAGGGCTGGATTTTCTATTCCTAAATAAGGGCAATATGAATTGTACCTATAGGATAGGATAGGATAGGATAACCATTTATATAGCGCAACGAATGCCGAAGCGTCTTGGCGCTGGTAAGCAAAGAGAGAAAGACCCCATCTTAGCAACGGATCCCATCAAAAACCAATGTCTTTAGCAATTTTCAGAAAGCTTGATGAATATATATTAATTTCAAAGAACAAGGAAGCTTGTTCCAGAGACTAGCAGCATGGAAAGAAAAGGCTCTGCCGCCCCATATAGCTTTCCTGATTCGATTTATCTTAACAAGGCTTTGAGTAGAGGACCTAAGTGCCCGACCCGGAGAGTAAGGAATGAGGAGCTTCTGAACATCCTTGGCTTCCCCCCCCAAACACAGCCTTATGTACTAGGCATAGAGCCTTAAAATCTATACGCTGCTGAACCGGGAGCCAATGTAGTGTTTTGATTCCCTCAGCGATAGATTGATCTCTGGGGACGTCTAACAGAAGTCTGGCTGCAGCATTCTGCAGAATCTACAGTCTCCTCATCAGAGTCTTATTTATCCCTAACAGCAAGGTGTAGCAGTAATCCATTCTAGATAACACAAGGGCCACTACTACAGTCCTGCGAAGGTCAGATTCAATAAAAGGAAAGATCTTCCACAATGTCCTTATTAGATGGGAGCAGGAGGATGCAAGGTTGCTGACATGCGCTGAGAAGTTAAGCTGGTTGTCAAACAACACTCCCAAATTTCTGACCTTGGACACGGGACAAGGGCACTCCCCGGCCTCTGCCGGCCACCAAGATCCGTTCCACAAAGGGGTACCCTGGCCAAACTCTATAATCTCCGTCTTCTCAGTATTGATTTTCAGGAAGCTCTCTCGCATCCAACTCATAATTTCCGACAGGCAACTATGGAACTTGATAGCCGTGTCATTCGATTGTTCAACAGCTGATACTATGAGCTGGGAGTCATCAGCATAGGAGATTATCGTAAAGCCATGTTCCCTAATGAGCTTGGCCAAGGGGGCTACATAGATGTTGAAAAGTGTCGGAGATAAGGCTGAGCCCTGTGGTACTCCACACGGTAGATGGAAAGTATTTGACTGCAAGCCGTCCGATAGCAGGCTCTGCTCCCTACCTTCCAGGAATGAGGATAGGAGGGCCAGTGCAGCTCCCTGAACACCAATCTCCTGGAGCCTCCGAATCAAAACCGCGTGGTTAACAGTATCGAAGGCAGCCGACAGATCTAACATCACCAGGACTGCCCGACCTCCCCCGTCTACTATGCTACGAATTTTTTCTGCTGCCACCAGAAGTGCTGACTCCGTAGAGTGTTGAGCACGGAAACCGTGCTGAGAGGAGTCAAGCAGATCGTAGGAAACCAAATATGCCATTAAGGAGCGATTTAACTCCCTCTCCAGAATCTTGGCAGCCATAGGCAGTGTGGCAATTGGACAATAGTTCTTTAAAATACGGGGATCAAGCGTAGTTTTTTTTTAGCAATGGTCTAATTATTGCCCTCTTCCAGCTTGAGGGGTAACAGCCGAATTCCATTACTTTATTAATTAACTGGGACAGCTCCTGCGCAATCAACTCAGCTGCAAGATGAAAAACTGAAGGGGGGCAGGGATCCAAGGGTGATCCTGATTTAGTTAAAAGGATCAACCTACACGTTTCCTCCTCAGTAATGGGGGCAAAATTGTTAAGGCCAACATTGCCCTTAGGGCCAAGTTCCTGCCTCTGGCCGCTACCCTCCGCGCCTGGGGAAGAGCTCATAAACTCATTGTAAATTATCTGTACCTTATCCTGGAAGTACGCAGCCACCTTTTGGCACGTTTCTAGGTCAGGTCGATAAGTGTTATCCTGAGGAGGCTTAGAGAGAGCAGATATAGTCTTAAAGAGCTCCTTGGCCGAGTTGCCAGCTTCCCTAATCTTAGTTGCAAAAAAGGAACTTTTAGCTGCAATTATTGCTTGCCTGTAGGCTGCAAGAGTGCAATTATAGTGTTCTTTCCCCTCAACACTATAGTCCCTTCTCCACAGACGCTCTGCCCTCCTACATGTGCCCTTCAAGGTCTTAAGTTGGTTGTTATACCAGGGCGCGGATGGTTTGGTTCTCCTAGAACCGAGCAGCTTCTCAGGTGCTACCTTATCAACCGCGGCCGCCAGCCATCCCTTAAAGAGCACAGCCACCTCGGAGATATCATTACTGTAGATAGGATGCGAGCCTTCCAATATAGGGAGAAGATTGTCCGCGGTCACCTGAGACCATGGCCTGATCATTTGTTTCTCTGATCTACGACCAGGGGGGATAACTGTTACTCCAGTCATAACATTAAAATAAACTGCCCTATGGTCAGACCAAGGAAGAGTCATAATATCGACAATCTTCAGATCCATGTTGTTAATAAAAATGCCATCTAACGTGTGTCCCAAGCTGTGAGTAGGGCCCTTAACTACTTGATTAAAATCTAATGCTGCTAAGTTGTCAGTCAGCACAGCCACTTCTGACTGATCCGTGCGTTCCAGATGATAATTAAAATCGCCCAGAATCATAAAAGGATAGTGGTCCATCCGGGATTCTAAAAAGTGCATAAGCATTGCAGGAAAAGTGGATTTAGGCCCAGGTGGATGATAAGCTAATACTCCTTGGAATTTGTAGGAATTGCCTACATAGATGGTAAAGAAAAGTGCTTCCGCGGGAAGATCAAGGTGAGTTTCCACACAAATTTTTAAGTGTGTTGAATGAACAACTGCTATACCCCCCCCCCTTCTTATCCAATCTATCCTGGGAGGAAACAACATACCCACTAGGTAAGGCAATATTCCAGTCCGGACCTGATGTATTGTCCGTCAGGGCATAAATAGGGAAACCTATATGCGGAATCTAAATCTACACAGAACACTGTACATAAACAACCCATGGCATTTTGCTTTTTCCATGTGGGCTGCACAAGGCAGCCCACATGAAAAAAGCAAAAACAAGGAGAAATAATGCATTTCTCCTCTTTTTGCCAACTTAAGACCAGGGTTTTCCTGGTCTTAATTTTGGTGTTGCCTCCTATGTACTCCACCCTTGTACATAGGGGGCATCGTCAAATACAATGGGTGTTGCGGTGGAACGCCCACCACAACACCCACTGCACTCCCCTTTCACGCTAAACATTGCATGAAAGGGTGCCTTATGTACAAGGCAGCGTTAAGCCTTGTTAAGTGGCTTAACGCTGCGTTGTACATAAGGCAAGGGCGCTATCGCTACGGGAATGTCACAAAAAGTGATATTCCAGTGGCGATAGGGGCTTGAACATATGCCCCTTAGTGTTCATTTTCAGAAAATTGCGAGCTGATGTTTGAGAAAAAAATATTTTTTCAGAAGAATAAGTACCAGTCTGAAAGGACAAAATGTGTATTTTCAGAAGGTGACCATCATCGTTTTGACAGTTTTTAAGATATTGCACTAAAGAATGTTGTTTTTCCTTAGTTTGTCAAGGACACTTTGAGGACCGAATAAGCTACTATGTTAGGAAAGGTCTTTGCATGCTTGCCACATTATGAAGTATTGGAAAATGTCATAGGATCCCCTGCTGAACTTCATTTAACATCTCTAACTTTGAAGCCAATTATTTGGCAGTTAGGTTGAAAACAACAATAATCATCATGCGTTTTCTCTAATTTTCTAGGGGATAACTTTGTTGTCCATGATCTATCACTGACAATATCATGCATGCTCGCAATACTCGCCATCACTCTCAAGGTTCCTCTGTCACCATTGTAGATCACAAACTAGTTTTCAGCATGGTTGAACAGGAACTGAACCTTGGGCCATCTTAAACATTTTTATAGACTTCATTCTCCTGACATTGTGAAGGGCGATTATTCAATGCATGGTGTTATCTGCATAAGACCAACAACACTTTTTGACATTTTGCTTGCTTCATTTGTCTCTCTGCTTTTATTTTAGAGTTCCTTGAACTCACTTTGAAAAATAACCATGGTTCTTAACTGAATTTATTTTTAGTTTAATCTACACTGGTTTCGGTCTCTTTTTGATAGTAGAAGCTACATTTCATTGTATGCTCTTGTCTTTTAGCTTGGCACACAAGAACACAAAAAGGGTTGCAGAGGTAACTGAGAAATACTGTACCATAGCCAGATTTTTGCAGAGAGATGAGACATACCCACAGTTAAAGTTCTTGAGAAAAAAAAGCTGTCATGTAATGTTTCTAGACATTTTTAAATATCTCCTAACTTGAGCCAGAACCCACAGAACATGTACATATCATGTTTTCCTAGTGAAGGGGGTTGCACATATATTTGTATACAGTATGGTCTTACATTCTATCCTCTAGGAAGGAATGTGGTTGTTCACAAGGAGGCGAGCTAAACGTAATATTTACTTTTAATGCAATGACTATAGACAGACAGGATATTTATCCTTAAAGGACTACCATATCTTAATTCTATTGCATTCAACTCTCAAACTAAACTTTTAGTTTTACTGCTATAACAATGGAGACATCTAAGAGAATTGAGTAATGTCCATGGCAATGTGTTCTATATTCAAGGTAGCGGAAAGGTCACATGGTGATTAGTGTTTTGGGTTACTGTACATATGCGGGTATGCTAGCATTTCCACAGAAACAAACTAAGCCAGATCACCTGCACCCAGGAAGAAAGGACCCTTCTTTGAAGACACCACTAAAACTGATGCTGATTCAACTATTTGCTCACAGGGACACTACCCTTAATCTATTTTTCAGCAACTAAAACCTTAAGCAAATTGCCTCAGTTTAGTTACAGTTAGCTCTCAGAGTCTCAGGAACAATGAAGTGGAAATACATATTTGGTGTCACTATGGATCAGTAGTAGAATTGAAAGGTTGGCAATGAGCCCGCAAAATCATCAAAGTAGGCTAGTGAAGTTTATTCTAATTTCAGACACACTACCATGGAAGATAAACTCAATGTGGAGAAATCAGTAAAAGACAAATACTGACAAGAATAAGCCAGAAAAGGAAAAGAGGTGAACATCAGAGAAGCCACAGGATGGGAAGTAAGCATTACTGTCCTTTTCAAAGGGGGGCATAACTCAGATAATTTAGTATGGATGCAAAAGTAGTAACTGGAGTCAATGATTGAACTAATGACAGAGAGGTGAGGGGACGATTTGTAAAGAGACAGAAAGTAAGTAACAAATGGCTCAAATAATGAAGCAAAAAAAGCGGAAAGAGACTACATGGATACAAGTTTGTGGAACAGGAGCAAAGAGCCGGCAGGTTACAACTGAGCTAGAAGGATCTTATGACTGTGGATCCATGCAGGGTGCTTTATAGACAGACATACATGGGCGCAAACAGTAAGGAGGGGTTTAATTATTGGTAAGATGTTGCAAGAAAGGCGTAACTTGTACGCATTGGGTCCTAGAATGCCAAAAACCCAACACATGTAAATAATGTTTGACATATCTCACACGCCATATGTATCTCAGTCATCACACTTCCTTTTTATAAAGCCCCATGGTTCATTTCTCACCTGGAGGCTAATTGGAGGGTGTTCCAACGTGATTGTCTTTTGCACCAGAAATTTTGCCTGCCCTTCAGCTTCACAGACAGCATTGAAGTGGACATTGTGATCATCTTTGGACAAATACTTTTCATATTGACCGTAAGTAACCGTAAATGGAATCTCCTTTTCTGTAAAGATATAGCGATATGTAAAATTTTCTTTTTTGATCTTCCACAAATAACACATACATTTTAAAGCAAATCCTGAGGCAGGCCAACCACCACACCGGGCCTAACCATTGAAATGTTAAAGAAATTAAGTGGAAAGATATAATTACCTTCTGCAGGACCAAGCTTGACTGATGTTTTCTCCCCAGAGACCTCACTCGTCACTGTCCCATTGTACAGCATGGATGAGGCACTGATGCTCACCACTACATTCTTGGCATGCTCTGTGCTTGAGTTTTTGAGGATGAGGATCAAATTGACATCCTCACCAAAATGAATGGAATGAATGATCTTGAATTCCCCAGAGACATCTAGCTTGGCTGATGCAGTGGCATCCCCCACGGCATCCGCTGCAGCCCCCTGATTTGATGTAGATGGAGGAGCGGATCCAAACAGCTTGGTATAGGCCTTTCTGAAAACTTCTCTCTCCTTCTTGGAACCTGAGCAGAAGCGAAAGAAAATGGAAATCTCCATGAACAGATTTCCTGCAAAGTTCACCGTCATTTTGATTCTGTTGCTGCAAAGACAGCAGTGTACCCATGTTAAGTTGTTTCTGCGTATATAGCTATCTTCCCACATGCTGAGAGAAACAGGAAAGGTGAAGCGTTCGCACTAAGACCTTATGAGAAACACTGCAAGACTGCTAGGGAATAGTTTGTATGCTTCAACAAACCGTCACCACTCCTGAATAGTTTTATGAATTACTCACTCTCCTTTTTGTCTTCAACAATATCGCCATTATCAGATAACTGGTGTTTACATTGATGTGCATACTGAGGCTTAGGAGAGAACACTCATATTTTGTCAGAGGTAGAAGCACATTGAGCAGCACTCCATTTCGGCAACATTTGGAACTCACTTTTCTTCTATACCGTCTCCTCACAAATTTGTGCCACACTGGTAATGTCACGTGCAAGCAAACTGTTAGAAGTTAAATTTATGTCAGAATGCACTGAAGCAATTTTGAAGACGCGTCCTGTTACATTAAGCAAGTGGACATAATTGAAGATTGCTGCTAAGGGAGTTCTGCAACTTTTTATGTAAAAAGACACTGCCCTATTTTTAACCTGTGTTCACTGTCCTATCTCTATAACTGAAGGGTAAAGCCACGTTCATGTCTGCTCAAAAGAGTAAGTGCTGGATTTTGAAGATAAATTCATCCTCAAGTTTATATGGTCAACTGATCACCCAGAGACTAGAAGTGTGCCATATATTCCACCACAGAAGAGTGCGGTCTCTAAATGTTTTACTTCCAGAGATTACCTATTTTAACCTTCCTGTGCCTAGCTAACACTAGCTAGTGAGCTTTCTGTTCCACAAAATGCAGCACAATCCAAAAAAGGGCACGGCACAGGATTCCCAAAAATCTGTTGTATAGAAGCCTCTGGTGTCTACTAATTCCGTGGCAATAGATTCTTCTCATTCTGTTTTATGAATACACCTTTGACGACAAACATATTTTTGCAAGGCACTTTAAAAGATTTTACTTTTTTAGTGGCACTCTTTTTGGGATGAAAATATTCCAAAATGCGAATTTAAAAATTGTCAATTCCTTTATAATTACAAATCAAAGAGAAAAAGGGCATTGATAAAATGAGCTAATATATGGCCTGCAGACTGTCCAGTATTGGACGATAATAATTCCCAGAAGTCTAGCACTGAAAGTTAATAAATTGCAGGTTGATACAAGAACGTGTTTTGTGAGAAAGAGACCATAAACCAATGCCCCACTGATTCAAAGTTAACAATATAATATTGAGCATCTACCACTTGTCAAATAAAACTGTCATGATTACAATATCAGGCCATTTCATTCTAGTGTCAAGACTAGGAAAATTAGAACTATATATGCCATAATCAGGGCAAGACTGGTAAAACAAACCTGCCTTGGCAATTATGTCCAACTGTCCTCCTGGAGGGCGATGGGGGTGGGGGTGCTGGTGGGAAACATTGCAGCTTAAAGTTTGTTACAGGGAGCTGATTTTGCAGCACTGCTGCAAAACCGCCCCCCAGTTGTCTAAAACCGGCCCCCACCCTTCTGGCCCACCAGGAAAATACCCGGTGCCTCCTACGGCCAATCCGGCCCAGACCATAATCCCCTGGTAACTTAACAAGGACGCCTTCAGGTGAAAAGGGAGCCATGCCTTGCAGCAATTGTTTTCTATTGTGTATCTCAGCATGAGGAGAAGATACAGTGTGCTGCCCATCGTGTTCATGTTACTTAATTACTATTGATTCTTGGGAAGGATTCTCTTGATGAAAGGGTTTCACAGTCACACCTCGCAGCATCCACTCTTTGCAGGTGTTCCAGGGAGAAATTCAGTCTCCTCCACGTGGGGCAGCCAGTACCGTAAGCGCTTGGTTCTCACACTAAAACTTTCATTCTTTGATATCTCCTAGTACACTAAATAGATGTATGCTTATTCTTTGAAGGAGTAATGCTGTTTGGCTGGGGTTGCATTCCTTTGTTCTGATACAGGAGTTTAATTCTCCAGAGAAGAGAGCTTTTAAACCACAGTTATTTGTATCCTGATTTATGGTGATGAGGCGAAATTAATATCTCGACTTCCACTGATGGGATTTTTGTTGTTGTGGTCTTGTTTTAATCAGAGAAATATTCTCTATTTTCTAAGCCTGTGTGGAGTATTTTTGTGGTGTTTTCATTGTGTTACTGTGTGTGTGTTTTGCACAAATACTTTACACATTTACGTTAAGCCTGCCTGCTCTGTGCCAAGCTACCAGAGGATGAGCACAGGTTAATTTAAAATGTATATCTAGCTTACCCTGACTTGTAATGTGGTCCCTACTTGGACAGGGTGCAAACCTCTGCAAGCTATAGACCCAATTTCTTACATTGGTGATCATCGGTGAGTATAGAACTTGTGTTTGTGCAATAACATATAGTCATTCAGTGTTCACTACAACTCCATATCTAAGACCAATACGGGCCTTTTTCAATTCTCCCTGATTGGCCTTTTTTTTTAATTATCTGCTAAATTATGCCTCTCTCTGGAGAAGCCATACCTGCAAGAATTGAGTTTGAGTTGGCAAGGTTAGAATTCTACACTGTGCAGCAGCTGACAGATTTCTGCAAGGACATCCAAGATTCTACAAGGGGCTTCATTAGGAA
This sequence comes from Triturus cristatus, assembly GCF_964204655.1. Lineage (NCBI taxonomy): Eukaryota > Metazoa > Chordata > Amphibia > Caudata > Salamandridae > Triturus > Triturus cristatus. Next base: position 1,479,954,538 of record NC_140590.1, read on the forward strand.
GATGCAGCTACAGAAAGGTTTGAGGGCCAGGGCAGAGACCCAGGATGCAGGGGGTGACATCCCAGAAGCAGGAGATCCCTAAGGTGGAGGGTGACCTGTATCTGGAGTTTAAATGTGGATCTGGAACTGCCATGGAAGGGGCCAATGACTTGACAGGAGCATCAGTGGTTACCAGAGCAGGGAGCAGTATCTCCTCAAATTGCCTGTCAACAGAGGATCTGGAAGACAGGAGGGAGAAAAGAAAATTGAAGTTAGGGCTTCCCAAGTTGAAGCAGGTTTGTGAAGAAAGTGTTTGGATATGGAGAAGAGGGAACTTACCCATGAGCTCAGTCTAAGAGAAATGGACATAAGAGCCCTACAAATGGGGTCCAGTAACAGCAATGCTGGTATTATACCTACAGTGGTGACTGATGAGTCCAGAGTCAGAATCCAAAAGAATGTGGTGCTCAGTTATGTGGTGGGGATGACATAGATCAATGGTTTGCATCCTATGAACTGGCTCTGAAAGTGCACAAGGTCCCAGAGGCGTTCTGGGGTGTTTGTTGGTGGAGGAAAATGCCCACCGTGGTGAGGGACACACTCTTTACACTAGAAGTAAAGGACCAAACATGCTACATTGCAATGAAGGCCATACTAGTCAGAAAGTTTGGACAGACCCCTGAGAGGTATAGGTTCTGGGGCAGCCATAAGATCTCTTCCCAAACATAGGTGGATTTCATGGATTATGCCAGCAAGGCACTGATGGGCTGGGTTAGGAGTAGGCCTGGGCAGTAAATTTCGTTCCGCTCACGGAATTTGCGATATTTTGACATTTTCGAGTTCCGCAGAGCGCGAACATGTTAAAACTTTCGCAATCTGCTGCGAAACTGAAGTATTTTTCTTGTTCGCACTTTAAAAATGCATTCTCGTGCGCGCAGTCCCGACTTACAGGGTCCCTGCGTTCGCCGACAAGTTTTTCTATCCATTCAGGTGCGCCACAAGATGTTGGATTGTTGGTAGACGGTCGCGCTATCCTGCGAGAGTTTGCGATCGCGAACACTTCATTTGACCCCGTACAGGAAATCAGCATCGTGAGCAAGATGGCCGCGCCCATTAGCGACCGCATGGGCAAGTTGGAGATATATTTCCCCACAAGCATGCAAAAACACATCGCGAACGGGCGGGAAAAGCAATCTCCGCATCTTCGCGAAAGTTCAGCGTGCTCGCGGAGATTTTGCGCAATTTCGTGATAATTTGCGAAAGTCAATTTCGCAAATTCCGCCCACCCCTAGTTAGGAGCAGCAAGGCTGATGATTATTCAGATTTGTACTACCTCATTTTGAAGGAGCACATGCTTAATATTTGTTTTCCAGAGCTGAACCAACACCTGGTTGATAGCAAGTTAAATGACCCCAAGAAACTTGATGAGGAGGCAGACATATGGGTCAGCACCAGAGTGTCCAAGAAGGCATCAGAATGGGACTGTCAAAAGGGTGGGCAGGGTTCCCAACAGAAGAAAGAGGGGGAGATAAAAACACAGACTTCTCTAAAGGCCCCTAGAACAACTCAGAGAGGAAAGAGTCTAATTTCTCTTTCCCAATCTGGCCAACAGAAGAAATATACCCTGACAAAGATCAACAGCCAAAGCCCTTCAAGTGATATGAGTGCTAAGAATATGGACACTACAAGGGGGATCCCAAGTGTATAAAAAGAGCACCTCCTTCCACGGGAGGAAAGAATCCACGGGGTGGCTAGTGTAGTGCTGGAGGGGGGACATTGTCCCAGTTAATGGTGTGGGGAGTTTAGTGGGATTACCCCAGTGTCCCTGAGTGATAGTGAGATGGTTCTTATGATCCATGTGACCTCAAATACTACTAAGTATAGGCAATGTGTCACCATCAATAGGCATGGTGTTGAGGCTTTGAGTGATAAGGAGTCAGTTGGTGTCTCCAGAGCAGGTGAGTCCCAATGCATTCCATCAGGTTGTATTGGCTGACAACAGAGAAGGTCACTACCCAGTAGCACTTGTTCTCTTTGAGTGCAGGGGGGGTTACAGGTCTTCTGGAAGTTACTGTGAGCCCTGCCATGCCTGTGGACTATTTGCTGTGAAATGACCATGAGCACACTATCTGGAAAGAAGTGGAGCTCAAGGCTCACATGGAGATGTTGGGGTTACCGATTGGCTCAGTGCAACAACAAGGTCCATGGTTGCTCAGGATGGGAGTCAACTAGGTCTGGAGCCTGGAACAATGGCCTAGCCAGCTGCTAAAAGGGGAAAGGCAGGGAGTGTGGTAAACCAGCTTCTGAGTATCTTCCCATTGAGATGGATGGGGCACCTGTGGTGGCAGCCCTGGAGCCCACTGAGGAGGGCACTGCTTCACTTGGTGACCTGCCTACACGTACTGGATGGCATGTAGAAGGAGGGCCCACCAAGGAGGAGTTCTGTAGGGCACAGAGGGAGTGTCCAACCCTTGAGTGCATGATGAAACAGGCTGAAGCCCAAGCAGCAGGTGATGTGTCTGGGAGTTATCGCATTTACTGGGAAGGCAACCTCTTTTAAAGTGAGCCTAAGGCTCCTGTGCATAGGACTGCAAGGGCACTGGATTTCTCCAAATGCTACAGGACCTTCCTACTGGAGCTGGCTTATGAGCCTCCCCTGGCAGGACACTTGGGCCAAGACAAGACCTTTGCAAGGCGTGTCCCACATTTCTTTTGGTCAAAGATCAGTGCATCCCCAGATGCATTCTGCAGGACCTGTGTAACCTGCCAAGCTAGTGGGAAGACAGGGCAATGGCCCAAAGCCGCCTTATCCCACAGCCAGTCATTGGCACTCCCTTTGAGTCTGTGGGCATCAACATTGTAGGGCCTATGGCTCCCCAGACTGATTCAGGCCACAGGTTCATCCGAGTTCTGGTGAATCATGCCACTACGTACACCGAGGCAATCCCTCTGAGGACCATGACTGCACTTGCAGTAGTAAAGGCCCTGATGGGGATTTTTACCCCCATGGGTTTATCCAAGCAAGTTGTCTGACAGGGGCACAAACGTCATGTCTCCATACATGCAGTCATTGTGGAAGGAAGGTGGAGTAACTTACAAGTTCTTCACTCCGTACCATCCACAAACCAATGGTCTTGTTGAGAGATTCAACAAGACCCTAAAAGGCATGATTAGAGGCCTGCCTGAGGTCCTCAGGAATACGTGGGACATCCTTGTACCATGCCTGTTGTTTGCATGCAGGTAGGTACCAGGGAGTGGAGTTCAGCCCTTTTGATCTTCTCAATATGCACTCTATCAGGGGATCTTGAGTCTGATGAAGGAAGGATGAGAGCAAGCTCCCAGGAAGAGTCCCCAGGCTACATGCAGGCCTTCAAGACCCAAATGGCTAAGTTGTGGAAGCAAGCTTCTGACAACTTGGAAGCCAGACAGGCTGTGATGAAAGAGTGGTGTGATCCAAATTCTACCACTGTGAAATTATAGCCTAGGCAGGAATTGGGGGATATGGGACCCATGGAACCAAGTACCCAAATTCTACCACTGTGAAATTATAGCCTAGGCAGGAATTGTGGGTTATGGGACCCGTGGAACCCAGGGCCTCCAGGACCATTGGACTGTGCCCTATGAGGTGATTGAATAGAAGGGTAAGGCTACCTACATGGTGAACCTTGAGACCCCCAGGCAACCCCACAGGATGCTTCAAATCAATCGCCTCAAACCCCACTTTGAGAGTTATGAGATCACCATGCAGTTGGTGACAGATAGAGAAGAGGAGAGAATGTCCTTCCATGGGGGGAAGAGAGGAGCGGGCTCTGGATCCGTTGTGGGAACACTCGATAATTTTCTGACGAGGGCTACATCGGTCCTCAACCACGAAATAGCTATTGCTGAGCGCCGTCTCTCAATAGACCCTGTCCTTGCAAAGCGATCATCCTTGGGGGGTCTGACAAATGCACGTACACCTGTGAGGTCACCTGTTTCTACGCCCATTCCCCAGACTCATACTGCATTGAACCCCATTGGAAATTTTGCATCTACTATTCCACTATCCAATATACCATTAAGCTCCAATGGCACGCTAATTACGTGTTTGGCCGAGGTACATGAGGATTCATGCCATTCGCCAGAACCCGTACAAGGGCCTGCTCCAAAAAGGAAAAGAGGGGGTGTCCATTTGAGGGGTAAGAAGTTGGAGCCTTCTAAAGTTATTAACACTAGGAAATTGCCTATTGAGGCAATTACTACAGTTAAAGTAACAAAGGGAACATTGTCCTCCATACCTGATACGAGCATGGAAGATCCTGCTATCGTGCCCACACAACTAGAGCAGTCCTTTTGGTTAAAAATAGAAACCCTTCTAATTTCAGCACTTGACCCCCTATTGAAAAGATTGACAGTGATTGAGAATAGGCTGGAGGGATTCGAAGAGCAGGTGAACTCAAAACTGGGAGATATTGAGGGGAAAATAGTGAGTGGTGGCTGCGATGCTGACTTGGAGAAGGAAAAAGGGTTAATCATAGACGCCCCAAATAACCCAGATGGGGTTGCACTAGTAAGGGACCCAAGTGAGTCGAGGGGCGAAACAGGGAGCAGGGTTGATGAGGTGATCTTAAGCACCCAGGGCAATAGGTATATTACACCTAGTGATCAGGAGGGCGCCCCTAATAAAGATAATAGAGCCACCAGGGGTTTCCCCAATGGGAAGGACGCAAATATTCAGCCCTACCATTTAGATCTACCCCCTGATTGTTCCCCCTATGTTGTGGTTTTAACTGGAGTTCCCGAATTAAAATTTGGCACTGTCGAATTGTATGACCAATTGAAGAACAAGACGATTCATTGGTTAAACACCAATAGACCTCTCCCCAGAGAAATACACTCTCAGATATTATCAGTTAGAAGAGTGAATTGGGTAGGATGTAGAACTAAAAATTCCCCGGGTGATTGTATTGTTATAAATTTTCGAAACCCGAAGGTAGTGGAGTACGTCTGTACAGGCCCTCACACCTTTTCAAGATCTGCTAGAAAAGCCCGGGATTTGAGTTATTTCTATAACCTGCCTGACCATTTGCCTAACTATGGTTACTACAAACAGTACAGGGGTGTCCCTGGTAAGTCGATCCGGTCTACCGGGTGGACAATAGGGGAAAGTAACGACCCCTTACAAGGAATCCAACTTGGTAATAGGTTCAGTGTTCTGGACCTGGTAGACTGACTACCTCCCACTTATCCTGATCAGGACGAAACCCCTGTAGAATAAACCAAGTTATGTGAAACAGCAGGAGGGGGACTCCACCAGTTTCTTGGCCTAAGAGGGGAACTAGAGAGTGATAATGGGCCAAAGCTCCCCCTAGTTAAACTTGTGGGGGAATTAGAAAGGAATGCAGTTCCATCAATAACAGCCTTAATAGACAGTCCTGCAGTAGGGCGAGTGACATAATTTGTTCCACCAACGACTGAAACTCTAACTGTAGCTGTGGGTGAGGGAAATGCTAGTCGGAGCATCCAACCGGTCCCAGGTGGCCCAAAACTTCTATCCTGGAATATTGCAGGCCTTGTGTCCAAATTAGATGAACCAGATTGGGGGGATTATATTGATTCACACGAAATCTGTTTATTCCAGGAGACATGGGCGGTAAATCCCCAATATAGGGTAGGGTTTGTGGCGTATTGTGAGGCGGCCGCAAAGGGACCAAAAGGGAGACCTTCGGGGGGACTATGCATATGGGTAGCTTCCCATTTAGGCTATCAGATCAAACGTGTGGATACATATTCTCCCGATATAACATGCATAATTTTGACACATTGCAAATTACCCCATCCAACAATTATAAATGTCTATTCCCGCCCTGTGAACTAAGGTGGGACTTCCCGTACCCTAGACCTCCTCTCTAATCTTTTGAATTCATTAGCAGGAACCACAAACTTTTTAATTGGCGGAGACTTTAACTTCCATTATGAACCCCTCGAGGCCAATATCCAATCTATAACTAGCGAGGAAGATGACACTTGGTCGATACCGGCTCCTAGCATGTATTCGACAAAGCGTTGGACTCCTCTTGTTCTTCAGTTGACTTCTCTAACCCTGACTTTTTCATTAAGGGCCTGTAATGGACAGTTTCCGGGAGATAATCCCGGCCGACCAACTTTCAAGAGGCCAGATCGGGTAACAGTGATTGATTATATCTTGATCAGCGTAGAACTCTGGCATAGTGTGCTGAATTTTGGTATTGAAATACGCAAGGAGAGTGACCATGACCCCCTTGTCCTAACATTAAAATTTCAGATGGGGTGCCATGATCAAAATCCTTAAATGTTTAACTCAAATAAATTCGTGGTGGTTAATGGAGGGAGGCGAATCAGATGGACAAAAATTATCCACTCGAGGGATGCACTGCCCAAATTGTACGCAACTATCATACCCCTCCTAGATCAGGCCAGCATTGAAACGCAACACTTTCCTATTCCAAATAGTGCCAGCAATACCGGGAGAATCCATCAAGAGATGGTACAGGCTCTCTCTGGTTTTTTCTCTAGCAATGTTTTTTATTAATAATAAACCTAAACTTCCAAGGGATAGAAAATCTTGGTTTAATAAGAGTTGTAGAGAGGCAAAACAACTTTTGTTGAACTCTCTAAAAGAGGCCGATAGCAAGAATATCCAGAGATGCCAGGTTTTCTTTTAAAATAATTACAGCAAGTGCAAAGGCAGAGTGGGAAACCGAGAGATGGTCAAACATTAAAATGGCTTTGGAGCTAAAAGACAGTAGAAGTTTCTGGAATTTGGTCCATCATGGCCAAGTCGAAGGTAGGACTGTCATTGATCCCAACATCGATGAGGATACATGGCACCAGCACTTTAAGGAACTCTACTCCAGTCCCCTTAACGATGTAAGTGCGGTGAAGCTATTGCCCTGCCTTTCCATTCCCGAGCTTGTCTGTGATATTCCCCTATGCACTATGAGCGAGGTTACCTCTGCCCTCGCGAAACTCCAGCCAAATAAAGCCCCTGGACTGGATAGAATTCCCGGGGATTTATATAAAAGTGAACAAGTAGTTTGGGCCCCATATTTATTAGCACTTTTTAATGCAATTTTGTGTAACCTACCTGCACCAGCAACATGGGCTGGCGCTGAGATTGTTCCAATTTTTAAAAAGGGCTCGCCGATTGAACCAGCGAACTATAAGCCTATTAGCCTCATAGATGTGTCCCAAAAAATCTTCGGGAGGGTTTTGCTGGCGAGATTGCAGGATTGGATTGAAGATTCAGATGTCCTGACCCCGCTGCAAGCAGGCTTTAGAGCCAAGATCTCAACAATCGACCAGTTATTTAGACTGCAGATAATATACTGGAAACATGTGGTTTTGGAAAAAGGGAGTCTATACCTTACCTTCGTGGACTTAAAATCGAGTTTGACCTGGTTGACCGTGACCAGCTGTGGAAGATTCTGCTGGGCATGGGAGTTCCACCCTATTTATGTCTCCAATTCAGACGCATCCACGAGGGCACATATGCCAGAGTTAGATTTGGCAAGAATGGTCAACTGACAGCCCCCTTCCCTGTTGGTAAAGGGGTGAGGCAAGGCTGCGTTCTTGTGCCTACTCTTTTCTCCCTCTTCCTAAACGGCCTAGTTAATGACCTCTTGGCCACAAAGGATCTGGACTCACCCAAATTGTCGTCCCGCAAGTTTCCCGCATTAATGTTTGCGGACGATACCCTGCTTCTCTCGAAGTCCCCGATGGGGATGCAACGACTATTAAATGAATTTAGCGAGTTCTGCAAAAAAAGGAATCTTGTGGTCAACATAACCAAAACTAAATATATGGCTTTTAACTCAGCTCATATTAACTTCCCTGTTCCCAATTTTAACAATATGCCGCTAGAGCGGGTTCCGACCTTTGAATACCTGGGTGTCTTCCTAAACGACAAAATGGGTTGGGGTACCCAAATTGATAGGGCAAACCTGAAACTAACCCAAGCAATAGGGGGTATACTAAAAGTTCAGAACAGTTGTACCCAAAAGATCATAAGTCCCCCGCTTGAAATATATAGAGTGCAAGCGCGGTCGGCTTCATTATACGGGGCAGAACTCTGGGGACATTGCCCAAAGCATGCATTGACCCTAACTGAAAATAAGTTCATTAGGCAAATCATGGTGCTTCCAGTAAGTACCCCGCTAGTTCCTTTGAGAATGGACTTGGGTATCCGCCCAGTGGTGGATCTGATTTCGAGTCGTCCATTGCTTTACTGGCGTCGACTATGGAGCACGCCTGAGCTGAGACACTACAGGGAGGAACTCAAAGTGGTAATGCTTTTACCGGGCGCTGTTAGAGGTATACCCTGATTGTCTTTTGTGAGGGACTCTTTCCGCGACATGGGAAGGGGGTATCTATGGGATGCACCGGAAGAATCATGTCTAATTACTTCCAAAAATTGTTTGGCAAGATCATTGAAAGAGTACCAGCTGAATAAACTAATTGGGGCTAACAGAGCAAATAGTCTAACCTATGCCTTTCTGGATCTGAAGTTAGATGACCAGTTTGAGCAGGTGTTAGACACAATTCAGCCAGTGCTAGCCAAGAAGTTGTTCCTCCAATTTAGGTATGGAACCCTTCCACTTTTGGTAAAAACAAATAAGTGGGTAGGGGACCTGCCTAGTCTTTGTCCTGGATGTTGCAGGGAGGAGGACTCAGAGATTCATGTATTATTTTTCTGACCGGCATACAAACAGCCTAGGTCTAAATGGATTTTATAACTCTGCAAAAATTTGGGAATAAGGGAATTCCGCCAATTTTATAGAATTCTCAAATCTGATATTAATCCACTTTTTGTTGTTGCAATTTCAAAATTCCTTTTGGCCATGTGGATTAAAAGAAAGTATTTGTTAAAAGTACAAAATGGTTAATATCGATATTTTATTTTGCCACAACTATAGAGCGCAATGCTACTGTTGTAATTACTATACGTGAAATAGACCAAGCTCTTCCCACTGGCCACACTGGCTATTGAAGATATTCCCAATGAGGAATGGCTTAATGATATTCTAACGTTTTTATATTATTTTATAGTATTAAATTGCCATTTGTAACTATTAGTAACAACGATAAAGTATTTTTTATTCTGCACTCCTGAAGCCCTGGCATCTATAACTATGTATATAACACCCTCTTGATACTATCCCTTTTTTATTTGATCGGAGTATGTCTTTCTATTGCTGTAACATTTTTATGTACTTTTAGGGCTGGAATAGCCGCAATAAAGTAATATTGATTGATTGATTGAAACTCTTTCTGAACTATTTGACTCCAAGGAGAAGGATGTGCCTTTGGGCGGATAAATACTTTTCCCACTCTAACTCCAGAGTAGCAGAGGGACTTTTACTCCTCAATATTCTCCCTTATCCTGGGCCTGAGCAGCAGAGTGACTGTCACCAAGGTTTAGGACAGTACTCCTCAATGTTCTCCCTTATCCTGAGACCATCCACCTGTGTGCTCATGATGTGGACACTGGGGCTAACCTCCTGGTTAAGAATACATCTTACAGGTTGTTTGATCAGGTGAGTGCCACATCAAGTGTAAAGTAACCCTGGGCGCGACACTACGCTTCGCCCACGTAGTGTACGTAGCGCTGCCTGCTTCGCAGTTTTCGAAGTAGGCGAAGCAGGCAGCGCCTACGCACACTACGTGGGCGAAGCGTAGCTGCCTGCCGCCCACCACCCGCCTCCCGCCCGCCGTACTTTTAAAAGAAAAAATTAATTTGTAATAAAGGAAATTAGGCACTTACCTGACGCGCGGCGTCTCCCGGGGCTCCCTCTTCCTGTTTTTCAATTTTCCTGACTAATGCGCATGCGCGGACGCCCGCGCATGCGCATTTCTCGCAAGAAATGCGCATGCGCGGGCGTCCGCGCATGCGCATTTGTCAGGAAAATTGAAAAACAGGAAGAGGGAGCCCCGGGAGACGCCGCGCGTCAGGTAAGTGCCTTTAATTTGCTTTATTACACATTAATTTAATCTTTTAAAAGTAGGGTGGGTGGGTGGCGGGTGGCGCGTAGTGGGGCTATGCGAAGCGCGTAGTGTGCGTAGATTTGGGCACACTACGTGCTGCTTCACGTAGCCCCACTACGCCCACTACGCCCACCCTTAGTGTAAAGTCTTGAAGATGTTGGAATTGGGGAGGATAGAACCCTCCAGTAGCCCCTGGTCAGTCCTGTGGTTTTGGTACCAAAAGCTGCACCAGCTGGCACCACACCGGAACTGAGGTTATGTGTGGATCACAGAGGGCTAAATTGGGTGACAGAGACTGATGTGCATCCCATCCCCAGGGCAGATGAGCTGATTGACAGGTCAGGGGCTGCCTAGTACTTAAGTACCTTTGATCTTACATCAGGGTACTGGCAATTTGTCCTAAGAGAAGGTGCCAAGTAGAGGCCAGCCTTTTCCACCCAACAGGGCCACTATCAGTTCAGAGTGATGCCACTTAAACTCAAGAATGTCCCAGCCAAATTACAGAGGTTGGTGAACCAGGTACTCACTGTTATGGAGGCCTTCTCAGCTGCCAATCTGGATTACATAGCTGTCTTCAGTATCAGTTGGATGGACCACGTTTTTCACCTCCAGGAAGTGCTTCACACTCTGTGACAGACAGACCTGACTATCAAGACCAGTATATAACAAATATGGCAGGGGTCTGTGGTGTACTTGGGATGCCTGGTGGGTAAGATTAAGGTGCAACCCCTCCAAGCCAAGGTAGAGACTATCATGGCCTGGGAACCCCCCAACACCAAGCCTGAGGTCAGAGCATTCCTGGGTCTCACTGGGTACTACAGGAGATTTGTCAAGGGATATGGTACAATTGTTGCCCCTTGACAGATAGCCCAGGAATGTGATTAGGATAGAGGCATGCCAAACTGCATTTCACAGCCGTCCGAAGCAAGCCATGTGCACAGTCCCTTTGTTAAGGGCCCCTGACTTCCCCAAGGAGTTTATCATTCAAACAGATGCCTCAGAACATGGCATAATGGCAGTGTTATCTCAGCTAAATGATTAGGGCCTGTGCCAACTTGTAGCCTTCATCTCCTGGAGGTTACTCTGCAGGGAACAGAGGTAGAGTGGTATAGAAAGAGAAGCTCTAGCTATGGCGTGGACGCTGAAGAAGTTGGCCATACCTGTTTGGCACTCACTTCCTGATTCAGACTGACCACAGGCCCCTCCGGTGGCTCATGCAAATAAGGGATGGGAATCCAAAATGGTTGAGGTGGTCCATTTCCCTACAGGTTATAAACTTCAGGGTGGAACACAGACCAGGGATAGACAATGCTAATGCTGATGGTCTATCCAGGTTTCTTTGCCTTAGTGATCAGAACCTCTTGGAGGATGGATAGATTTCTTCACTTTCAGCTGGGGGGAGGGCACACGTGTTAGACCTGTCATCCTGAGGGAGGTCTTTTCCATACCCTTTGACTGCTTACCTCCACTGATTTTCTGACTCTTGTTGTTGGCCTTAGAACTCTGAGCACTTTACCACTGCTAACCAGTGCTAAAGTGCATTTGCTTCTCCCCTAAACAAGGTGACATTGATATATACCTGATTGGCTTATTTAGTTTACCTGTAAGTCCCTTGTAAAGTGGTATACCATATACGCAGGGCCTGTAATCTAAATTTTACTAGTAGGCCTGCAGCACTGATTGCGACACCCACATAGGCAGCCTTCTAAACCTGTCTCAGGCCTGCCATTGCAGGGCCTGTGTGGGCAGTTTACTGCCACTTTGATGTGCCATTTAAAACTTCTTGCCAAGCCTTAAACTCCCCTTTTACTACACAAAGGTCATCCCTAAGGTAGGACTTGGGTAGCCTTGAGGGCAGGGTGCTATGTAAATAAACGGTAGGAGATCTATTTTTAAGTTTTACATGTCCTGATAGTGACAAACCTCTAAGTCCGTTTTTCACAACTGCGAGGCCTACTCCTCTCATTGGCTAGCATTGGGAACGCCTTTAAAACACTTTTAAGCTGTAATTGCTGAATAGAAAGGAGTAGCTAAATCATGTTTCATATCTTTGGAATGGCAATGATAAATCCTATTTAGTGTCAATATTGGATTTGACATTACTATTTCAGAAATGCCACTTATAGAAAGTGGACATTTCTCTGCTCTTAACTTTGCTCTGTGTGCCTGCACCGTCTTTAATACACATTTGGGCTGGGTGACAGCTACACTTTGTGCATTCCCTCTAGAAAGCCACAAACACAGGAATGATGAGTGTGGCAGAGGACTCATCTGCATTCTGATATCCTTCCTGGGCAGGAAGGGGGAGAGGGAGCTCACACTTAAATCTGACTAAGCTGGGTCCTGTCCCCTCACAACAGATGAATCACCCCCCAAAGATGGCATACAGGGCTGGGATAAAAGGGGACCTGTGAACTTCAAGGAGCTGCTTTGAAGTCACCACCCACTTTAAAGGCACATTTGGGTTTAAGTACTGAGACTCTGACCCTACCAAGACTGTACACTACTGGACCTGGGAAGAGCTCTGCCGGAGTAAAGACTTCTGTGCTGTAAGGATTGCCACTTTACCTAGACTGACTGTTCTGAAGAACTGCTTCTCTGCTTTGTGGAACTGCCCTGCTGATCTCTGCCCTGCTAAGGACAAGGACTGGACCCATCTCACTTGAACCCAGAGTGATTCGAATGGCTTGCTGGCTCGCCTCCTGTTTTCTGCAGTCTCAGGAACACAAAAGACTTCCTGCAATCCTGCTGGTGCTGCTTGACTCTGCCATCTGTAAGACCTACCCTTGCCTGAGGTGCCCCCAACTGTTGGGGCCTCAGAAGTGAGTTCTGCAGCTGCTTTCTACAAAAACTGATGCATCATCACCACTGCGCTGGTCGTGACCTACGCGTTGCTTTTTGACGCTGACGCAGAGGCTGATTGAAGAAAGCAGTTTCACAGCCTGTGAAGTCCAACAATGATGTTCTGCATGGCTTGACAACAACACAGGGCCTTTATCTCTACGGTGCTCGACGCCGATGTGGCTGAATCTGAACTGACGCATCGTGCTCTTGAAGTCGACGCGTGCTCCATCCAAGGTACTTTATTAGCGAGACCTACGCGAGTCTCGTAGCAGCTCTTCCCTCCATCGTGGTTGGACTGAACTTTAGATTTGTACCAGACCCTCAAGACCTCAAGTAACCTTTTGACCACTAAAGACTTCTAAGCACTATTTTTGCATTTAAAGTTTAAAAAATCATATCTCAACTTCTACTGATTGGATGTTTCTCATTTTGGTCTTGTTTTACTCAGATAAATATCCTCTATTTTTCTACATGTGTGGAGTCATTTTGTGGTGTTTTCATTGTGCTACTGTGTGTGTGTGTGTGTCTTGCACAAATACTTTATACATTGCCTCTTAAATTAAGCTTGCCTGCACTGTGCCAGGGTACCAGAGGGTGATCCCAGGTTTATATTAACAAATGTGTATCTAGCTTACCCTGACTAGGATTGTAGTCGCTACTTGGACAGGGAGCAAACCTCTGCCAACTAGAGACCCAATTTAAGACATCTTGGATAAATAGGTGGCCAACGGTTACCTCCTTCCTTCTAGGTTTCCTGAAGCCCCACCCCTGTTTTTTGTTTGCTGAAGCAAATGAGGAAATAAGAACTTATACTGAATATCATGCTTTGAATGAGATTACCATAATAAAACTTAAACCTCCTACTTCTGATTCCTGCATTGCTAGATCAGATAAAAGGTGCCCAGATAAATACTAAACTGGATCGGAGAAGGGCTTACCATCTGGTGCGAGCACGCAAGGAAATGAGTGGAAGACAGCCTTTAAAACCCAATTTGAGTTATTTGAGCTTCTGGTAATGCCGTTTGGGCTATGCAATGTCTCAGATGCATTTCAGTACTTCATCAATAATGTAGCAAGAGACTAAGAGTCATTCTTTCCTTTTTTGGGATGAGAAAGTTAGAAAGGAAAGTTCAGGCAGTGGGAGGTTGGTCCACTCCAGAATTCGATAAGGAGCTACAATGTTTTTGGGGGTTTACTGATATCTACAAAAGATTCATAGCTCATTTTTCAGAAGTTATTGCACCTAAAACTCACTTACTCAGAAAAGGAATACCATTTCAAAGGTCTGTTAACACCAATCAAGCATAACAATCATAAAAAGCGGCATTCACCACCACACACATTTTGAGACATCCCAATACAGAACACCCCTTTATTGTAGAGGCAGATGCCTCCCACACTGCCAAAGGGGCAATTTTGTCTCAGAGACAAGAGAGTAATGGCCAGCTTCATCCTGACACCTACATGTCAAGGAAACTAAATTCAGCAGAAACAAATTATACAATCACAGAGAAAGAACTATTGACCATTAAGGATCCTTCAAAGAGTGGCGACATAATTTACTGGAAGCAACACATACTGTCACCGTGTTTCCGGATCATCGTAACTTGCAGTTCATGCACTTCACTAGATGTTGAACACCAAGACAACAAAGATGAATGCTTTTCTTTTCAGAATTTAATTTCACAAATGTGTGAGGAAATTGCAAATTCTTCACAGACAAAATTGCTAAAATTGACCAATCCTTCCCACAAATCTTGACCTTTTCAAACCTCCACTCCTCCCTCAACTCCCCCCCTACCCCTTCGGATAACCCCCTTCAAATCCTTTCCTTCACAAATTGACCTTAACTGGCTCTGAAGACAACATTTCCAACACACAATTGAAAAATGACGCCTCCTGGTCAAATTTTATACCTATGACTGAGCTTGAAGTCTTCAATATCTTTGCAAAATTAAAGCCGACCTCTCATACCTAAGACCCTCTTCCGGGTAAACTAATACATACCCTGAACCACATCATTGCCCCTTTTTGGACAAAAATTATTAGCACCTCCTTTGCCTCTGGGTGTGTCCCAAACTCCCTTCAACTTGGGCAAACCGCTCCCATCCTTAGAAATTCCAAGGCCGACCCAATGATCTGAGTAACTTTCGTCCCATCTTTAAACTCCCTCTTCTAGCCAAAACCATGGAGAAATGTGTCTTACTTCAACTTAACAGCCACATACATAAATACAACTTGCTCGACTCCTTTCAATCTGATTTCAGGAAAGGCTGCAGTACTGAAAACTGCCATACTAAACATTGCCGACGACATTCATTGTTCGCTAGATAAGGGAGAGGCTTGCCTTCTTATCCTCCTCGACCTCTCTGCTGCGTTTGATACAGTTAATCACTCCTGCTTACTTGAATCTCTCAAGTCCCGCTTAGGACTCAATGGCAATGTCCTTAAATGGTTCTCCTCCTACCTCCAACACCGTACTCAACAAATTAATATTAACTCCTGCCTCTCCAAGCCCACCGGGTCTCTCTGGGTGTCTCCCAGGGCTCAATTCTCTCCTCCTCTCTCTTCAACCTCTTCATGCAGCCCCTTACCATCATTCTGAATCAAGCAGGGATAAATGATCACCTTTATGCTGATGACACGCAACTCTACTATAAAATCAAATCTCACAGCGATGTCCTTCATCTAAACAATACATTAAGCAAGATTCAATCTTGGTTTTTCTCTAACCATCTAAAACTGAACCCGAATAAAACTGATATTATTCTATTCTCTCCTAAAAGTAACCCTCTTCCTATCCAAGGCTGGATCCCTGACCTCAACGCCCTGAACTGTCCTCTCAATCTTTCAAACTCCGCTAAATCACTCGGCTTCATCCTAGACAAAAATCTGACTCTGAAGGACCATATCAACAATTCAGCCAAATGAGCTGTTTTCACTTTTAAACACCTAAAAAAAATTCAAACCCTTCTTCCTGCAAGATGACTATAAGTGGGTTGTCCAATCACTAGTCCTCTCAAAACTGGATTACGGCAAAGCTACTCTCACTGGTACCCCTAAATCTCATCTGGCCCCCCTCAGAGCAGTGCTCACCTTGGCTGCCAGGCTGATTACTAACTGCAAACACTTAGACCACATCTCACCTGCCCTCAAATCCCTTAAATGGCTCCTCATTGAAGGAAGATGCATCTACAAGACTGCCTTAATGACCCACAAAGCTCTTCACTCGCAATCACTGGTTTATTTAACCAATAAACTCTCAAGAGCCGGAATCTACAGAACAATGAGAAGCTCGAATGCTCTTCTCTTTGTTCCGCCGCTACTAAAAAAGAAGGCTACCAAGTCTCGTTCCTTCTCAGAAGATGCGTCTAGCATCTGGAATGCCCTTCAAATGGACCTTCGAAACAACCCGTCCTACCTCGGCTTCAAAGAGTCCTTAAAAGACTTCTCCTCAACAAACTTTTGAGTCAATACATTTCTTTCTGTTTTTTCTATCCTTTGCGCACCTGAACAGACTATCTTCTCCCTTTAGACCTTTTTCGTCTTCCCTGTATGCTACCTTATATCTACTCCTGCCAGTGCTCCCCTTGGTACCCCACCTATGTTTTTTCGACTCTAACTTCTGGTCGGTTTGCTTTTTGCTTGTGCTCTCCCTGGACTTGCTTAGCTGTCTTGTCCTCTCTTATGCTAATCCCTCCCCTATTACCCTACAATTGTTTTTTTGTTATAGTTTAATGTGTGCTCCTATGCTCATCTTCCCCTATTTCATTTAACTTTTTATAATGCTTGAATACGCAGTACCTGTGCCGCTCTCCAATTATTTTGATTGTGTGATTCCTTTGTAAGTGATTGTATTTACAGTGACCTACTTTACCAATGTTATTGCCTTTTCCTTGCATATGTGAAGTGCTCTGATGATACCTCCGGGTCACGCCAGCACTATACAAAACCTTTAAAATGAATAAATAAACTAGCATGATTGTTGATGATTCACATTGGACGTCTACATGCTTTCTCACAAAAGATAATTTCTGATCTGGCCCACCAGTGTACCTCCAACTTTTGGAAATCTTGGTGTTTGATACTCTAAATCAAACCTGCTATGTCTACTAGATCTCATCTGCAATTGAATGGACAGATGGAGCATGTCAATCAGAGCCTAAAACATTATCCTAGACATTACCTCACTGATTCACCAGGTTCAAGGGTTGAACTACTTTGCTTAGCTGCAATAACACGTAATGATGCTAAACATACCTCCACATATTTCTACACATTTTACAGCAACAGTGGAAGACATCCTACTTTTTTTCTGTTTGCTGTATAAGCAAAAGAAGCCACTATTCCTGCAGTATACAAAACAAATTAAGAACATTCTGAAAACTTTGATGCTGGTAAAAAAAGAATGCGAGTCAAGCTAAAGCCAACTACAAAATACAGGCAGATAAAAAAAGGCTAGAGGGTTGCAAATAACAAATTAGAGATCAGGTATGGTTGTCTACACATCAACTTCAGTTTTACGTGAACAATAAATTCAAACCTCAATTAATAGGCCTGTATACCATTATCCGACAAATTATTACAGTCACATTTAAATTAAGATTGCCATCTAATTGTACAATTCACCCTGTGTTTCCCACCTCTATTGAAACCTGCTGTTTTTAAACCCCACCAAAAACACAACCACTTCGTGTACAAGGTCAGCCAGAGTATAAAGTAAAAAACCTCCTAGACTCTCAATATCAACGTCATAAATTGGGGTATTTACTGTCATGGAAAGGATATGGAGCTAAAGACAATTCAGGGGAACCTGCACCAATGTTCATGCCTCACAACTCACAGCATGGTTTCATGCCAAAAACTCACAGAAACCTGATCCATGAAACATCCTTCAGAAAGGGATAGTGTCATGATTACGATATTGGGCTGTTTCATTCACATTCAAGGCTAGAAAAACTAGAACTACATGTATCATAATCCCCTGAGAACTTAACGAGGACACCTCCACGTGATAAAGGAGCCACGCCCTGCAACAGTTGTTTAGTTGTTTGCCCTATTTTGTATCTCAGCACAAGGAGAAGATACTGTGTTGCCCCATCGCGCTACCTAATTGCCCATGATTCTTGGGAAAGATTCTCTCCACAAAGGTGTTTTCCAGTCACACCTCACAACAGCCACTCTTCGCAGCTGTTTCAGGGAGAAGTCTTGCCCTCTTCTAGTCAGGAAGCCAGCATCAGCGCGTGGTTCCCATGCTAAAACATTTATTACTTGATACCTCCATAGAACACTAGATGAATGCATGTTTATCAGTGGCGGCTCCTCCGCTAAGGTGGTGGAGTGTTGCCCCACTGTTTTTTAGCAATAAAGAGAAAATAAAATGATAATACCTTGCGCTATTATCATTTTATTTTCTCCTACTTTGACAGCTTTGCGTGAGGAGGCAGGGGCTGAGTGGTAGCACCCTCCTAAGTGTGCAATGACTACTTGGCTGGCCCTCTCGGGCCACCCAAAACAGTCTTGCCACTTCGCATGTTCTCCATGCAGGCTGTAATGGAGAACATGCCCATGCAGTGGCATAATGAAACTTGAGGGCCCCCCCTGCAAAGCAGATGGAGGGGGCCCCCATGCTTTGGACCCAGTCAGGAACTCTCAGGCCCACCTGTGCGCAGTGCCAGAGGTGGCATCCAGGAGCCTAGGGCTCTCCCCACTGAGGGGGCTGTGGGTGTTATTGTTACACCACTGTTTTGAAGTGCTCTACACCTTTACTGGTGGTACCTTGGAGGTGTGACTTGTCACGAGGGAAAAGGGTCTTGAACACATCTCCTGCAAGCGTTCTTCATGATTGTTAGAACTGTAGGGCTACTCAGCTGATGGCACAGACAGTTATACAGCGCTGTAGTACTGAGGCTTTAGGCTCTGGTGTTCAAATTGGTGCTTTATATTATCTAGTATTGTGAATGTCCCCCCTGCATCTGTAATAAACATGTGATGACCAGAATCCTGTGTTTGGTCTCAAGTGCTCCACTGCCCATTGGGTCTAGGTCCCAGACGTGTGACTATCCCCCGTGAAAGAACATTTTAAATAAATGTGCACCTGTACATATTAGTACCACGATCCTCCCTGAAGCACTTCATAATTAGTATGAAGGGGCTCCCATTTTTGGGTGTAGCAACACTTTAGTTTTTGTTCCGTTTCATCTTGTGGCATTTACCTAGCTGATAATGGCAATGGGCACCGAGACATCAGTCTGCCAGTGCTTCCCTTTTATGTCCCAGACCAGCGAGACCACAGGTTTGGATTAAGTGGTCTATTCACTGAAGACGTTGGTGCCCAGCTCTTTATTTTATGCCAACCACCACACCACGATGTAAGAAGAAGGTCCCCTATAGAGTCCGTGAGAAAAATATTTAAACCCATGTTAGTAGGATAACTCAGCTGGTTGAACGCACACTGCAGAGATCTCTGTGAAATTTGCAGGAAATACGGTTCCTAGAGGGCTCTTCCTTGCATTACAGGAGACCGATGAAGCAATGACTAATGAGGTGTTTACGCCTATTACACAAATATTACACAATAGAGAATTAAACTAGTGCGGGCTATGTAAACACTTAAATATTACATTGCTGTGAAGACGCCCACTTCACAGTAACACAACGACTCACAGGGTAGCAACCTAAACACAACCTCCCCACACAGGTAGCCAGTGCTTTGTGTGTGTTCCTCCACTGGGCTGTCTAGGTCTGAATGTTAATCTGTAAACATTGGGAATGCAGTCTCCTGAAATTAAAAACAATGTTTGTTTTCATAATACCTAAAAGAAGTTTTCTCGGCAAGAAATATGGTAAACACTCACAATGTCTACACAGCACAGAGCCAGTAACAAAGCGAACCTTGAGGTCTTTCCCTGAAAAGTGCATGGAGGGCCCCTCTTCTGCACTTACTCTGGAGCTCACAGGCCATGATACTGCACTGAGGGGTCCCCTGGAGCCCCCCATGCTGCAGGGGCTGCAGGGGCCTTTGTTACGCCACTGTGCCCAGGATCCCAGTCAGCATCTGAGCACCAAAACACAGCGCTCAGACCAATCACAATGCTGCTAAGCCAGCGTTGTGATTGGCTGACTGGGAGCAAGGGAGGTCTCCAGAGGAGAGATGCGGCAAAGAAGCGGTGAGAAGGTAAGTTTTTTTATTTTATTTTTTGCTGCCCGCTTTCCAGGCGTCCTACCCCCTCCCACCCCCTACCTCCGATCATGTTGGCCACTGCTGTTGTTTATTCTTTGACGGAGGAATGCTGTTTGAGAGGAGCTGCATTTCTTTGTTCTGACACACCGAGAAGGTGTTTAACTCTCCAGACAAGACAGCTTTTCAAGCACAGTAATTTTTATCCTGATGACACGCCAAGTTGGGGTCTGCATTTTTGCTTCTTCCTCATTCTAAACTTTCCTGTAACTGGTAGAGCAAGTCTCAGGAGAAATATCGCTCTACAAGACTTCATTAAGCATTCTGAGGAAAACACGTTGGAGGAAACATACTTATTGTTTATTTTTTATTCTTTTTATACGATGCAACAGTTAACAAGTGCCATTGAATTTTCTAGGGAACCCATTGCTATATTAAAGGGAGCACTCTTTTTTTTATTTAACATAAAAGAGACTCACTACAAGATATAACTTCCTTAAAAGTTGATTCTGACAAACTGAATGAAGTGAAGTGCTTCATGCACTACCGAGAGGAAACCAACAAGGAAGTAGTGCAGACCTTAAAAATGTCTATTGATGCCTTCTGCTCTAGATATTTCTTTAGAGAGAACACAGAGGTCCTGATAATGAGCCATATCAATTTATATTTGTTTGAAGATTCTGAGATACTTACTACATTGACATCAGGTATACAGTAGAGAGAGAGAGAGGAGAGGTAATGTATGAGTATACATATTCATAGTAAAACAGATTGTGCTAGTTTCCCATTTTGTTGTTTAAGCCCTGTTCCCTTCCTTTACCATCCCCTCACCTGGCATCCCTAAAGTCCTGTGTGATTCACTTGGGAACACCGTTGTGCCTGGAGGTGGAACCTTTCTGAGTACTGTGCCATTCCTGAGAAGTTAATGGTGAAAACCTAACAAAAGAAACTGACATTCCCCTAAGGGGCACAGAGGCCAAACAAAATTAAGACTGCACAATCCAGTAAACCTAAATATTAAGCCCATTTTTATAGAAGGAATGAATTTCTAGAGTAATATTATCAAACTCTTTCAACCAATACTTCACTGTTTGCCTTCAACTGGTACTATTTACACCATGTATTTTGAAGCTCAGTATTCTTAGAAATCCAATTCAGAAGACGTCTTTCCTCAATAAAGTGATGGCATCCAAATTATCTTTAATTTTCTCTTTTCAACCTCTTCTACAACTCATTCTTCCCAAGGCCTACTCCCGCATGCCTCCAGTCTGAACCTGGAAGGTATCACTCCCAAGCACATATGCCCTCTGATGCCTTCCGTTAAAAGATGACACCTTGGAATTAGATAATTGTGATTTCCTATTCCATCCAACAGTGAGGTGTACTTGTCCGACCAATATAACTGCACTGCCAAACCCATTTCCCTGAGCTAATCCTTGTGTCACCTCAGGCATAAAATAATATATACTATCATTATTGATAAGTACCATCACTAGTCAAATAATCACATCACATTAAGGAACATAATTGACTTAAGATCTAAAATGATGAACTAACTCCATCACCAGATCTCGCCCACTATCAGTCTGCCACGCTCGATAGGTTCTTTAAACTAATTTTGAACACCCTCCGACAATTTAGTCTTTGGGAAAAAAAGCCTAGGATTTTGCTGTCCATGTAAATTTCTGAAATGTGTTTGCTTAAAGCATGTTGAGATTGATTTGTATCATCATGGATTTAACACTGATTGACGAAATGATGGAATAGGCTGCTTGATATCACAGCTACTCTTTCCGGTACCACAATTTATGCCAAATCTGAAACATTAATGAAAATAATCCATGACCTTGCATTAGGATTGGGGAGCGTAGGGAACTTTGTGTGTATGGCAAATTGATAAGTCCTACTAACTCTCAAGCAAAAAGTGATCTCAAATCAGTTTCTCTGCTGCTACTAAAGTTGAAATGCCTTTTTTGTGGGATGCCTAAAAAAGGCAAGCTAGACAGCTGGACGTGATTTTCTAAATCTTCCTGCTTTAGCTTAACATAAGCAAAACATGCATTTCAGTGTATCTGCACCATGCAGAGAGTCAGTGTTAGAGTTCTCAAACCCGCCAGAAACAAAATTCGTATTTAGAGATGATCCTTTACCATTTATGCTTAAAACTTGATGGTACATTCAGGGGAAGCTTTAACATTTTGAATTCCAGACATGAGGGCCTGACATGTGTATTAGAATCTCAAGGGCTGGGGACTGCGGAACACTATGCCCTGAGTGGTCTTGAGAACTGGAGGAGCTTTGTCTCTGCAGCAAAAAAATAGTGGTATTCTCCTCTGCCCGCTCATTCGACTTTGTTCTCACACATGTTCAGTTCATATGCTTTAAGTCCTTACCTTTTATACCCCCCCTCCTTCCAATATAGCTTATCTTTGCTCCTGTATATTAAGAGGCAGGCCATTACAATGACTGCCTCCATGTCAACCTGTGGTAGGATTACGCAAATAGAATAGTTGGAGTCACTAGAGCTGCTAGGCAGGGCATGTTGATCACCAGTGTCAATGATGCACCACTATTCACAGATGTGGTGTTTTCCTTTACTGCTTGATAGGGCTCTGTGGGTTAAACTGATTACCTAATAGGATCCTGCATCCTCCCCATAAAGGCTCTTTAACAATATTCATTTTTCCTTTACTTCTCAAGGCATGTCTGTCAGGAGCAGCTCTAACAGGCTGACTAGGGGCAGAAACAATGCAGTTCTTTTCCTCTCCCACTTACGTCTCCAGTAGCAAGAGTCAGAGGGGCCAGGAATTGAAGGGGAGAGTTGCAATGGATCTTGCAGGGGAAGGAAATATGTTTCTCCTTCCCATAACACCTGTTTATTATTGCCTCTTCAACCATTTACAATATTTCTGGCCAAGGCCAGTCTTCATTAATTTTCCTTTGAAAAAATTGCCTTTAACCAAGATCATGCAGACACACCAAGCATGCATTCTTTAAATATAGAGGCTGATTTCCATTCAACAGCACAAGTGCCAACGAGACATGAAATCTAGGCAAAGGCAGATATAAAGAACGACCACTGAAAAAAAGAGTTACCTAGCATCACATCATGATGAGATGCTATAGTGTATCGGTGAGAAATGGAAATGATGCATGGGCTTACAGCTAGAGAGAGTGATAGAGAGAAAGGAAGAGTAAGATTAAAGATATGGGACACACTATCCAGAACATCTCTTTTCCCTCCAACCACAATAAGACCCAAGTTTAAGTTTGTGTGAAAGTTATGTGGGGTTAAAAACTGTATGATTACATTGAAGTAGATGTAAAATAGTACAATTAAGGGATTGCAACCCTGTTAAACTAAGCCTTTGAAAGAGAAAAAATCCACATGCACATAAAGAGAAAATGGCTCTGTGGAAGGAGGGTGCACTCCCAGGAAGAAGATATGATGATAATGGGATGAACAAAACAGAACTCAAAATGTGGAAGTTGAAAACATAGAACAAATCAAACTTAGCTCAGAAGTAAATGGGAATGGGATGATAAACTATGAATAGTGGAACTGTTTACTTTCAGAGTGTAGATAGCAGGGTGTTGAGGACAATTTACAGTTGAGATTTTTTCCTTAATTGCAGGACTAAAATAGCAATGCGAGGTTATGTGTTTTATTGAGAGGGAGAGCCTTAAAGATAACTACCAATCTGATTAGAGGCAAAGACGTGGATTGCAAACTGTAATTTTGTCTGCTGTAGGTGATATCCCGGCTGTTATTGATAATTATCCCTTTCCCGTTATCAATTTCCTGAATGTATCTGCATTTTTTGACATCATGGACAACACACTACTGATGAACTGTTTGGCATCTGTTGTCTGGGCCCTGTAATTTTTCTCGAATGCTTATGTTCTGTTGTACCAGACAGTGAGCAACATGACACACAACAAACTTTTATGTTGTCACCAACTTCAAAAAAATGTGTTGTCATGAGGGGAATCATGTTCCCTGTATTATTCACATCTGTTGATCATCTCATGGACTTAGTGATCAACAGAGTTTCTTCCATTCATAAACAGACAGCCTTCAGACATGTCATTTTAATGTGGGATAGTTCTTTCCATGATGTTGGGTGGGACACTATGAGAGAGAATTGTTTCAAGATGGAAGTCTTTTTACTACACCACCATCATACACTGTAATCTATCTACATTAAACCACTGCCCAGTACTCTACTGTCTGCACTCAAGGCATGCCAAAAGATGTGACTTGGATGATGATCACAATGTTTTCTCAAAAGAGACCACTGTTAAAAGGGATGGTTTATCAGGTACCAGGGACAAAATATCAGCTACCTGAAGCCTACCTTTATGAACTGAAGGTCAGACAGTATTCACATAACCAGTTAATAGTCAACTTAATCATTCAAAGCCCGATTATCTCCCTAAACGCCCCGCTCAATCCCAAAGGCTCTAATATCTCAAAATACCAGCGTCACATTGTCAACTTACCCTCTTTATTTACTTTCAGACAGGTGCTTCGCAAGAGTCTCAATTTTATGCTTTTAATTTGAATGCCTGCATATGCACTCATTTGAATTGGACAGAAACTAATTTGCAGTAAATTTCAATGAGCACTTCTTAATCAGCCACTCAATTACTTTGGTCATTGCTCATTCACATTTAAAGGTATGGGAGACCCCCAGCTATCTATGGGAATTCACATATCTATTAAGTCTTTTTGCATTAACTCCTCTTCTACAAAAGGCATGAGACATGCTCATACAGCCTTAGCAGAGACAGGGGCTGCAAATCAGAGGGACCCAGCAGGGAGTCCACTCAGGACAGCACACTGTGGCTGCAGGGCTGAACCTACCTGTCATAAAAATGTAAGAACCTAAATGTTGGCAGCCTGCCAGATCAAGTCTGTCATTAAAACTTAAGTTTTTATTGCAATGGAATCTGGAGGTAACATATGGAGGAAGTAGTTATACAATGTGGGGTGGAAAAGTTAGAGAACCTTTAATATGTATTACATGGGGATGGTATCATTTCTCATTTCACCAATGCTTGCATTTGTTTCATTATGGTTCTGCTGTTTACAATATGAGGACCAAGAGGTGATTAATACATCAGACAACACACTTATATGATCAAAATGAATGTTGATGCCTCTTGTAAATACAGTTTATAGAGAATCTTTGAATCGCAAATACATATTTTGTGTATTTACATTCACTAACCTGCCAACTGTTAATTTACACCTCATGTTGTGTTATTTGAGAAGGAGGTTGTTTGTCTTCTTACTTCTGCTGCAAGTGGCATTTATTTTGCACTGCATAGTACAGGTTCAAAGGAAGTTAAAGCTAGATTGAATAAGCGCTTTGTAAGGAGTGAGGACATAGATAAATCTACATATTTTACCTGTCACCACCTAGGTCCAAAATCACAAAGCATTTTCTTACAAAGCATTTTCTGTAGCTATCTGATTTTAACTCCAGAAATAATGATTTGAATCAAAACCAAAGATATGATGCAACCTGCACATACCTTCCTCGTACTTGTAGTTGGCAGTGATATCTTCTCGGAGATTTTGCCCCACAGCCTTTGTGCTGATGTTCTTCCCAACAACACTGGGCTCACAACAAAGTCTCTCTTTTTTATTCTCGCCCTCACAGATCCATGAGACACGGTCAGCATTGACCTCGGCAAACACAAAGGGTGCATCGTAGTCCAGGTCAACGTCTCCTTCTTTAATCGCTTTGACCGAGGTAGGACCACAGCGATAGATTCCTGGAAGCCAATGAGAAGACATTTAATGATAGGGTGAAATAGCCACAACATGTAAAATACAGAGAACTAATGTAATAAAAAATGTTTTTTGATATTTTGTACTTGTCAAGATGCATGTTGGAGCACACACAAACGATAAACCTGTGCATTGACAGTGCGCTTCTACAATGTGATCTTGCTAATACAAACAAGACTGCAAGATTACATGTAGGAATCCAAAATTGTGTATTACAATCCAATGCTAAAGGTCAGTTTTTAGATTATCCTTATGTTTGGTATTTGTATACAACAGATCTACCACAGGGGTGTGTCCTTCCATGAC
The DNA here is from genome assembly GCF_964204655.1 of Triturus cristatus. Taxonomy (NCBI): domain Eukaryota; kingdom Metazoa; phylum Chordata; class Amphibia; order Caudata; family Salamandridae; genus Triturus; species Triturus cristatus. The sequence continues at coordinate 1,479,980,649 of NC_140590.1, forward strand.
TGATTGCATACCAGAACTTAAATGTATGGCTGGAAGGTGCAATATGTGAAGAGTGTTGTGTATGTAAATGATTTGCGGTGTGAGTGAGTGCCAGAGATGTGCTCCTATCAAGTAAAGAGGCCAGTGCATAATTTTCATTCTGCAGGTGTAAGCCTGTGAAATTTCCTGAATTCTGCATAAAGCAAAATGTGCAAAATTGTTGTCACTACGCATATATCATTTTTGCGCCAGAAAGCAGATGACGGGACCTAAACTTGACCACTCTGCACATTCATTTGCAAATAAAATTGGTACACAGTCTCTGTTTTTACCCTTTGGTGGAGCTTTACATTTATCTGGCTGAAAGAGTTTTTAGTTAACTCTGATTATCAATCAAGGTAACTAAAGTACTGATGCAACTTTACACCCACTGACTCTGTGTGCTTTGGTCTCCACTGCCTGGTGAGCATGTGCGATTTCCATTCTTAGTCCTGTGGAATCAGCAAAAGACTTTCCTCAGATAGAAGGATAGGTGTGGTAAATCTCAGCTTTGATCTGCTGCCTTGCTAAGGCACCAGCTGCGGTCCATGCAGGTAACAGCGGTGGGGCAGAGGGCCGTGTAAGGGGGGATTCTGAGGGACTGAGGGAAAATTAAATAAATAATTAGAGGGAAAATTAAATAAATAATACATTTTCCCTCAGCATCGGCTCTCGGAAACTCCCCTTACACGGCCCCATCGCCCCACAGCGGTTACCTGCACGGACCGAAGCTGTAAGTCACAGTGTCAAAGTTGAGGGAACCAGGCAAATGTCTACCCGAAAAACAGCTTTAATGAAATAATCTGTTTTTCCATCTTGCCTGCAGGATCCTTTCCGGGGCAGGGAAGTGTAGGGATTGGCCATTTTACCATCATCTGATAGATTAAGCCATTTTAAGATTTCTGGGGCGTCAAAAAGGCAACTGCAACCTAATTGAGAAAAGTGAGGACCAGAAGCCAAAGGCACTTTTTCTCAACTCCATAACTTCTGAAGATCATTCGATCATGGATGGAATGGTCGATTCAATCACATGCTAGGAATTCCTCAACCAGGCACTGGGGTAACATCGTTAATGTAAAATTATATGTCTAAGTGTTTTGTCCCACTCCCTTTTACTTTTCACTTTATCATACAATAAATGAATGTTCTTTAAACACTCAAAAAATGCACCTGGTTACGTCCATACTTTTCTTAATCAACTGAATATTTCAATTTGCTTCGACGTCTTCCGTGGTTGTGCCTTCCTTTTTTCTTTCAGAGTATGTTGCAGTATACCAGAGGATGGCCATGGGTTGTGCTTGATTTACCCCAAGACTCGGTAGGGGTACATTTAAGTTTGTTTTAACATCATTTGGGCTGAATTAACCTCAGAATTGTACTTTGAAATTCCAATTGTCTTTCTAATCTTGTGGGTGTGTGTTTTGTATTATTACTTTCCTCCCATACCCTCCTTGATTTTCCCTTCACCTCACACATGTTTTTGGTAATTATTCCGCATTTCCTTCCACACCACCTGGACCCATCCACATTTACTACAAAATAGTCTACTTAAGTGTGCAGAGATCTTCTCAAACACTGTGTCTGATCTCTGCACAGAAAAGATAGAAGAGGTCGAGTCTCAACCGTAGGATTGTCATTTTAATTTTGTAGTAATGAAGTAGTCCTAAATGAGTACTACTTTATGTAGTACAACATGCAGTTGGTGATTCAGGTCTGTCTTTTCCACTGTCTGGGGTTAGTTTTTGTACATCCCACTCTTTGTGGCTTCATAACCTAACGTCAAGGAGGCACTGAATGCACACCCAGGAAATCTACGTCACCCCTGGCAACACACCTTAGAGTTGGTGGCACCGTCACGGTTTTCCTTGAAATCTCATCATCGTCCTCTCCCTCAGCATTTTCTCCAGAGTGGGCCTTTAGGCACTAGGTGAATTGGCCTGCACTGGATTCAGTCAGGTAACATTCCTTATTTTCAGCCTTGGCCCATGCTCATTAGCAGTGCCTTCAAATTGCAGGTTGCCATGATCTGGTACCAGGCATTTCTAATAATGAATATAGGATGGTTTTATTAGGACTTGAAGGTGCAGAGACAGAATATCGAATAAAAAATATCGAATTGCACAAATATTGTGGTAAAAATATCGTGGGTCAGGAATATCGACAGACGAATTCTCGTGATCAAGAATATCGATTTAAAAAATATTGAAGTGTTTAATATAATTTGCAAGAATATAGTTGTTAAAAATATCGATTTTTTTGTATAAATGCTATGTATTTTAGTATATATTTTATATGTGTGTAATATATTTTTTTTGTATAAGGATTGTGTGTAAGTTTATTATATGTGTTAAAATTTTAGTAGTTATTTTTTTTTACTTGAATCTTATGTTTTTAGTTCCGTAGCGGGTTGTGGGTTTACAGGGGAATAGGGTGGGAAGTAATTTAATTATATTACATTTATTGAATAATTGTATTTATTAATATTTATTTAATTGCGATGTTATAGTGTTAAATGTGTAAATTAATGTATTATTAAATATTTAATAATTAGTTGTTAATTAATTTAAATGAATGAATTGACAATTAATTTTAGGTGTGTGCTGGAGTTAATAGGCGAAAATGGTGGGAAGTCATTTATTTTTAATTGATGAATTAATACTTAGTTGTTAATTAATTTTAATTAATTAATTAGTTATTAATGATGGTAATTGTGTAATTATATATATTTTATTGTTCGATCAATAACATGATCATTTACATCACAAAATTTCACAGTCAGTAGTAAAAGGATAAAAAGATAAAAAGTCCATTACATCGTTGATAAAATGAGATAAAAACAGATTATCGCATAACTCCAACAATATTAAAATTGCCCAAGAATTTCATGGTTTCACATATGATTAATAAAAAGAATGAATTCACATTACAAGGGGTCTGTTTTTTTAAAGATTCCTGGGGTCAAAAGCCAAGTAATCCTCTGCTAGCCCCATGACCAGGTAGTTTACGTGTTCAGTCTGCATTACTGGAATCATAATTTATTATTTTTGACCTTGTCTACCAAGCATAGAGCAGGTATCTCAAAACTGCAAATACTAACCACCTAGTGGTGTCCGTGCTAAAGATGCGTATAGCATCAGTGGAACGTGAAAAAGAAAGCAAACGGCAAGCAGGGATTAGCCAGTTTTTCCGGTAGTTTGCATAGAAAGGACAGGAAAGTGTTTAATGGTCTCAGGAAGAGAATGACAGGTCGGGCACAGAAGTGTTACAGATGAGTTTACCCAGGTACTTTTCCTTGAGTTTAAGGGGAGAACCCCATACCTAAATTGAATGTAGAGTGCTCTTGCCTGTGGGGTGCGATATCATCCATAAATATTTCAAAGCCAAACCAACCTTTTTGCGAAGCATATGGTGCCATGTGCATTTACATTGATACATTGATTATCCACATACTCCCAGAATCTTTTTCTGAGGAGGTGGACCATTTTTTTCTCGATGGACCCCAGATTCTCCCACAAGGGCCCCCGCCCCAGTTTAAAGAGCCATTTCTTAACCCTACTGAACAAGGCAAGACAACCTGTTTGTTTCTGTAGGAGTAATAGCTCTTCCCCGGCCTCCTTCACTGGGATCTGTGTACTACTGGTCCAAAGCCTGACCCAGAACAAGGGTTCCTTGAGAATGGCAAAGTTGTTAATGAATCTAAGACCAAGGTCAAGTCTTAATGGTGAAAGAGGGGTATTAACTGGTAAATTGAAGAGTGCCCTTATGAATTTATTCTCGGCAGAGACTAGCTGCTTTAAATTCTCCAGCCCCTATAACTCAGTCCCATACAGTGCTGCCCCTAGACCCTTAGCCGTATGTAGTTCCAGAATTGGAGAGGACGGTCGGAAAACGGACCCCCTTGCCTTCGCTGCTATTGCACAGTTAACATATTGGAGAGTTAAAACACTCTTTTCAATTTGGGGTGACCAGACCAGCCTATCACTGATTCGGACTCCCAAGTAGTCAAATACCTTAACCTGTTCCAAAGTTTGGGAGCCCAACCTCAGTTTACCCTTATTTGATTTGTAGGGGTTAAACGCCATGTATTTAGTCTTCGAGCAGTTGATTTCCAAGCCCCTATCCTTACAGGCTTTTGCAAACTTGTTTATAATGTTCTGAATCCCCTTTGGCATCCTGGCTATGAGCAGCGTATCGTCTGCAAAAAGCAATGAGGGCACGGGTCTTCCAGCTAATTTTGGGGGATTGCCTCCACAATCATATAACTCTCCTATTAACCCATTTATAAACAGGGAGAATAGTGTTGGGGCGAGAACACAGCCCTGTTGTACTCCCTTACAGACAGAAATATCCTTTGTTAAGCTGCCATCTAGGTTCCACCTCACTTTAGCGTAATTACCTTTGTATAAACAAATTAGGATTTTAAGTAAATAAGGTGGGAGACCAAGGTCTCCAAGGGCAGTCCAAAGTTGGGTACGATCTATAGAATCGAAGGCCATTTTTAGGTCCACAAACACGACATAAAAATGACCCCCTCTAATAGTCACTTCCTTCCATATCAGCATTAAAAATCTGAAAACTTGGTCCAGAGTGTTATTAGAAGCCCTAAATCCTGCCCGCAGATTCGATAAAATGTTATTCTCCTCGATCCAAACTTGGATCCGAGTACGGATGATTTTGCAGAAAATCTTTTGTGAAACATCTATAAGGCTGATGAGCCTGTAGTTTGCAGGAGAGCCCTTTTCCCCCTTTTTAAAAATTGAGATGATTTCCGCGCCTTTCCAGGACTCCGGAATATCACTACCCCGCAGAATGGCGTTAAAAGCCGTCTGTAACAGCGGTCCCCATATTGTAGGCTCTGCTTTGTACAGCCTGTCTAAGCTTGGAGCTTTCCCATTCTGCAAAGAATTAATAGCAGTAATAGTTCCTCTTTTGTAAAGGCAATCTCGTCGATATATGGAGGATCTATACAATTTACCAGAGAGTCTAGGTGAGTCATCCAGTTTGCCTGAATAGAGGAGTATGAAATACTCCTCCCAAACGTGGGGCTGTATATAGAAATCTGTTTCCGTTCTCTGTTTGGGTGTCCCTTTCAATAAAAGATGCCAGAATAATTGGCTATCTTCTGCCTTGACACTTCTATTAGTAGGCACCATTTTTCTGTTTCCCAATCCCTTTTAGCCTTAGCTTGTGCCTTTTTGTATAGGTACCAGTTGTTTTTAATATTTGACCGGGATTCTGTCTTGACCGCCACAATCAGAGCATCCCTCGTTTTTTGCAGACCTCAATATACCATGGGGCAGTGCTCCGCTCAAATAATTTAGGATTGCACTGTTTGTTAAAGAGCGGCCTAAGTGTAAGAGTCAGTTGCTGAAAATTGGCCATGATGTCAACTACACTGGCAGCCGGATTGCTCATAGCAGGGAGGAAATGTGCTACCTCAGAATACATTTTAGGGAGGAGGTTTGCATCAGCTAAAATCTGGGGCCATTTTACTCTTTTGTTATTATTGGACGTGATAGCAGGGACCATTTGTGCTGGGTTTGTCAATGCAAGATTGCAAGACCAGTCAGCGTGAGTGCCAAAGCGTTATGGTCACTGTCCTCCAGTGCCAATACAGCCATGTCCTTAACGTTGGGCCACAGATCAAGATCAACCAAAATATAATCGATCCTGCTTTTAACTTTCCCCCTCTTAAACGTTTGGCAGGCTTCACTGTCTGACAGTGTCTGACCATTACAGGCTCGAACCCCATGGGTGAGGGTAAATGTTAGAACCCGTTGCCTAACTGTAGTGCTTTTCTTAATAGCTGGGATTTGGAGCGTATCAACCCCCCTAGCTTGGTCTTCTTCATACAATAACTCTTGCATGTAGTCAACTGGTTCAAAAGTTGTATTAAAGTCACCAGTGACTATAAGTTGGTACTTCCCCTTGATTGTGTCAATGTAATTGGATAGTGTGGTTATCGTGTATGATGTCCTATAGGGACTACTAAAGCGATTATAAATATTAAGCAATCTGAGATGGATATTTTCTTTCAAGGAGTTCAATTATAGGCTAAGTATCTCTTCTGAGCCTACTTTCGGCACCTTAATTTCACACTCTAGAGAGGTTTTGGCCCAAATTAGTAGTCCTCCTGCAGGACGGCCTGTTGGAGACTGCCTGGCTTCTATGCTAAAGGTAGTAAAACCCACCCTATGAACCTGATCAACCGCCCAGGTTTCCTGAAACAGACATAAATGAAATCCATCCACTAAATTATACCATTCGGTGTCATTTATCTTAGACCTTAAACCAGCCGTGTTCCAAGACATGATCTTCAGATCCTGAGCATTTACCACGCACTAATGGGCATCATATCTTGGTGAACATTTTACTACCTCAAGATCCAACTGTAGAGGCTGATGGCATGGCACAATTACAGGGCCACAGGGTACAGTTTCACTAATGGTATCAGTTTTAAAAAGAACATCAAACTGAGTCCCGGTAGGTGCCTCAGTCATCATTGCTGTAGTGATGTTTACTCTAATTAGTCAGTCAGGAGAATCCAGATCAGTTAGGGGTTGGAATCTATTTCTCAGTTCCACGAGGGGGAACGCCGGTTTCGCACTACATTTCTCCGTGTATGGCTTAGTGGCTGGGATGCTTAGGCCTTTGCATTCAAGATGCCTATAAAAGAACCCAAGTGGCACTATGTCAATCCCTCGTCTGCGTCTTTGAATTGAAGAATTATTACCCCAGCTAAGCAGCTGCCCTGCCAGCATTTGTGATCTACAATTTATAATAATACAATCACCTTCAATAGAATTACACAACGGGCCGACCCAGCTTACCCATCATAAAAACAAGATATCATTATAGTTATTATTAGAAAAGTTTGTATTCTGGGTAAGCTAGTGGCAGACTTTGTTTTTCAACTGGTCAAATAATTTCTTTTGATTTCCCTGGGCTGGGGGGACATTAGTTAGAATAGCCATGTAAGGGCATTAGTCTGGGGAAGATGTAATGTCACATTTTTGTCTGGATCAGTCATGCCTTTTTGTTTCAACATAGTAGGGTAAAACTGTTTACAACGATCGGTAATAGTCCCTGTAGAAGGAGTATTAGGAGCGAGAGGCTCGATGTTGCTAGATGGTAACTTTTCACTACCCAGGTGATTAAAACATGTGGGACCTGTTGGTTTTTGTGATACTGCCCTGTTAACATTCCCATTTATTACCGCATTTGGGGTGCAAGGTGGTAGGTGCACATTTCTGCTAAAATGTCCCTCTACACAGTGTGAACCCCCATTAGAAACAACCCCCCCTTCGCAAACTTTAGATCTTACCCCTGCCCCAGATATTAAATCAGCAAGCGATTTTTGGATTTGATCCAATCCACACTTGTCTCCAGTTTATCAAGTCTCGCCAGGATGGGCAAAATATTTTTGCAAATAGTTTTTTCTCTACTTGATATTAGTGTTTGCACAGTTCCCTGGGATAGACCTTCAGAGTGGGGATGTGAATCAGAGTCTAAGTCAATCAAAGGAGATGATCTTTGCCTTGTATCGCTAACTTCCGGAACTAGTTCCTGGATCTGTTTCCTGGATCTAGTCCTTACCACCCGTGGAGGTTCCAAGTGTTTCACCTTCTTCTTCTTTTTGGCTTGAGTTTCACACATCGGGGTAATACTGGTTGTGAAGAAGGGTGCTGAGCGGGGGAAAAGGCAGATGGACTTATACTATGTACGTGAGTGTTCTAACTAGAATCCCTTGTGGGTACAGTATGTAGAGTATCCTTATTAATGGAACCAGTAAGAGGAACAGTCAGTCCACCTTCTATAGACAAACAGTGCTCTGTCACCATTCTTTCCTTGTCTATGGCCTTTGCAACCCGTAGTAAAAAACAGTCAAGCGTAGAGTTTTGCAGAGATTTAGGAGTAGCCACATTACTCCCTGTTGGTTTCATTTTTGCCATTATTTCAATCCGAGAGGATCAGAGATAAGTGTTCAGACTTACGTGTGTGAGTAAACTCTTTTCAGATTACTCCTTAGGTTTCAGCACATGCTCCACAGCCAAAAAACCAAGAGATTAGGCCCAGCCCAGCCTCTGACATTCGTGGACAGGCCTGCGCTTGGCCCGGACTTCGCCCGGGCAAACCCCTGTGCGTCCCGCGCTGCGAGAACCCTTTGCTGTTCTTATGAGCCTCCGGGCACAGGAGGATCTCGGTGGCACCTCCTGGCGCTGAGCCTTGTGGGGGATGAAGTCCCCAAATCAAAGTGTGGCGTGCCTGGTGGCCCCAAAAGCAAAGTGCCTTGTGCAGTACGGGCTCCCACGCTGCGAGAGCCCTGGGCTGTTCTTATGAGCCTCCGGGCACAGGAGGATCTCGGTGGCACCTCGTAGCATGAGCCTTGTGGGGGATGGAGTCCCCAAAACAAAGTGCGTTTTGCCTGGTGGCCCCAAAAGCAAAGTGCGTTGTGCAGTATGGGCTCCCATGCTGTGGAAGCCCTGGGCTGTTCTTATGCGCCTCCGGGCGCGGGAGGATCACGGTGGCACCTCCTGGTGCTGAGCCTTGTGCGGTATGGAGTCCCCAAAACAAAGTGAGGCGTGCCTGGTGTCCCCAAAAGCAAAGTGCGTCGTGCAGTACGGGCTGAAATGTCGCACATAAATGCACTACGCAAACGGGAAGGTCTCACATAAGCAAACTGCAAATTTAGCAGCTATCTATCCGAGACATCTGGCCTGCTTTCACGGTGACTGACCCAGTTAGGTGGAGGAGTGTGGCTCAATGGTTAGAGTGGCAGACCCTGAAGCAGAGTTCTGGCCAGGGACCAGGGTTCGATTCCCGCCTCGGCGGGGCTCGGGCTCAATTTCCTCAGACCTGTCTATTCTCGCCTCGGTGCCTATTCTAATCACGGGCCCCACGCTGCAACTCTGGGCAATAGCTTGCTTAGCCTCCACACCGGCCCCAACAGCGCTAAGGATGCCTGGCTTCACCCTGGGGGTGCTCAGGAGTGGACACTTCACAGGGAAAGCCAGGAGGGGTTCCACAGCGGTATAAGTATCAGCGCCAGTAAACCGCAAAAGGCGACACCGCAAGGTGGCCGTCTGGTGACAGTGCGCTCTATAAGTACCTTGACATTTACATTTATATTTTATGTGCACCTGCCTTTCCTGCTTCGCATCATCCTGATAACTTCCTTTGAACAGCTAGCTTGACTCCAAGGTATGGTGCAGGCAGAGCAACATGGCAGTGTGTTGCTGGCAGTGGCAGGGGAAGGGCCCTCCTTGACAGCCCTTCGTTAACGATCTTGCCGCCACTATACCGCTGCCCCCTTACCGCCGCTTTCCTCGTGTTGTGATATTTGCGTTTCTCCCGCGTGTAATTATTTTTAGGTGTGGGATGTGGATATTATAGTGTTAAAGGATGTGTACTCAATGAATGATTATTATTTGGTTTATTATTAATTATGTTAATTATGGAAATACATTTAAATAAAAATGTTGAAGTCTTTTTTTTTATTGGTGTGGTGTTATAGGGTAGGAAATATAATAAATACATTTATATTTTAAATAATTTATTTGTTTGTTAATATTTGCTCCTTTTAAATAAATATTGTTTTTTAATGTATTTATTTTATATATTTGTACCTTTTTGTTATAGGTAATTAATATTATAATGTATTCTGTTGATATGTTTAACATATTTAATCGTATATTCTTAAAATATTGTTTATTTATTTTTAAGATTATTTAATTTTTTTCAATTGTTTAAATGTTATCAGTAATTTTTGTTACTCTGCTATCCAACACTTTCCCTACTGTTGCACTCACTGGAGTGGGAATAGTAATATTTACCCCTCCTCTATCCAGCACTTTGCCTACTGTTGCACTCACTGAAGAGGGAATAGTAATTCTTACCCCTCCGCTATCCAGAACTTTCCCTACTGTTGCACTCATTGGAGTGGGAATAGTATTTTTACCCCTCTGCTATCCAGAACTTTCCCTACTGTTGCACTCATTGGAGTGGGAATAGTCATTTTTACCCCTCCGCTATCCAGCACTTTCCCTACTGTTGCACTCACTGGATTGGAATTAGTAATTTTTACCCCTTCGCTATCCAGCACTTTCCCTACTGTTGTCATCACTGGAGTGGGAATAATAATTTTTACACCTCTACTATCCAACACTTTACCTACTGTTGTATTCACTAGAGTTGGAATAGTAAATTTAATCATTCCGTTATCCAACATTTTTCCTACTGTTGTATTTATTGTATTGCGAAATGTATGTTTTATTTTTTTTTCATAGTTTAATATTTTAATTAATTATAAAATGTTTTTTTTTAATTTTAAATTATTGATATATGTATATATTCTATTTTTATATAATTTAGAAGTTTAAAAATTAAATAAAGCTAAAGTTATTAAATTATTTTAAAGTAAATATATGTATATGTGTAAATTATTGTTTGTGTGTTTAAATTTTTTTAATTAATTTTATCTTTTACATGTAGTTAAAATGTATATTACATGTAATTTATTTTGTTAAAGATAATAATATTTTATATCTTTAATATATATTATTTTATTTTATTTATATTTTTAAATCAATATTTTTTACATCTATATTTTTAACTTCGATATTTTTGATTCAATATTTTTGTGCTTACCTGTTTAAGTATAGGGAGTCGATATTTTGGCTTTCTATATTTTTTCATCGAAATATTTGTCATCTATATTTTTGCTATCGATATTTTGTCAGTAAACCGGACTGGAAATTGTAAAATCAGAGTAGATGTTGTTTTGTGTTACTTTATGTTACAAACGTTACCTATATGGTTCCACATGATGCCTCCAGGCTCTAAGCTATCAATTAATGATTCCTTCCGAGAAAAACACATTTTATTTTGTTCTTTATTTAACTATCGGTAAAATTGTACTAATTTTTAATTGATATATTATGCTTATGTATTTGGCTTATTCTCTTCTTTTGGACAACGCTCCAGGACTCACTTTGTCAAGCTACACGTTTATTAACTACAAAAAATAGAATAAAATAGGCAAAATGATCAACATATTTAGGCAATTTTAAGCAAGCTTGTCACCATATGGTTGTTTAAATCAGGGCTTCAAATGTATCTTAAATTTTGTTAAATCATCAAGAGTTTGGACAGCATTTCGTTGATCAAAAATCTGAGTCCTTCAATTTTTTCTTTCCTTTCTTAGATAACCACACCTGGTTTTTAGTGCCAGGAGTTTTTCTGTTGTAGGTGAAGAAGCCGAGATGATCCAGTAATTCAGATGCTCTCACTCTAAAAGTGGCATATGAGGTTTTTGTGGCTGTGATCTTTATTACCCTGAGTCTGTAGAATCATCAAAACAAATACAAATTTTATCTAACAGGGGCTTAATGTTTTCATCTCACTTAATGATTTTCTCTTCTATTAATATCCCATTAGGATCTCTGCTCTAAAGTTCACTGAATACTGCTAATGTTAGATGTCACTAAAGGCTAGCTTTGAGGAACGACTGGAATGGCTCAGTGAGCAATTTCAAGTTGTTTTTTTGCTGAATAAATTAGGGATGCAGTATAAAAAACAACTTCTGTCAAAGCATCTCAGGATTAATTCAAACGTGATAATGGGTTTTTTTTTGTTGTAATTTGATATAGCGCAAATCAATTCGAAAGTTTTGGAACCCTGTAGATGAGCACTAGTTACAATACACAAGGTCACATTCATTTTTTAGAGACACAGGGAGATTAAGAGATTTTCCCACAATCACAGGATGTTGAGCGAACGCTGAGACTCAAACCTATTCCCCTGCTCGTAAAAGTCAGCAGCTCTGGCAGTTACGCCACATCCTCTCCACACAACTACTTGTTGAAATGTATGTTTTCTTGATTCCTCAGCCCTACAAAAAATTCATGTGTGATACATTTTGTGGTTTGCATTTTTCTAATTTACCTAATAAGGTTCACATATTCTTCATTTTGATACCTGAAAATTCACGTGGCTAACATCCCTTTCCCTGCCCAGATGATTCTATTAGATTACCTGATTTAGGGAGAAAGGGAGATAGGACACACCATGGTTTGGAGTATGTATGCAAAAGCCTTCTGATACAAATGGAACACATAGACAATCCTTAATAATGTTCTAGATTTTTTAAATATAAGTTTAGATTACATTTTTAGATGCCAGTTTGTTCCAGTGTGATGTATTTTATGTTTATTTTTATCTAGTCATTTAGCAATGAATATATGGAGGATATAGATTTAGTGCTTTATTTAGATCTCAGCAGATGTAACACTCCATCACAAACGTGACAGATATCCTGTTCGCCGTATTACGATCACCATAGAATATAATGGGATCGTAATACAGCGGATGGGATCTCCGTCACTTTTATGAAGGAGTATTCCCCTCAGCCAAGACCTAATTTAGGCCCTAAGAGTTTAAAGGGACATGAAAATCCTCCAATTTCTGAAGGAACTCTAAAAATGATGTATAATTCACGGATGAATTTCCCGCAGAATACCATGCATACAATGGAGGAAACTCAGCCGGTGGATTCTACTTTGTATTTACAGTTTACTCCAGAAATTAGAGCACTTTCTGTTCCCTCCAAAAGGAGGCCCTGAGCCATTTTAGAAAGTTAAAAGCATGGATGAATCTGTCAAATGTTCTTGCTTGGGTGAAACCTGCCTTCAGAGTGGTGGGTGGTTTTGAGAAGAATGACATGTAGACAGGATAAAAATAATATTTAAGATATATTGGCCTGTGTTTGTTTTTATAGGCCTCTGGTTGGTATGCAAAAAATCAGAAAGACAGAAGAGTACATTATTATTGTGAATTTGCACTCTTTATGCCATTTCAATTCATTCTTTGGATGAAGCAAAACAACTAAACATACTATGCTCACCAGATAATTTATCCTATAGTTCGGTATGTCTCCATTCAACTCAGAGCCTAACAGCCAAATTAAGAGATGAGTGATAGTAGAAAATCTTACAATTTCTGAACTAAAATCCAAATCCAGAGGAGATTTCACCAGTGGGACCTCCAATCATAGGGATAGTAGTGAGGAGGAAATTCAGTGGATTGATTTTTCTTTCTGATTTAGCATGTTGAGGATTTCCCTTTACCTCCAACTATAAATGTCAGGTGATTTTTCTGTTGTGTTATATTTGCAGTCAGGGGCTCCCACCAGCTTTGCTGATACACAAACTTGTACCAAACACAACATTAACACATTTTTCTGAGGCCTTTGCTTTAAGTGGCCTACTGATTCTCATGAAGTCATCACAAAATGAGTGGTAAATATATTTGCTCACAAGTACAGTATATTTGCTCACAAGTATATTTTACCTGCATAAAGCAGGTGAAGTGCCCAAGCAAAAATCAGTTTGTCAAATTGGAATTGGCATGCGGGCGTTGGTGTGGTGGCACTGTTGATGTTATTCCTCATTCCATCTACAAAACTGCAGTGGGCAGGTAAAGCGAAAGGTAATAGCACATGAAATCTGCAGTACAGCCTACATAATACCAGCCACTTGAAATGTATGCATCTACGAATATGCATGAGTCATCTTTATTCAGTTTTGTCATCCTGCAAAAGAACAGCCCCTTTTTAAGCCAATGAGGCACAAGCTCGATTAAAATTATTACTTAATGTAAGCAAACATACTCTTAGATCTCTTTGTCTTGGTGTACAAGAAAATGTAATGCATAGGTAATAATAATCATGCTGCCCCCAAAACCATGCCTATATAGACACATTATGAAGAAACAATGACAAACCTTTGACATTATTACCACTCTACATCAACAGTTGAGATATAATTAATATTTCAGATACTCTACAGACAAGGAAACTTACCTTGAGTAACAACATTCTAAATTGACAGATTGTCATTACTGAGGTAAAACTGAAGTACACACTGTTTTTTATCAGACTGTTTATTCGCGTCCATGTGGGCTGGTATAAGTAGTTGTTGTAATAAAAAATTCTTATCAAGGTCTGGCAAGACTGTTTTAAACCTGAGTTTTCAAAAACTGAAAAACAAATTGGATCTTAGTACTGAAAATATCGAAGTCAAAAACATTGCAAACTAAGTTTCTCTGATAGACAGTTTGGATTTTGCGTTTTTTGTAGCAAAATACTCTCAAGCGACATTAGAAAAGTCATCACTGTCTCTCTTGAAAATCTAATAATTTCATATAAAATATTCTTTGGTTTTAGAGGAAAAGTTAATGTATGTGAAAAGGTGCAGTCTGATGCAACCTGCCTTGATGTGCCCTATGTCTTGTGTTCCCAGGACCTATGTTCTTTCCCAAGACTCTACCTTTATACCCACAATTTGCACATCCCTGGCCACAAGATAGCCTCTTGTAAAAGGTACCATAAGTACCAAGGTCACTGTAACCAGGAAAGGCCTCTAAGGGCTGTAGCACCTATAGTGCCACCCTTAGAAGCCCTGATCCTTAACACCCACACACTGCCATTGCAGGCTGCGAGTTTTAGTGCAGAGAAAAGTGAAGAGTCGACAAGGCACACATCCCTGTGTCCCATTCCTGCAACCCACTTCCTGAGGCCTAGGGAAGTCACCCCTCTAGCAGGGTGTACTAGCTCTAAGATGAAGGTACAGTTTCATGAGCCCTGTACACCTACAGTGCCGAAGCCCATTCTTCGACATTGTAAGTGTAGTAAAGCCATAAAGAGTATATGGTCTGGGAGTTAGTCATTACAAATCACACAGCTCCATAATGGCTTTACTAAAAACTGGGAAGTTTGGCAGCAAACGTCTCAGCACATTAAACCCACACTGATGCCAGTGTTGGATTTAATGTAAAATGCACTCAGAGGGCATCTTAGAGATGCCTCATGAAAGTCGACCAGCCCTGGTATGGTTCCTGAATGGCTGCCTGCCATTTGCCACCACCAGAGAGGTTTATGGACCCCTGGGTAGAGAGCCTCATCTATCTTGGTCCAGAAACAAAGCCTATCCTGGGCTAAGGTATCATGCCTCCTCCCCCAAGATGGGTCCACGAAAAGGGAAGCTTCAAAGGCCTGCCCCCTTTGGAAGCTGTCCCTGCCTTTTGCTGCCCCCAGCAACTGACTCCCACCGATTCTGGCCCGGACTGTGGGTGGGAGAATCAGCAGGAAAACCAAACTAGGAAGAGAGGTGTAGCCACCTTTGCCAACCCTACCCCTCAGGTGGGAGAGGCAAGATGAAGCATCTCAGTCTCCTCCATCTTGAAGATGGGGGGACTCAGCCAATTATGGAGAGGCTCATGCCTCCTCCCACTGGAGGGTAGCATAATAGGAGGTATACCCACCCTAGGGAAGGGACCCATTGACCCCGACCTGCACACCCCTTTAACGCCCCTAAATTAAATATTTGGGGCAACCCTGAACCTTGCCTCCTCAGATTTGAGGAAGAAAGAAGAAGGACCAAAGACCCATGCGGACCCAGGAAGAAGAGGACACCTACTACTTTGGTCACAGCCCTAAAGGCCTTTCCTGACTCCGAACTGCTTACAGAAAATAAACCAGAGTGTCCAGCAGCCCCCCAGAGCCCGGAGGATCTTCCCTACACTCACCTTACAGACTCTGTCTCCAGTGAGCACCGGATTTGCTCAACAAAGTCTCAAAGACCAGAATGCATATTCCAGCAACTCCGCGATTCAACACTACTCTGCACCTGGCCACCACAGCCCGAGTCTGAGTGTCCCAACAACACAAGGAGGTCTCCCCAGCGACCCTGATCTGGGACCTGGTGAACCCGACCTCTCACAAGCTCTGAGATGGTGCCTCCAGCCTCAACCTTAAGGATCCCCGTCCACTGACTGCGACCGAAGGCCATAAGAAGATCCCGACTGCAACCGAACCAGTCTGAAGAGCCCGACCATGATCTAAAGCGGTCCGAATGATTGTTGCCTGCCACTCACCTGAACTCCAGGATGTTCCAATGGGGAGACTTTATTCCACAGAACCCGCTGAGACCTGTCAGACTGTCAGTAGCACAAGTAATAAACCACACCACTAACCTTCCCTGATGTCCAGCAGACACGATGGAAGGCGATATGCTCCTTAATTCCCTTGAACGCAACCAACAGAGGAAAGAGAACCCTACTGCGTGAGGTCGTGCCCGGGGGAAAAAGGGAAGGGGACAAAATATTAAACTGGCTGCGACTCTTGTCCCTTCTTGGTCTGGTCTAGGGGACTGTATGGTGCTCTTCAGGAATAGGACTCTGCAGAACAAGAGAAAACACAACATATATGAGACGCTCCCTATGGTATTCCGATAACCCCCAACGTTGTTCTCGGAACCCACTCACCAGAAGTACTGCAGCTCACGTTAGAATTATTATGTTTGCTTCATTAAGGCTGACAATGCTCGCTACCAGAATGCATCCAGGGACAGGTAAGCGGCATCAACTTATACAAAAAGAAAATCCATATGTCACTGTTGCTCCACAGTAATAAGGAAATAGTTCAGTAGTTCACAATGCCCAGGTAGAAGTCTTTTGGCAAACAAAACTAGTACATTCAAAATACCTCTCAATGTATTCTTAGCGCTGGAGAAGGAATCCGAAAAATGTACAATTCAGAAACAACATCTTCCCCTAGTGCTTACGCCTGCTCTTCAAGGTATTGGCATAAGCAAGCAACCCAGGCGGGAATGAAAACAAACTACTTCACCAGCAAAGGTATTATCAGCACCTGCAGGATAAAGTAGCTCGTAACCCCAAATGTCTCGACAAACAAATGTAATTGGCCAACAGTCTCGAGCGAAAGGGAAACGCTCCTGCGCTTCTTTTGCTCTTGCAGAGATACTAAAGTGTAACCCAAGTCGCGGCAAAGAAGGAAACGCTCTGATGTTTCCTTCGTGACTAACCCGGTTCGAACAAGCGGAAACGGAAAAGAGGGCAGAGTTTAAGGACGCGCACCGACCTTCCTTCGGAATACCTGAACCTCCAACAAACTTCCTCCGAGTTGCGGGAGTCCTTAAATGCGACTGGAACAACGCTGTAAATTCTTCTAGCTGGTAATCCGGCAGGGAGCATCATCCGCCATCCTGATTCTCGAACATAGAAGATTGTCAAGCACCTTCCTCCTAAGGAGGAGGTGCTTACATACGGAACAGTTTTTTGCCTTCCTGTTGTTGCTCCCCACTACCTGCTGGGTAATGTAGTTCACCTGGCTTTTTCTCAGCCTGAGCCCGGGAGCTGGGAGATAGACGCGGCGGTAAGTAGCCTGTTTGTCTGTTACCTGATGGGCGATCACTACAGACCTGAAGTGGCAGCAATGAGTTGAAACACTGCTACCTCGCAAGTTCCCAAGGGGAACGGGGGTTGGGAGAGAGAGAGAGAGACAGAAATTCTGCCTTCCATTGATGTGAAGTCTGGAATATTGGACTCTGGGCTCAGGACAGGATATAGCACCGTCTGATGTTCTGGACTCTGGTTTTCAAACAAGAGGTATCACTGGGATTTCTGGACAGCATTAGACAATTCACATGAAGCAGCATGAGTGTCTGCAATAAGAGAATATCTAATTAACATACCCTGATGTCAAGAATTAATTATGAACAATCAGTATATATAACAGCATTACATATACTAAAACCTTCAGTTGACTCTTATATTGAGATGCCACTCTTTGGAATGCTTTCTGTTCCAAAGAATAAAATTAATTATCACTTTGAGATAATAACTGTTACCCTGCTTATAACAGCTGCTTACTGGCATCAGTTCTTGGAAGTGCGAGTCTCTAGCTTTTTTAAAGAGAAATACATCTTCCTCTACTGAATAATGATGCACTGCATAGAGTCAATTTAAATATTCTGTAGTTCGTCACAATATGCATTAATATGCCTGAACTTCAAAGGGACATATTCTCAAGGATCTATCTCCGAGTTATCGGCCCTTTATCTCAGCCAAAGTCGCAATACATTTATCGCCCCATTCACAAGCTGGTGCTAACAGCCCATATCACCAGTTTACTTGCGATAGCAGTCGCAAAAAACATCGCCACAGATGACCCCGGCAACTAACGCTAATGATATGCAGAGTACGCATTCCCGTGCAATAAGCCGCTACAACACCACTCCACAACATTCTCAACGACCAGCCAGATTGGTGATAAGATCACAAAACATGCGGTAAGACGCGTTAGCAGCAGGATTTTAACACCTGCTCTTACCTGGTGTAAAGTCAGACGACAACCAGCACCAGACAAGGAAGTACAGCCAATAGCCACACATGAAGAACAACAGATGCCATGGAGCAACTGATCATGCAACCCGGAGGCCCAATAGGGCAACAACACCCACTGCCACCCCCCCAGGACCCCACCACCCACCAGCCCTACCCCGGGCACCCCCCCCTTTGGACTAAGATATTGCACATCAACTTTACAAAATCATGAACCAAACAATTCACCTGAAGTCGCACAATCACAACACCTAACATACGCGTGTGGTCAGAAAAAGGGAAATCATACCTTCATCTCATAATATCCAAAAAATACATTTATTACAGAATAAACCCAAAACAACAATTCTGAAGAGTCATGGCGGGTCTTCTCAGGACATTCTGTAAGTCACAGCCTGCAAGACAGAAATCTAGATAAGAAGGTGTGTCATGCACTCATCGAAGTTCAGAGAGAGAGAGCAAGATAGAGATAAGGAGAGAAAGAGAGGGAGAGAGAGAGAGAGAAAGAGAGGCAGAGAGTGAGAGAGAAAGAAAGAAAGAGAGAGGGAGAGAGGGAGAGAGAAAGAGAGAATGAGAGATAAAGAGAGAGAGTTAGAGAGAAAGAGACAGGGAGAGAGAATGGGAGAGAGAGAGAGAGTGAGTGAGAGAGAAAGAGAGGGAGAGAGAGTGCCGACACTGCGGACCCAGGCCTCACTGCTCACCTGCTGCCACCGGTGTGTCTCCAACCACGTGCCGGTATACACTGCAGTCCCCCAGGTCCCTTACCTGAAACAGTTTCCAGAGACAGGAATGGCAGAGTCCATACAGTTGCACACGCCATTATCGCTTGCCCGCCCCTGCGCACAAAGGCTGCTGCACCCCAGCCCCTCCCGCCGCCCAGCAGTGATTGCCCACTCCTGCGCTTCCAGGCCTCCCTGCTCACCTTCCACCACCGGCATGTCTCCAAGAGGGCCCACCACGTGCTGGTGGGATCTCCAAGCCAGGGGCCCATGACCATGGCACCCTCCACATCATGCAGCCCCGCACCGCGGGCCACCAGGTCACACACTTGATTCTGGGTCTTGATTTCGCAGTGGCAGAGACCATATCAGTGCACACAGCATCATCGCAGGCTGCACATCCGCTCAGCTCTTGAGGTGCCACTAACTCTGTGAACCGCGAGGCAACGCCACGTGGCGGGAGGCCTGCACTGCCCACTGACTCAGGCCTACACTTCAGTCTAGCAGGGCTCACACTAATCCTTACCAGTCTGGACCGCCAGGACGGCGCATCATCGCAGGCTGCACACCCGCTCAGCACTTTAGGTGCCCCTACCTCAGTGCACCGAAAGACACCGTTCCGTGACGGTGTGTCTGTGCCTGCTGCAGTGTATCCAGTGCCACCAAGTCTGTGCACCGCTAGCCATGGACCCTTGATGATAGAGTCCAGTGGTGCGCACGCCATCATGTCACCCCCGGCACTGGGCAATGTGAGGTGGCAGGGCCCTAGGCCCTCATGCATCAATGATAACCACACAGAGACACCCAAATAGAGAGTGGAAATGGCATCCAGCACGTGCGCCAGGCCCTTTTTATTGGCAGGGTCACATGTCCTGTGATGCCTGTGCTGGATGGGTGTGGTGTGGGTGTAAACCAGCCATGAGGGAGTGGCTGTGGCATGCTGGCAACTAGACCTGTGAGCAGCAGATGCCTACAAGGAGGACCTGGGACATGTAGCGTTGTCACCCCCCCATGAGCGTAAGCTGAGTGGGCTGTCCTGGCGTATGCCAGTCCAGCTTACGGGTGTGAACAATGACCCCGAGGCTCTGGGCGTGGTTCTGTCCCAGGCTGGACAAGGAAGTAACTAATGCATGTGTCTCCGTAGTAGTGTTGGCCCCACCCGGATCGCAATCGGCAATGTGTCACCCTTTGACCCAAGTCCCACAACATGAGCAACATGGATGTAAGGGGGAATCACTGACCCTACATTCATCTATACTTCCACACTTGAAAGATAATAGACATGACACATCTGTGTGAATATGAATGTTTATTGCACATTCAGTGGAGTGTTGCAGCTGGAGCAGTACAGGGCCATGCAAACCCCACTTCACATTGTTGGCCCGTGGAGGGCCAGCTAGAGTCCTTCAAGGAATGACAAGTACATCAGAAGAGGAGGAGTTCAGTCCGCAGTCTGATAGCCATGTCATTGGTGAGCAAACAGAATATGGCAGTCCGAGTTGAGGTCCAAGGTGAGTGTCGCAGAGTGCATCGGGGGACAGTGGAAGGTGAGGATACAGAGGGCAGAACCAAGCAGAAACAGGCCACATGGCGGAGATGAATGCTACTGCGTCCTTCTGACCATGAAGGCAGATTCATCCGCATCTTCGTCCTCTGCTGTTGCATGTGCCTCACATGTGGGTGGTGGTGTTCTGTCTCCAGCACTGTGTGGCAGTGACACCTCAGGGGCCGGAGGTGGCATGTCTGCCGCACTGTGTGGCACTGACACATCAGGGGCCGGAGATGTGGATGGGGTGGTAGCAACAGCATGCATCAGCGCCAGGCCTTGTGGCAGGAATGCCATGAGGAGGGTCTTTAGGGCATTCAGCTACCCAGCTACCTCTCACTGGTGTGCAGCCATGGCAGCCGCTCTTTTTGCCTGCGTCTGCTCCATGTTCTCCATGATCCCCCACATGTGTCCCAACTCCCGTGTGAGATCGCTGGAGGCACTCTGACTACAGATGTCGGCCATGGTTCGTTGGAGAGCATGGAGCGGACTGTGGGTGTCTGTTAGGGACTGTGAGTGGTCCCTGATGGGACATAGACACCCACGTATGGCGTCGTCTAGTTTGGCTGCCATGCTGTCGAACCCCACCTGCACCTGTTCAGCCAGCTTCTCCTGGCTCCCCTACACATGGTGTTGGAAGGCCATGTGTTTGTCGTGGGGGTCCCGGGAGGCAGCCGTGGTGGTGGGTGCTGCCTGCTGTGTGTTCTGTGCAGGGGGTGGGTTCTCCTCATAGCAGCTGGGCTGCCCTGCTCCTAGAAGTGGGCTGTGGAGGCTCTACACAAGCTGTTGGAGGGCGTCGGAGTCGAAGGTGTGGTGGTCCTCTTCATCATCAGAGAAGAGAGGTTCGGCCTGTGTGTTGGATTTCCCCCTGCAATGTGAAGGGGAGATGCAGTTTAACATTGTGTTCACATGTATGTTGATGCATTGTACATGTTTAAATTCAGACTGCATGACAGTGTACATTGTGACTGTTAGGGGGGAGCTGCCTATTTGATGCGGGACAGAGGACATTTCGACAACATCATGGATGTGTGTTTGTACTTGTACATTGTCAACTCACATTTCCCTGCAATGCCAAATGTGATTGGCCAGTTTCTACGCACATGCGGCACCAGTTGTGTCCTCTTTTCTGTTGTGGACGTGTTACAGTTTGTACCACATCGTTGTCAATGTTGATGTGCTCTGCATGTAATGTGTGTGTGCCGCATTTTGGGGGAGTCGCTCCTGCAGCTCTGATTTAGCTGCCCCTTATCCCTTACATGCAGTGTGCTTCTGGCTTCTGTGCTTATACAGTGCTGAGATGTTGCAAACTTGGGCATTGGTCTCTTGGTGGGAGTTGGGGGTCTGGGGCAAGGTTTGTCCGCAGATGTGCTATGCTTAATTGTGCATGTGTGCCATTGTGCCCATCTCCCCCCAGTCCCTGGTCGTTACTCGCCCTGTTGCTGTTGTGTCCGGTCATGTTGAGCAGTGTCTGGGCCCCCAACTCCTGCCGCCGTCTCCCCACTGATGACTGTGGACACCATTTCCTCCATCTTGTCCAGCTCCTTCTGTGGCGCTGGACTCTAACCTCCAGTCTGCATTGCTGCCTTCCGGTTGTTTGCGAGTTTCTGCTTGGTTTTGCGCTTCACATCATTCTAGCGCCTCTTGACCTCTTCAGCACTCTGACTGCATTCACCTTGTCCACGATGGTCTGCCATATTCTATTTTTAGTTGCCAGTAACACAGTGGAGGTGATGAACAGTAGTTGATGGTGTTCCACCACCTCTGTTATCAGGATCCTGTTTTCCTGCGGACTGAGCCGCTTCTTCCTACTTTTCTTGCCCTTGCCCTTCCCTGACCCCAAGGTCCCAGGCTGGTCCTCCGGGGGGCTTGTGGGGTTCTGGTTGTCCTCTGTACTTGCTCCTGCTACCTCCATTGTGCTTCGCTGTTGTTTGGCTTTTGTTTGTATGTTTTTTTCTACTTTTATAGTGCATTTTACCGCATGACGCGTGGGAATTGCCGGCCTGTGGCTGGTTTCCGCTGATTTTTGTATCGCAATTGGCATAATTGCTACTATTTTCACGTTTGTGTTTCACGTTTTTGCGGCGTTGCATTGATTTTAACATGTTCATTTGGAGTGTTATTGTGAGACTGTCGCATGGTATGCAGTGTTGGGAATACCACGTTAACACAGCGTTATTTTCCCACGATAGACTGCGATGTGAAGAGTTGCTTTAAGCTAATCTTGCGGTAGTTATCACACGTTCTTGAGAATATGCCCCAAATGTCTTTCCTGAAGGTGGTACGGTAGCCTAAAATTGCTATTTACCCGGTCTTTTGCAGATTTCAGAAAAACCAGAGTTCACCTTCACGTCATGCTCTTATTTTACAGGAGCTACAGGGAATTCCAGAAATGCTGAAGAGAGCAGTAGAGGATGATCTGCAGGGGCCCAGGGGATCCAGAAGGAAGGACAGCTTAGCTGGAGTCAGATGAGCAGAAGTCAGGAACAACGAAGCCAAGCAGTAACTAGAAGCACAGTGCTGCTTTGAATAGACTCAGATGTACATGTGCCTTCCTGTCAGTTGAGCCACACATTGAGAAGGAGCAATTATAAAACCAAATTAGATAGCACATGTTTGTAATACTTTACATGGTGGAGCATTGATCATTAGACTAATAAGGAGTTGCATGTTTCTAACTGGGACAGTTTAAACAGTTGGCAGGAGTTCCAACAACAACAAGCATTGGCAATTGCAAAGTCAAATACTGAATAACACATGAGCAACAAGGATTGGCAATTGTAAACCAAATACTGTTTGACAACAATGAACGTAACCCCAAGTGAGTAATAATACTCATGAATTATTGCTTGAATCAAGGAATTGTACATAATGCCATTTTCATTAAACAACATCATGTACCTGAGCAGAACCCGTGACAAGGATCCAACGCCAAAGGCACCTCACAGCCTTGGGTGACACCCCTGACAGTGCCCAGGCATCCCGCAAGATCCCAGCACACCTCTCCAGCTGATGTTCACATTCAGGCAGTCTACCTGCCAAAGCCAGCAGCCCCTTTTCCGAACCAAAGGTCTTCATTGAGAAGTACAGGGTCCCCGACATCTTCTTGGCACCCTCCACCCGGCTGCCCCAGTGCCACTGGTGGTGCAGCTCCTCTGCTGATTGCTGGCTCCTCCAGTGCTGACCTTAGCCCCAGGAGCTTTGCTCCTGCACCCAAGTGGCCTGCCTGTCCCTAACCGAACGCCCCCTTGGCCCTATTGGTTAACATTGGGCACCTGCACTCTGTACCCGGCCGCCCAAGCACTGCGGGTGGTGCAACTCAAGTGGCCATCTAGACCATGGGGAACCTTGGTCCTATTCCCTAAAACTCCCACTCGTAAGTCATGTACTTACCTGAGAAGCTGCTAACACTTGTTCTCCCATAGCAACCCATGTTAAGAGATTTTTGTCCCATAGGAACCCATGTTAAGAGATATTGGGCCTAAAACATTCTAAGTGTTGAACTGATGTTTATTTGGAGAAAACTAAACTGCAAAGTATTAAAAGTATTTTTTACCTTGTATTGTGAGATTCTAAGGTGTGGTTTCTAGGCATAGCACCCCAGTATTCGAAGTAATCCAAAAGTAACTAAAAAGTAATCTGAAAGTAATTACTGTGTAAAAAAACTGCATTTTAAAGTGAAACAAACCTGTAACAATTGAAATTCCATTCTCATTTGCATTTTTGTGTAAAGGCCTACAATTAAAGGTATATTTTACCTACCTGTACCAAGTCCTGCTTGGTTCTAGAAATAAATCACAAGTATACCTTTTTTATACTTACCCAATCGTTCTGGATTTAATCTGTGTGTGTGTGTGTGCATCAGTCTTGATTGAGTGAATAATATAAATGCTTAACACACCCTCTGGATAAGCCTAAGTGCTATCCCACACTACTACAAACAGAGCTGTTAGTACTTACCTAATTTAGCCCCTGCTATACCTCTGGGGACTCCCTGGACTGTGTGCACACTATACCTTACTTGTTGTATCGTATATACAGAGCCAGCTTCTTACAGGCAGATATTTTGATTGGCCTCAAGTCAGAAATAAAGAGTTTTACCTGTACTTTGCTCCTGCGGTGTTGCGTCCAGAACCTGCCAACCATCATAGAAAGCTCCCAGATCTTTCCGGGTAAACCAGCCTTCATTCCACACGTGAAAGTTCCTTATGATATGAAAGAAAATTTAACAGGCAGTTCAGGAAAGCAGACTGGAATTAGCCAAAGTATAACTTGCTGTTTAGATCATAAGGAGGATCAGCTTTGCTGCTTATGTCGACCACACAATATCAACTCAGCAGATCAACGTGACATACATTTTACACTATATCCTGGGATCTTAAGGTTATTCCTGGACACCTTCATATTCAGCAGAGGCTTTCTAGCTCTCCCCATCTAGTACCTCAAGTCCCACCAGGTCACAGCCCTGCTAATATGCTTAGTTAAATCTCTCACACCCCCACTGTCATAGCAATATTTCTCATAAAATGTTGTGCCCTGTTAAGAGGCTGAGGAATGTTCGAATATTTGGCAACATTTTAAACATGGTTTATTAGGACTGTCTCCCATCTCAGACCTTTCTCAGACATAAGCAGCGAGAGAAGCAACCATAAACTTTACTTAACCCCTTCAGTGCCACGCCCTTTCCCCGCCCTGTGCCGGCCGTTACATTAGCGGGCGGGGTTCATGACGAGCTGGACTCGTCATGGGCACAGCGCAACCGCGGCCCATGACGAGTCCAGCTCGTCATGGGCACTGAAGAGGTTAAACTTGGCTTTTAGCAGATAGGTACTACCAAATCTTGGGGAAATTCTTTTGACTACTTATTTTTATATGCCAAACCTTTAATTTGAGAAATGGCCCTGACTTCACCCTCTGTGGCTATGTGTTTTTTTCAGTTTGCCCGATTGAATCAAAGTCATTTAAATGAATGTGCAACCATACACTGTGCTTTGTACATGTGGTCTGTTGCTCCTAAGGTGAATCTGAACTCATGTATTATCCAAAAAGAATTATTCCTTTTCCTGAATTAGCTTATGAGCATGATTTAAAGGTCAATTACAGGAGACTTTAGAGCACCCATGAAGGGAGGGATGAACATGGGTGTTCTGGAAGAAATATAAACTTCTGATAGATCAATTTGCCTCCTCAGACACCTTAAATTTTTTTCTTGGTTGCTTCCAGGGGTGGCTCCTCCACTAATGCGGGAGAGTGTTGTCCCGCTGCATTAAAGCAGTGCAAAGGAAAAATATGATGTAACAGAAGATTATTTTAATTTTATTTTAAGTATTGCAGATGCACTGCAGCCAGGTTGTGAGGTTGGGTCCAGGCTCCCCTGACATCGAGGGAGGAGGAACGGTGGCTGCAACTTAAGTGTGCATGACTCTTTGTCCAGCCGTCTTGGGCCGGCCAAACCGTCATGAGCACTTTGCATGCTCTCCACAGGCTGTATTATAAAGCCTGGGGGAGAACATGCCCAGTCTCTCAGTTCCTTTCTGAGCGCTGAACTACAGGGCTCAGACCAATCACAATGCTGCTGTAAATTGTCAGGGGATTCTCAGAGGCTGTGTGCTTCCTGGTTCGTGCTGGGGAGAGGTGGCAGCTAGAGACGGCGACCACCAGGTAAGTTTTCTTTTCTTTTTTCATTATTTGTTTGCCAAACCCCACCCCCATATTCTCCCCTGCCCCGCAACCGTTCCCTACCAGCCACCACTGGTTGCTTAAAAACTGGTACCATTGCTTCAAACTATTAGAACACAAAGACATGTATTGTAAAACAATTTCAGAGAGACATGGCAGGCAGTTACAATGTAAGGTTTTTCTAACTCACAGGAAAAACCCCATGCTATACATGAGAGCTAATTTTGAAAGTCTTTAATAGCTACATATAGCTGATCTTTCTGGTGAATCTAGACTTGAGGAAAAAGAAACAAGCAATGATAACTGCCAGTTGGGTTTGGACATGGTATTTTTCATGGTCTATGGTCTTATTGAATTTAGAGAGTTATTAGGCTATTAAACAAGGAACTAGGACATGAGTTTTAGTTTCGATAAAATAGCATTTTTTGGGCTCTCTGTTAAGAGAATTCTTTAATCTTGTTTTTTCCTGAAGCTCAGCCCAACTAAGACAGAATTCCTGCCATTTACTAAGAACAGCAAGTAAAAAAAACTAAAAACCATGCTCAATTATATGAATCTTAACAGATTAGAACCCACACTTTCTCCAAATGCAAAGTCATTCTGAGTCTTGTTTTTTCCTTGAAAGTGACTTCAGAACAGCTGTTCAAGCACTCACACTTTAGCATCTGGATGGTGGCAACGCCATGCTTCTGACTTCGCACTCTCCTTGCTGATATCCAGTAAGGGTATCCTACATGCCTTTGCATGTCTCATTAAGAGCCGGAAAAAATGTGATCACATCACTCCCATTCAGAAAGCTCCGCTTGCAGGCTTGTCCCATTTTCAAAACCAACTACATCATTTGCAAAACCATCATGACTAGCAGCCTCGCTTTTCTTGATGACAAACGCAACATGTCTGGTGGCTCTTAGCACACCTGCTGCAAGGCCACCGTCATACTGGAGACTAAGAAGTGTAAAAAAGAAAAAAGCAAGGCAGCAGGCACCCAGGATCTTGAACAACATCCTTGTATGCATAGGGATCACCCAATGCTATTCCAATTTGTAGATAATTGAATACAAACATCTATAAAGAAAACTACATCAAAATGCAGTAAACAATCGAATCGTTGACTGCATGCTTTCTTCTGACCCTGTACAGGGTTTTTGACAAAGTTTGCACAATACAAATACCACATACATACATTCAGATTACTCTTGATATCCGTACTTTATTTCATCACACCTAAAAGTATTAAGGTGCTGATATCTTATATCTGTGCCTGTATTTTCATGTCCTAGGTGAATTCTGCATACTTCTTAATTTTCCCCAGGTTCAGTCTATCTATCCTCAAGAGCCGAATATATTTACAGTAACTTTAGAGATGAGGCTGTCCCTTGAAATGTGTCTGCTGGACGGGGTATTGCTTTAACCTCTAAATATAGAGACAAGTAAATTTTCTCTGCTAAAATCAATGCGTTTTAGTGAGACTGTTGTTTTTTTTTGTGAGTATCCCAGCTTACCAAGTGAATGTCAGCAATTTATTTTGCACCACTTGTTTATAAAATAAAATATGTTTTCCATGTTATAAAATATTAATATTAAAAAGATATATGCCTAGGGTACTTCCTATGCAAAAAGAACTATTGATGGACGGAATGCAGAACAAATCAAAACATTCACCCCCAGTCAAGAGATCTGGGTTAAATCCATCATTCTTTTGCTCACCATGCCACCCCAGTTTAAGTTTAGTTTAGGGTACTTCCTAAGCAGGTTTCAAGGAAACAGGGAGCCTTCATGTAACGCATCCAAAAATCAAATTTGTCATCCCCGTTGGGAAGCCTCTTATTTATAACATAATCGAAGAAATTGGTCTGGGTCAGACTTATGTTATTTGCTTAATAGTCTTCCAGAAAAAAAGCTTACCCAAACACACATTTCTACTGACTTTGTGCTAACCATTTTTTCATAATGTCATGATCTATCCTGATTTTGCTCAAATCAATTACCTGTCAATGTCTACAATACATGTTTCAGATTATTCTCAGCTTTATTTACTACTGAATGACATCCAGAAGAATGATTTCCTAGTTTCTATATATGGCAGAAATATCAGTTTTCTGTGGCATGCATGCCATTTTGCAAGTTCAGCAATATGGAGATTCAATTTCGTGCCTCATAACTCAATCAACTGTGATGATTCAAAGGAGGTAGGCTACAAATCCAAAGGAGGTAGGTTACAATTACTGTCAGCAAACAACATGAGTGATTGATTGGCAAATTCTTTCCCCACATAATTATTTTTCCAACCCAGTCTCCTCACTACATTGTTTTCCAAAAATTTGTGGTCAAATGTCTATCTGCATATCAATATATTATTGCGTTCAATTTGCACATCTATTTCAGCACTGAGTTACTGCCTACGGAGTAGACAGTTTGTTTGGTAGGAGTTTAGGGCCTCATTTATGAGGAAGCCATGCAGTGCAGCGCAGAAAGCCACCTTCATGTGCTGTATGACAGGGAAAGGCAGGTAATGGGTTGTATTTAAGTCAATATGGCGCATTACTGCCCCTTCCCTCGCGTTGGTGCCCTTTTGCAGCCAACACCAACGCAGGAACCCTTGGACCATGCTACAAGGGTGCCTATGTTGCATGCAGGATTATTTGTATGTCAGAAGGGGCGCCTTCCTACACAAAACCACTCATGGGAAGCATATTCCTCTTTCTATAAAGAAATATGGAGAAATAGAGATATTTCTCCTTGCTACGGCTCCCCTGAAGGTGTACGTTTTTGGCACATTCCCAGGATTACAAGTTTTTGTAAATCTGGGGATGCATCTAAATCCATGTGAGTTGCATGGGAACACCCATGCAATGCCCATGGAACACCTACCCAGGGCAGAGTAACAGAATGCAGCGATTTGCGCTGCATTGCTTTACTCCAGATTTTCGAATCCACTCAAAGTCACGCAGGTACTACATCACGTTGTGCAAACGTGCTGCAACCCTCTCATAAATGAGGCCCTTTGTGTTTCTTTCCCACCAAAATTAACCTTGAAGTCAATATAAAACGGATAGGGTTTGTTAGCTAGGGGAAAAACAAAACTATATGATGTTTCGAATGTATGCATTAACCTAAAGGCTATCTTATTACAGCCTGTTGACTTTCTTCAATGCTTACATTGAAGCAAATTCTGAATTGGGTTTAGAAAGTTAAAATCCTCCCAATCCATGACATAGGAAACTATTTCATAAGTTTTGACTCCAGTGCTAGTAATGAGGCTGGGTTGTCTATATATGGCCCACCAGAGCTAGCTTGAGTAAAAAAAGTTTTGAGCTTTCATTGCCTCCTCAACTATCCATCTCTTATATTTATCTGCCATGCACAAATCTATTGAAATACCAGATCATTTAGCTATTGAAATGATCAACTATTTAGTATGGGTCAATAATTCATTTTTGTCTTTAAGGCAAACACACTACTGTACAAGGGCAGTCACTTTTAGTATGTGCACTTTTTATATAAATTATATCTTTGTGCACAGTTCAATAGATCTGACCTTTGTTAGGCATCACTTACTTACCACAGTGCCTTTTAAATAAGGAAAATAATTGTCCTTCTAGAAGAGGTATAAAGGGCCCCCGTGCACTCTCTAACACCCTGCTACATGAGGTCTTATATGATGCATTGACAAGTGAGGGCAGGACCAGGTACACTAGTCGGTGACTGAAAAATGAGGCTGCTTCCGTGCTCATCACACATCTGACCTTACCCACCAGAGCATATATTGCTCGTGATGTGCATGTTTGAAAGGAATGGAAGTTGCAAACGCAAATGTATTTGAAGAATCCACTTATGTACAAAGTATGTTATTTTTCAAACTACAAGCATATTTGGATCCTCACCAGCCCTTTTTCTGCGAAGCTCAGGAGTGTCAAACAGTCTAGTGAGCCACTTCAGATCACACTTAGAAGCTTTCTTTAGCCTAGTCAATTACTGTCACCACCCAGGCCCAATCCAGGCAATACTACCTGGCAACATGAAGGCATCAAGTGGGGTGAGGAGAGGGCAGTTGGTCTGCTGCACTGAGGGCATGAAAAGGAGCAATCAATGTATAGGGGATGAAGCAGGGGAGCCTTTTGTGAGAAGGAGGCAGCCCGTTGGACACACGTTGATCAAAGTTGCTCCCGGGCAATCCAGGCACACCAGAACACAAATCGTCTCCTCCGCGCATCCTTGGAAATGATGCACACTGTCTAATGTGCATTGGTAGGAGTCACACCAGACAGTTGCGGTCACACACAATGCAGAGTCGCAAACTCAGCACCTCCCCGGAAATAAGGCACAGCGTCTGGTGCGTGTTGCTCTGAGTCGCCCCAGACAATTCTAGTCACACAAAGTGAAGAGTTGCAAATTCCATGCCTCCGTGGAAATGGGGCACAGCATCTGGTGCACAGTGATTTGAGTCACACCAGATTATTCTGATCACACACAATGAAGACTTGCAAATTCCATGCCTCCTTGGAAATGAGGCATAATGTCTTGTTAGCGTTGATTTTAGTCACACCAGACAATTCCGGTCATACACACAGGAGCAAGTGCAGCTGTACCACACGAGGTAGAATGAGGCACGGCCACAGGTTCGCCCCCAACTCCGAGGTTCACAACCTGTGAATCGGACAATGCTCACAATGAGCTTACAGTTGGAGTATCACACAAGAGAGACGCAGCACAATCGATGAAGTGTGCCATGCGAGGTCCCGTATCCGGTGAATTGGCTCACCACCAACAAGACGCTTATGAGTATTGAGGCCCCACGATGCAGGGACCATACTCCTGAGATGCGGGCAGTACTTTTGGGGCTCAGCACCAGGCAATCTGATCTCCAGGCACAATACTTAGTTCCACGCTCACAATTCCCTAACAGTGGGAATCCAGCACACAAAGTGGCCACTTAAGAGGGCACAGTTCTCAAGCTGTCACAGATTGATGGTATGGGTCCCTCGTGGGAAGTCTTTGATGTCCCTGAGATCTCCACAAGAAAATGGGGAAAGCCAACAAGCCCTTGGAGAGCATATATCAGTGTGCCACACAGAAGCAGGCAGTTAGCCCAGACCAGCCAATATTCAAGAAGGTTGCATGGTCCCTTCCAATGCAGTAATCCTCCTTGTGCACAACAGATTCCTCTTGCAGTGTGGCAGTGTGCACCACGCAGTTCCAGGATCTCCGGTCTGATGTGACACAAAGAGTTTTAGAACAGAGAAGGGCCACTTTCTAGAAGTGGCATTGCTAAGCTATTATCGACAAACCCCTCTTTACCACAGGAGAGGGTTTGTCATTGTGAATCGAACCCCCTCACTGAGAGGGAGGAGCGAAGGGATGTTTTTTATTGAGAGAGAGGTATACTAAATACCCAAATGATGAGCTAGGTGTAGTGGGGGCAAAAGAGCAATGTGAATTTGAAAATTAAAATTAGCTATAGAGTATGCAAAAATCCTTTATTCGTGAGTACCTGGTCTAGGATTAAAAACAGGGCACTGCGGGAAGAAATTAGACCCGCTTTTAGAGTCAGAAAAGGGTCGGTATGTTTCAGCTCCTTAACCCCCAACAGAGGTGTTGCCGCTTTCTTTAGGACCTAAAAGTCAGATCTGCTGCTTATTGTGCTCAATCAAAAAAATAAATGTGTTTATATAAGTGTGCATGGAAACATACAAATATACAAAATCATTGAGTGATCCTATAAAGTGTCATAAGAGTGAATGATTCACTGGCAGTTGGGGGGCACTGCTACACTCCTGCAGCCTCCACAACACATTATTTGGGGTTCTGGTGGTTCCCCTGACATTCTGTGGTACCCACATCCTCAAACTTTGGACTGAGTACAAGCCCTGCAGGCCATTTGGGGTGCTCTCTCAAGAGCTTAGGCATATTTTATTAGTGGCTTTGAAGCTTTCTTTACTGAGCTATGCAGCTAGCTTTTTTCTCCATTTCTTTTTTAGCTCAGGGTCGCCCAGTCCCACTCGGGCACCCTCGTTTGCTCTAGATGTTAGGGGAGACCACCCCCCGCTGCCTCCTGTGCCACTCGCCCTTCTGTGGGAGCCAGCAGCTCTTTCACCCCCTGCCCGAGGGCAAAGATCTTCTCGTTGGTTGGCAAGGGGATAGGGACAGGTCCACCACAGCTTGTGAAAGTGTGGCAACACTTCCCCTCCTTGTGGACCACTTCTCGCTTGAAGAAATCAGGGCCCCTCCCGTTACTTTGTGGGAGCACACTGGCGCTCCCACCTTTCTCTTAGTAGTTGTCGGGGGGCCCTCTGGATTCTTGAGAGGGGGCCCTATGCATCCCCATCCCAGCATTTTAAAAATAGCAGTACTCCTTCCAGAGACTCCATGATGTTCTGGGAGGGATCATAGGTCAAACACTCCTCCTGCTGATTTCTCAGAACCTGTTGGATCATTTTATATGCTTTATGGCTCATTTAGCTCCTGGTGGCAAACCCCACCCACCTGGAATGAACATTTGCATCATATCACCTGGCCTCAAAGATGCAACATTTTGCAGGGAGCTGGTTCCACTGGATCCCTGTGCCAGTCTTTCTTATTTTTCTCCTCTGGGGCTTCTCTCCTTCTTTGTGTAGAAGTCCAGTTGTTCCACCAGACTAATCCTCAGGAGTATAAGGGGACCAGCTTCTCTGGTCCTGTGGAAAGCCCCAATGGTCTTGGGGGTAACTGTAGTCAGAGTCTTTAGTCCAGATGGATATCAGGGGGCTAACTCTTCCAACTGTCAATGACTGATGCCTCTAGTCTCAGTTTCCAGCAGAAAGACACAACCAAGAGACATCTCCCCCATGTGCAAGGCCTTTAAAGTGGGGTGGAAAGTTCAAGAAGCTAGGCTCTTCTGGCCTATCCAGGGGTGCCACACCAGGCCTCTGCCCCTGTCCCAACCCTCCTGCACAGCCATGCGTGACAGTTCAAAATGGTGTCACCCACTTCTCCTCTAGAAGGCTTAGCTCTGCCCCTTACTGACATCACTGCCAAGGCCATTCCCACCAAATCTTCAAAGGGGAGCCCCGTCCTGTGCTAGTTCCAGAGGTCTGGGCTCCCTCATATGTCCAGTGGGCTTGGGCTGGCCCATCCTTCGTACAGTGTGGCAGCTGATTTATTGAAGCAGATGCTTCATCTCCACCCCCTTTTTCCTCAGAACCTGAGTAAAGCACTGCAAATTTCTCCCTTTGGGATGTAATTAACTTGACACCTGAGCTGTGATCCTGAGCTGAGCCAGAGAAATATGACAACCCTGGGTGAACCATAAGTTGTACACATATCATCTTGAAACTCACAGATTTGGGTTTGGCATACAGGTTCCATTCCATTATGATGTGCCACTTGCCTCTATAGACTAAAGGGAAGCAAAACTGGACTCTAAGGCAGTCTTCCATAAATATGTATAATGGAGTATCACTTCTAACAAGACAGTATAACACACTGGCTTTCCTTATGAGTGTACACTAACATTATGAGGCCTACCCCAGGTCACTATTTAATCATGCAGGGTTCCCTCTGTACCAGGCTACCTGTGCGCAGTTACCTGACTTTCCCTGACATGAGTCTCACATGTGAAGCCCTCACACATGTTCACTTATAACCAGCCAAGTTCCCCTTACCCTTGCTGCGTTGCAGTGTCCTTATCTTATCAGGTGGATAGGATGGTAAACATGTGCAGTCTATTTACCATATGTTTACAGTGGGTAAATCACCAGTTGCGATGCTTACCCACTAGAAAAGGTCAAAGCCAGATGATAAAAAAGCAAAAAATCCAGGGGGGTTTGATGAGCAGGACCCATTGCCCCAGAAGTGGCCCAACATTTACTTGAATCATGCCCCTCCTTTTATTTAATCTTGGGAGAGTGGGTGAAGAATTAATTTTTGGTTGTAACCTGTATTCCTGGATATTTGTGTAAGTATTCATTATAGAATCAGACTGCTACGTACTGTTGGGGACATATTTTCTCAGACAATCGAAATGTGATATAAGGATTTTACCAGAGTACATATGCAATGGGAGCTGTGCAATCAGGAATTTGACCCACAAAAGGGAGTTAAATTGCAGCATAGTATTGGACATTGAACCACAGCGTTTAGGGCCCTTTTTCAAAGAATTTTCTATCTAGAGTTAATCATCTCTGACTGAGCATTCATCAAGAATGCCATTCGAATATCAGTGACAGAACATTTCTTATATATACATTTTGAGTAAGGTTGTGATTTCTGCACCTTCTGCTATTTTCTCCATGTAAATTGAAACAGGTTGCGCCAATTTTGTGTGTGATAATTAGTGATAAATGAGGTATTCAGTCCACCGAACTGTATGGGTAATTTTTAATTGCAGAACATGAAAATAGAGTGGCAGTCATTTTCATCAATATTCTGTATGTACTTGCAGCTTTGGATTGGGCTTCTGTGACAAAATAGAATTGGCAAAGCCAGGATGATGATGTCTAAGGAAGACTATAAGATAGGGTGAGGGATTTCAATTACCACATGTTCCTTGATAGTTAAATGAACATTAAAAGGATGGTTCAATATATTTACCAAATGCTGTCATCACTTTGATTCAAGGGTTTTCCAGTCTTGTCATAAAATTCATCAATACTCAAGTTTCCATTTGTATCATGGGCGGAGCTGAAGTTTGTGACGACACGAGCTGGAATGCCCAAACACCTGAGGACTTTGAAAGCAAAATTAAAGATAGAATCAAGGACGGATACATACATTCAATGCAAGGATATTTTAAGTGCCAGAACTTTAACTACTGGTGATTTAAAGTCATTCACTATGAGTAACTTGGAATGTAATCATCTAAAGTCAAATCATTGTAAACTGCAAGCCAGGGAACACTATAACTAGAGATAGCTGTCACTGGTTAGGTAATGCCGATTTCTTAAAAGTGTTTTGCACGGGTAAGTCAGGGTTAGGCTTTCAAATATTTTCATTTGTAAGATAAAATCCACTTTACTCATCCACAGGATCTTCTCACACTGTCTAACCTGTAGTAAGGTGCTATTTCCAGAGTGATAAAATCTGCTCACTTGGTGGGTTGCACATTACAAATTAGAGACATCTGCAAAAGGTGGTTGAAAGCCAAAAATGGTTTACGTGTACTCACAAATCCCAGAAAAGCATTGCTCCTTTAAGGGCTAGGAGGCAAATAAAAAAAATATTTTAAAAACTTAAGCGAGATTTGGTGTGGAATACCGCCAAAATGTGGCAGTGTAGAGTAAGAGATGGATCAAAGAGGAAATATATTTTTTCCAGTGGGGGAAAAGTGCAAAAGTGCAAATACTTTAGCCTGAAATTTCCACATGCAGGATCATACATATTTACATTTTAATGTACAAAATGTTTACATTTGTGAATATTCTCAGTAATCTACTACATCCACATGTTCTTGGGAGTTAAGATGTAATTCTTTATGAATTCCAATAAACGTTTGAAATTTATTAATGAAAATATAGTCATAAGCCTACTTGAACACAGTTTCCGGTGTTCTTTACAATTGTAGTTAGTCCAATTTCCACTTTCTCTGTCTTGACATACGGAGAATTTAAACACAGTTTCTGGTGTTCTTTGGAATTGTAATTGGTCCGATTTACACTTTCTCTGTCTTGACATTCTGATAAATAATTAAAGTCAATTCAAGCCCAAATGCATCATGTGTCTCTGGTCCAATTTAAAGGTTACATAGACAGTGACTATATTCCCTTTTATGTCTGGCCAGAGACAGCTCTCTACAGCCTCATGTTGTGATGGCAGAACAGGGAATACATAATTGGCTTTTTAGTGTTCGTTTGGGCATCTAATCAGACATCTTGCATTATGTCTCTATGTTGATGAGAAATGTGGAGCAGTGCAATTTAGGCTTCACCCTTACATGTCACAGAGGCGCAATGTTCACGTGCACTTGACACAATATGCATTGTGTGTTTCAACTTTATTTACATGAAAGGAAGCATTTAACCACATTATTGATCTGTATACACTACAGAAAGTAGAGACTCAAGTGTGTGTGGGTTAAATTTTAGTCAATGACAATATATAACTCTCCTTCACATTTACACTTTGTTTCCAGTTGTACTGCGTTTATTAACTTACATTGTAATCGTAAACTCATTTATCCACATTTTCATTTATTCTGAAGTTACATGTGCATATATAATCATATATTCAAAATGGAAATTGAAATACTTAGCTAAAGTTAGCTTGACTAAAGACCTAAACTTTAAAATGTATTCTTTCTTGCTTTGCATGTTCTTTCTTTTGCAGATGTGTTCTCATGATTTCATAGTTAGAGAAAGGAGTATTGTTGTATTATTGATAGTGAGGCCTGAGAAGAGAAATCTTTGTAAGGACATGAAGAACTAATGAGCAAGAGAAACCTCCTATTCATTGCGTATTAGGAATGATGAGATGCTCAAGGTTGCAGAGACTGTGTTCATGGGATGGGAAGATCGAAGGATGTTGCAGATACCTACTGTAGGAATGAGAAATAATTGGGGTTCTGGTGACGTGGGGAAAGTGAGGATTGTCTATAAACCTCTTTGTTTGGTTAGTCTCCCACCGTTAGAGCTCAGATCCAGATCCCTTTCGACTTTGAGGGGTACAGGCCTCTCGGTTTCCCTTGCAAGTGTGTATCTTTATGCTAAGCACATATTCTTTTTTTAGAAGACTTCTACTGAAGTTTTCAGTATGCAGACACCTTCCTGCACTTCTGAATTCTTCTGAGACCTTCCTCCAATGACTAATTTGCATCTTAGATTTAGTCTTGGGTTAGATGACTTTAGAATGTATTCATGTTTAGGAAGGAGGATCGGAGTTTCTTTAAGGAACACACATTTGTATTTCTCAGTATCTATATAACGGTGACTGCGTTCATTGTATGTCTTATGCTATTGAATCTGAATCTCTTTCGATGTTTCAGCTTGCCAGTTGTAATCCTGTACCTTTATAATATATTCTTGATTTGCATATATATTGGACTGATCTTTAACTTGCAATAAACTCTATTTTCCTTTGGTCCTCTTTGTGGCTACACAGGGGCTACATGGAAGTTGAACTATTTTACTAATGCTGACTCCCTTGGTCTCTCAGTCAACCAGGGAAGCATCCACGGGAAAGATTGCGAATTCAGAGAACACCGGCTGGTTCTGACTGAAGCCACGAGAGATGTCCACCACATTAGGGTGGTGGACCGCCAGGAACGAGGCATTGATCTGAGAGATTTTCTCCTAAAAAAAATTTGAAAGACTGTTGCACATCTCCAATGAAGGGATAATCAGGTGCAAGAGTGCCGAGGGATTGGTGAAGGATTTCACGATCTTAAAAACTTCCCTAGAGTAGCTTGCGTGGTTGTGCCCTTACTGGTGAATCTACAGATACCATACATTACCCAACACCAGTTGGATGAATTTAACATGCTTTAAGTGAACATACCCTTGTCAGATAATAAAGACACTGACAAAAAATGCCCTAGTATAGGGCTCTCCTGCACTTCTTAAAATGTAGGATGCACAGTCTCTCTTTTTTCCTGCCTGTACTCTGCACCCTTTGACTCTTCTGTGCCTGCCCAGCTCCCACTTGCTTTTAATACAGTTGCTATGGCATAATTGAAGCGGCAGTGCATTTTGTGGTTAACATGACAAATCACTGCAGATCATTCATACAAAAATCGAATCATTACACCTTTTACATGCTTTTACTCTTGTTAGAGTGCAGATTTTGATCTTAAAATTGTTGGGGTGCATTATAAACAAGGGTAGTTTGCACCAACATATAATCCTTTGTCGTTTTAATTTAGGAAACGCGGCTGTAATAACATGAAATTTGATGTGTTAGGGGGTTATAGAAAATGGGAAGACATGAGCAGTGCAATAACGTGTTTAGTTTGAAAAATTAATGCACACATTTCGTACATGTTGCCAATAATCATCAGTGCATTCGATGGGCTTACATAACGTATTAACATAGAAGTGCTCAGAAAAAATATTCATTGTATGTAATCCTATGAGGCCTTGATGCCGCGTCTTGTGTTGGCCAGTTTCTGTAGGCCCGGATTGTACTTTCCCCTGAAAGCTCTTGCATTAGATTAAATAGATGAATTTCATGTGCGTGTTGAATTTGTTTTTCTGAGGTTTCTGTTGCAGGTGGAGAACTCATCCTTGCTAGCTAGAATAATGTCTTTGTTTTAGGAGTTAGGCTTAGGGAGGAAAGGATACATTGAGAACTGATTGTGATAGTATGGACTGGTGTACTTTTTCAGCGAGGCAAGCCTGGAAATCAAGGTCATCTTGCCCAGACTTGGTGTCATCGCTGCCCAGTGGAAATTTACCCACAAGGAGATGTCTTGAATGGATGGTGTGATGTCACAATGCCTTCTGGATCGGTTTCTGAGGAATAATATGTTGGAGTTAAGGGACAGTCTGGCACATGCATCATGCTAGGATTTTGCGAGTCCTTAATTGCAAATATTAAGGATTCGCAATTAAGGACTTGCAAAATCCTATGCATGTAGGAATCGCTATAATAATAGCGATTCCTACACATTCCTTATTTGCGAACAGCGAGTCACAAATAAGGAATAGCTTCCCATTCATTCCTATGGGCCTGTAGGAATGAATGGGAAATTGCAAGCCCAATTTGCGAGTACCAATTGGTACTCGCAAATTGCTCATGCAATTTTAAGGGTGCAAGAGTGTCAAAAGGACACCCTGTTGCACCCCTGAAATTGATCTGTGCACAAAAGTTGCGCACACACATGTCCCAAGGACATGTGTGTGTGTAACCTACAACTTTGAAAAATGCACTTTAGTGCTTTTTTTCAAAGTTTTTGCAAATTACCATGAAGTTCAACTTCATGGTAATTTGCGCCCCCTATCAGCGAAATCGCTAATTATTTTACTTTTATGCATTGCGAATTCTCAAATTGCGAGTGCCTTGACCCTTCATGCATCGCAAATGCCCTTTTTGCGGGCGCAAACGGCCGATTTTTGCGAATCGCACCTTTTGTGCTCGCAAAAATGGTTGATGCATGTGCCCCAGTGTCCGGGGTTTCTTACCTTGCCTTGAGAGAGGGAGCATCTTAGAAGGAGCTCTGTAGCTTTATGATACTTGATTCATTAAACGTGAAGAGTCTTCTCAGGAGGTCTTCATGCACTGACACCTTAATGAACCTTGCCTTGGGAAATGCTAAGGAGGGATGTCACGTTAGCTGTAGAGCAGGGACGGACAAATACTTTATACGCACAAACCTCCAATGAAGGGGACCCTCGACATCTGTGGAGTCATTTTCTGTATTTTGAATCTCAAATTATTCATCTTGTGCATGTTGCACCACCTCAACTTTACTCGCAGACTTGGCTTTGTAGTAGTTCCAATGTATTTCTACACCCCCACCTTGAAGTGTTTGTATGTTCAACTGTTCTTGGCATTGTAATAAATTAACTGAAATTACCTGGAGTCTGGGATCCTTAGGAGTCATAATTATTGGAACAAACTGACTGGTAATGGTTTCTCTCCTTCTTACACTTGCATGCTGATAAAAAGTGATATCAACCTGGGGTTTCCGGACCTAATCTAGAACGTGGAACCCGACTCCTTCAGTTGGTAGCAGTGTAGAATGTTTGTCACATGGAGTAGGAGGAGAGTCTAGTAGAATCTAGAAAAGGCTTAGACTCCTAGAGCCCCACAACAGAGCCCAATGACAGAGAGTGGAGAACAACGGACTTTGGCAGAGACCGACATAGATTGATGGTGCGGAGAGAACAGCGGCAGAAAGAGGAGTGAATATTACTAGGGATGCGTTGTGTGTTAGATTGCAAGAATGTTTTGTTTGTATGATGTCTGACGGAGGTTGCTTGAAAGTCAAGTTAATGTTGTTTTGGGACGATCGTGATCCAGGAGTTTTGTTTTTGTTTCAGGCCACAAAGTGGCCTAGGATCCCAGGATATATATATAGTATGTGTAGGAGACACTGATTTGGTGTGATTGTCTGACCATTGGTTTGGGGAGTTATCGTGAGAGGTAATTGGTAATTCCATTTAAGACAGGGAACTTTGAGTGAGTGGGATGCGTAAGAATCATATGGTAAACTTTGTGTACAGGAGTAAACTATATTGATTCAGGTGACCGTGCAGGTCAAGGGTCACTTTGTGAAATGTTCTTCAGTGATTGGATTCATTCGTACCTTTAGAAGGCAGTCACTTGTTTTGTAGATTTTATGAGTGAATGTGTACAGAGAAACTGTGATGGAGGGTGAGCCTCTGCGAGGAGGAAAAGCTGATGTTAGAGCACGCCGCGCAGTGATAGGTCGGTTGGTGTAACGCCATGCTGGGAGTGGCTGGTAAACATCAGGAAGTTGAAATCGAGAACACTTGTCTGCTGGAGAAGAATTAAGGGGCATATCAGCAACAACTGGCGATAATTATTGCTAAGCGTACTTAGCGCTAGGATAATTATCGCCGGCTAACGTGGATTTTTATCGCTGAGATAGCGTGCTATTAGCAACGCTTATCTCAAAAGCGATAAAAATCCTAGCGCTAACTGCCAAACGTGAGATTATCGCTGGAAACCCAGCGATAATCTCACAAAGTTTGGCGTTAGCTTGATGATAGGGTCTCACATACTAAGCCATGATATCCACCTTCCATAGGATATCATGGCTAAGTCAGTCCTGAAGCAGGCGTAAGGAAAGGAGCGATAACAGGGGTTATCGCTACTTTTCTTGCCGCTATGCTTCATAGTGTGGGGCTCGATGTTAGGAGAAATGCCGCTTAGCGATATTTCTCCTGTCATGTCAGGTCAGGAACGCCCACTTTGCATCTCATTAGAGATGCAAAGCTGGGCATTAAGAATCTGGGCGCTAATGCAAGGTTTCACAGGATAGCGTGACCTTGCTAATTAGGCGATAAAATTATCGCCGCTTTTCGCCTGAAAACGGACGCAAAAGCGGCAATAATTTTATATCGCCTCGTTGCTGATATGCCCCTTAGAGTGTTATGGGACATGTGGAGCAGATAGGGGAGTGGTCACTCAACTGGGTGAGGAAGCACCGCCCAAGGATACTCCAGCACACTATATGGCAACGAATGTGGGACGAACAAAGCGATACCAAAGGGGATGATGGACGGAGCGCTTGAGCAAATCAAACACTCACCCCCAGTCAAATGATCTGGGTTTAATCCATCATCATTCTTTAGCTCACTCCACCACCCCAGTTCAGACATGGCCATATGCAAATCAGCCTGACCCTGTGCCTCATGGGAACAGTCCAGCCCGAACTGCCAAGCCATGTCTTCCCTGGACCGGAAACAAGCATCCTTGGACCGGTTTCGGGTTCATAACCCTCATTAGCCAGGCTATCTTGAATCCAGTGGCAAAGTGAGCAAGGGACCCACGTCTGGGCATACCCTGCCAACATAGGGCGAACAAAGCGATACCAAAGGGGATGAAGGACAGAGCGCTTGAGCAAATCAAACACTTACCCCCGGTCTCATGGGAACAGTCCAGCCCGAACTGCCAAGCCATGTCTTCCCTGGACCAGAAACAAGCATCCTGGGACCGGTTTTGGGTTCATAACCCTCATCAGCCAGGCTATCTTGAATCCAGTGGCAAAGTGAGCAAGGGACCTACGTCTGGGCATACCCTGCCAACATAGGGTGAACAAAGCGATACCAAAGGGCATGATGGACGGAG
The DNA here is from genome assembly GCF_964204655.1 of Triturus cristatus. Classification (NCBI taxonomy): domain Eukaryota; kingdom Metazoa; phylum Chordata; class Amphibia; order Caudata; family Salamandridae; genus Triturus; species Triturus cristatus. The sequence continues at coordinate 1,480,022,532 of NC_140590.1, forward strand.
CGCTTGAGCAAATCAAACACTCACCCCCAGTCAAATGATCTGGGTTTAATCCATCATCATTCTTTAGCTCACTCCACCACCCCAGTTCAGACATGGCCATATGCAAATCAGTCTGACCCTGTGCCTCATGGGAACAGTCCAGCCCGAACTGCCAAGCCATGTCTTCCCTGGACCGGAAACAAGCATCCTGGGACCGGTTTTGGGTTCATAACCCTCATTAGCCAGGCTATCTTGAATCCAGTGGCAAAGTGAGCAAGGGACCCACGTCTGGGCATACCCTGCCAACATAGGGCGAACAAAGCGATACCAAAGGGGATGAAGGACAGAGCGCTTGAGCAAATCAAACACGTACCCCCGGTCTCATGGGAACAGTCCAGCCCGAACTGTCAAGCCATGTCTTCCCTGGACCAGAAACAAGCATCCTGGGACCGGTTTTGGGTTCATAACCCTCATCAGCCAGGCTATCTTGAATCCAGTGGCAAAGTGAGCAAGGGACCCACGTCTGGGCATACCCTGCCAACATAGGGTGAACGAAGCGATACCAAAGGGGATGATGGACGGAGCGCTTGAGCAAATCAAACACTCACCCCCAGTCAAATGATCTGGGTTTAATCCATCATCATTCTTTAGCTCACTCCACCACCCCAGTTCAGACATGGCCATATGCAAATCAGTCTGACCCTGTGCCTCATGGGAACAGTCCAGCCCTAACTGCCAAGCCATGTCTTCCCTGGACCGGAAACAAGCATCCTGGGACCGGTTTCGGGTTCATAACCCTCATTAGCCAGGCTATCTTGAATCCAGTGGCAAAGTGAGCAAGGGACCCACATCTGGGCATACCCTGCCAACATAGGGCGAACAAAGCGATACCAAAGGGGATGAAGGACAGAGCGCTTGAGCAAATCAAACACTTACCCCCGGTCTCATGGGAACAGTCCAGCCCGAACTGCCAAGCCATGTCTTCCCTGGACCAGAAACAAGCATCCTGGGACCGGTTTTGGGTTCATAACCCTCATCAGCCAGGCTATCTTGAATCCAGTGGCAAAGTGAGCAAGGGACCCACGTCTGGGCATACCCTGCCAACATAGGGTGAACGAAGCGATACCAAAGGGGATGATGGACGGAGCGCTTGAGCAAATCAAACACTCACCCCCAGTCAAATGATCTGGGTTTAATCCATCATCATTCTTTAGCTCACTCCACCACCCCAGTTCAGACATGGCCATATGCAAATCAGTCTGACCCTGTGCCTCATGGGAACAGTCCAGCCCGAACTGCCAAGCCATGTCTTCCCTGGACCGGAAACAAGCATCCTTGGACCGGTTTCGGGTTCATAACCCTCATTAGCCAGGCTATCTTGAATCCAGTGGCAAAGTGAGCAAGGGACCCACGTCTGGGCATACCCTGCCAACATAGGGCGAACAAAGCGATACCAAAGGGGATGAAGGACAGAGCGCTTGAGCAAATCAAACACTTACCCCCGGTCTCATGGGAACAGTCCAGCCCGAACTGCCAAGCCATGTCTTCCCTGGACCAGAAACAAGCATCCTGGGACCGGTTTTGGGTTCATAACCCTCATCAGCCAGGCTATCTTGAATCCAGTGGCAAAGTGAGCAAGGGACCTACGTCTGGGCATACCCTGCCAACATAGGGTGAACAAAGCGATACCAAAGGGCATGATGGACGGAGCGCTTGAGCAAATCAAACACTCACCCCCAGTCAAATGATCTGGGTTTAATCCATCATCATTCTTTAGCTCACTCCACCACCCCAGTTCAGACATGGCCATATGCAAATCAGTCTGACCCTGTGCCTCATGGGAACAGTCCAGCCCGAACTGCCAAGCCATGTCTTCCCTGGACCGGAAACAAGCATCCTGGGACCGGTTTCGGGTTCATAACCCTCATTGGCCAGGCTATCTTGAATCCAGTGGCAAAGTGAGCAACGGACCCACGTCTGGGCATACCCTGCCAACATAGGGCGAACAAAGCGATACCAAAGGGGATGAAGGACAGAGCGCTTGAGCAAATCAAACACGTACCCCCGGTCTCATGGGAACAGTCCAGCCCGAACTGCCAAGCCATGTCTTCCCTGGACCAGAAACAAGTATCCTGGGACCGGTTTGGGGTTCATAACCCTCATCAGCCAGGCTATCTTGAATCCAGTGGCAAAGTGAGCAAGGGATCCACGTCTGGGCATACCCTGCCAACATAGGGTGAACGAAGCGATACCAAAGGGGATGATGGACGGAGCGCTTGAGCAAATCAAACACTCACCCCCAGTCAAATGATCTGGGTTTAATCCATCATCATTCTTTAGCTCACTCCACCACCCCAGTTCAGACATGGCCATATGCAAATCAGTCTGACCCTGTGCCTCATGGGAACAGTCCAGCCCGAACTGCCAAGCCATGTCTTCCCTGGACCGGAAACAAGCATCCTTGGACCGGTTTCGGGTTCATAACCCTCATTAGCCAGGCTATCTTGAATCCAGTGGCAAAGTGAGCAAGGGACCCACGTCTGGGCATACCAACATAGGGCGAACAAAGCGATACCAAAGGGGATGAAGGACAGAGCGCTTGAGCAAATCAAACACTTACCCCCGGTCTCATGGGAACAGTCCAGCCCGAACTGCCAAGCTATGTCTTCCCTGGACCAGAAAAAAGCATCCTGGGACCGGTTTTGGGTTCATAACCCTCATCAGCCAGGCTATCCTGAATCCAGTGGCAAAGTGAGCAAGGGACCCACGTCTGGGCATACCCTGCCAACATAGGGCGAACAAAGCGATACCAAAGGGGATGATGGACGGAGCGCTTGTGGGACTCCAAACCATAGTTCGGCTTCAAACTTGGAATAAAATTACTGAAAAAGAGGGTGATTTGCCTTTCCCACGTTATGGTTCTTTTCAATTGGAGGTATTGTACCAGTTGAGATGAATGATGTCTTCCTTATGTCCTCCACCTAGACCAACATAGTTTAAGGCATTAGATGCATGGATGCGAGTAGAACAGGATAAGAATAGGGAGAAATTTCAGGGGAGGATGAAAAAGGCAGCAACAGCATATCAAGACGCGCAATGGGATGCACAACTGAAAAAATGGAGGGTAGACACCATCAAGGGAGAGATATTGTGCCTCATGCTGGTGAAAGAGGGAAGGACTCAGGGTAGTAGTGAAGGGCATAATGGAGACGATGGGAGTGACACAGACAACAGTCTGTTAGACAGATTGCTGTCAGAGAGACCTCTACCCTATAATCCACATTCAGATGAGGGAAGGCGAGAATTGGAGAATGCAGTAAATCCAGAAAAAGCCGTAACAGCTCAGACGGGCCCTAGTGCAGGAGTATAGGGAAGGATTACAGCAGGAGCAGAAGGGACAGGCATGCAAGTGTTAAGAGCTACAGAGTCAAGAGGAGTTAGCACTGCCTTGCAGTTGTCGGAAGACCTTACGGTACCAGTCACCATTGTACCTGTAGTCTCTGTGTATGACCCGCGCTTAGAGGAACAAGCCAGTCAACTACAGTCCGGGTTAAAAGAGAGGGTCAATACAATGGGAAATGTGACAATGAACGGGAACAGCTCATTTTGGTGCCCATAAAATCTAGCACCCCGTTACCAGCAACTTCAGATCCTTCAAGAGTATGCAATGGGCCTAGTACCATATGATCAGTGTCACTAGCGAACTAAAATTTTGATTTGAGGATGTGGGAAGTTCCAATTAGAGGACCCATGGGAAGGATACCAGAGATAGGTACAGGCCAAGGAACTCATGAAAATCAGCATGTTTCTCAAACCCCAACTTCAGAGAAGTGACAGGGAAGTCTCGAACAGTGATGGGGAAGGACAGAGCAGTATGTCGAGTCAGGGGACAATCAAGACTGGAACAACAAAAGAGCCCGTGGGTCTGAGGAGATCTACCTAACGATGAAACCTAGAAACCAGTTTGCATACCCCAGACAATCAAGACTGCACTGAAGGCAAAATTCTTGGATCTAGTAGGGTTGAAAACCGAGGTTGACAAAATAATTGATAGAAACTTGTCCTTAGAAAAAACTAAAATTTATGAACAGGATGAGCTGCTATTTGTGGCAAAGGATGTTACTCGTAAAGCGAGGTGAGCCCATAAGAAATTAACAGAATTGGCTCGAAGGTATGACGTGGATTTGTTGAAGACGAAAAATTTACAGGGAAGTCACTGGACTACAGCATTTAGGAATTGGAAGTAAAAACAGTAACAGGGTTGAAGACACATATTAGAGAGCTGATTGCAGGGATATGCACATGTAGCATGCTTGATAAATGGGAAGGAAGATGGTCAAAGAAATAGAATGTCAGGGCAAGGATCGGGGGAAACGCCGCCTCTTTGAGGGGGAACTTTGGGAGTTGAGGCTTATCCTCTGCTAGAGGTGTCTAGTGGAGGTTATGTTCACATACCATGGAGCAGGGGTGACCTAGCAGTATTCACTAATGATGTTCCTCGGTTGAGGGGAAAACCTGCTGAGTGGTTCAAGCAAGTCGATCGTGTTGCAAAAATTTGCAAAGGACACCCCCGCGCCGCACGGCCACCAGCTGCTGCGTGTGCCCCTTGCCGCCCTCTGCCTCGCTGCTGCCTCGTTTGCCGGCTGCCGCCGCTGCGAGTGGCTTTCCTTGTTTTGACGGTTCTTTGTGCTTGTTTGGGCTAAACTTGTTTTTTTTCCCTGTTTTAGCGTTCATTTTTGCCTGTTTGTACTGTATTTTAATTTTTGTTCGTGTTGCCCTCCTTCCTTGTTGCCCGCCTACCTCGACGCCCCCCGCCCTCCCTTCCCGCCACCGCCGCTTGTCCCCGCCCCTTTTTGCCTTCTGTAACCCTCCCCGCTCCCGCCTCCCAGCTGCTCCGCCCACCCGCGCACTTGGCCTTAAATGGCGACCGTGCGACGCAGGTGAGTGTGACCCACTTGTGGGACACCCCCGCGCCGCACGGCCACCAGCTGCTGCGTGTGCCCCTTGCCGCCCTCTGCCTCGCTGCTGCCTCGTTTGCCGGCTGCCGCCGCTGCGAGTGGCTTTCCTTGTTTTGACGGTTCTTTGTGCTTGTTTGGGCTAAACTTGTTTTTTTTCCCTGTTTTAGCGTTCATTTTTGCCTGTTTGTACTGTATTTTAATTTTTGTTCCGTGTTGCCCTCCTTCCTTGTTGCCCGCCTACCTCGACGCCCCCCGCCCTCCCTTCCCGCCACCGCCGCTTGTCCCCGCCCCTTTTTGCCTTCTGTAACCCTCCCCGCTCCCGCCTCCCAGCTGCTCCGCCCACCCGCGCACTTGGCCTTAAATGGCGACCGTGCGACGCAGGTGAGTGTGACCCACTTGTGGGACACCCCCGCGCCGCACGGCCACCAGCTGCTGCGTGTGCCCCTTGCCGCCCTCTGCCTCGCTGCTGCCTCGTTTGCCGGCTGCCGCCGCTGCGAGTGGCTTTCCTTGTTTTGACGGTTCTTTGTGCTTGTTTGGGCTAAACTTGTTTTTTTTCCCTGTTTTAGCGTTCATTTTTGCCTGTTTGTACTGTATTTTAATTTTTGTTCCGTGTTGCCCTCCTTCCTTGTTGCCCGCCTACCTCGACGCCCCCCGCCCTCCCTTCCCGCCACCGCCGCTTGTCCCCGCCCCTTTTTGCCTTCTGTAACCCTCCCCGCTCCCGCCTCCCAGCTGCTCCGCCCACCCGCGCACTTGGCCTTAAATGGCGACCGTGCGACGCAGGTGAGTGTGACCCACTTGTGGGACACCCCCGCGCCGCACGGCCACCAGCTGCTGCGTGTGCCCCTTGCCGCCCTCTGCCTCGCTGCTGCCTCGTTTGCCGGCTGCCGCCGCTGCGAGTGGCTTTCCTTGTTTTGACGGTTCTTTGTGCTTGTTTGGGCTAAACTTGTTTTTTTTCCCTGTTTTAGCGTTCATTTTTGCCTGTTTGTACTGTATTTTAATTTTTGTTCCGTGTTGCCCTCCTTCCTTGTTGCCCGCCTACCTCGACGCCCCCCGCCCTCCCTTCCCGCCACCGCCGCTTGTCCTCGCCCCTTTTTGCCTTCTGTAACCCTCCCCGCTCCCGCCTCCCAGCTGCTCCGCCCACCCGCGCACTTCGCCTTAAATGGCGACCGTGCGAACGCGCAGCGGTCACGCGCAGCGGGCGCGCCGATTGTGCGCCGAAGGCGCGCCAAAGGTAAGCCCGTCTGCGCCCGTCCGCGACCGGATCGCGCCCAGCGCCAGGACCCCTGGACCTCGAAGGCCTCGACCTACCCGCCTGACGTACTCAGCCGCCACCCTCATCGCTCTCAACACCGGCCGACTCCCAGAATGCCACCAAGCCACTCCAATACGCACCCACGGACCTTTCAGCTGCCGCACCTGCAAGTTCACCTGCATCCGGACCCGCCCCACACCAGCACCCGCCAAGCCGAACACCAGCAGCAACCACCTCAAGTGCCTCCTGCTCAACACCCGCTCCATCCACAGACACGCCATCGAACTCTGGAACCTCCTAGACGCCACAGCCCCTGACGTTGCCTTCCTCACGGAGACCTGGATGAACGCCTCTTCAGCTCCCGACATCGCCATCGCTATCCCAGAGGGCTACAAGATCGTCCGGAGGGACCGAAACGCCAACCAGATGGGAGGAGGCATCGCCATCATCCACAGGAACACCATCCGTCTCACGACCAGCACCGACAACACCCTGACCAGCGCCGAACACCTGCATTTCCAGATCCACACCAACCCGAACACCACACTCAGAGGCACCCTGATCTACCGACCCCCTGGACCACGCACGCAATTCAGCGAGGACATCGCCGACTTCGTCAGCCCGCATGCCCTCCCCTCCGCTAACTACATCCTCCTGGGAGACCTCAACTTCCATCTGGAGAACAACAACGACCACAACACCAGCACCCTGCTCGACAACCTCGCCAACCTGGGACTCAAGCAACTGGTGTCCACCCCCACCCACCTCGCCGGACACACACTCGACGCCGTCTTCTCATCCAGCACAGACATCGACTTCAGCCACGCCACAGAGCTTCAATGGACGGACCACAGCTGCGTCCACTTCACCTTCAAGAGAACGACGACCCACCAACACCAGCAACTGACCGCCCGCAGAAGCTGGAACAAGATCACAGCAGACCAGCTCGCCACCTCCCTGAGCCAACACCCTCCTGCCAGCTCAGCGAACCCCAGCCAGGCCGCCGACAACCTCACGAAGTGGATCAGCAACTGCGCGGACGAACTCGCCCCGCTGAGGACCCCGCCTAGCAGACCCGGCAGCAAGAAGGCCCCATGGTTCACCGACGAACTCAAGAGCTCCAAGAAGAACTGCCGAGCCCTCGAGAAAGTCTGGAAAAGGGAACCGACACCGGACAACAGGACCTCCTACAAACTTGCCACCCGGAAACACCACCAGCTGATCCGCACCGCCAAGAAAACAGCATTCAAGGACCGGTTGGACAACAACGCACACAACTGCAAGGAACTCTTCAACATCGTGAAAGAGCTTTCCAACCCCAGCGCAGGAAACAACGACATCACCCCATCGCAAGACCTCTGCAACTCCCTCGCCTCACACTTCCACAACAAGATCACGGACATACACAGCAGTTTCAACAACCAACCAACGCACACCACGACCGACCAGCCACCCCCCCCCACCACCACCCTCCACGCCTGGACCCGGATCAGCACCGAAGACACCATCCGCACGATGAACTCCATCCACTCCGGATCACCGACCGACCCCTGCCCTCACCACGTCTTCAACAAGGCCGACGCTGTCATCGCACCCCACCTGCGTGACATCATCAACACCTCCTTCGACACCGCCATCTTCCCTGAAAGCTGGAAACACGCCGAACTCAGCGCTCTACTCAAGAAACCAACAGCGGACCCCACCGACCTCAAGAATTACCGCCCCATCTCGCTTCTCCCGTTTCCAGCCAAGGTCATCGAGAAGACCGTCAACAAGCAGATGGCCGCCTTCCTCGAGACGAACGGATCCCTCGACCCCTCACAGTCCGGCTTCCGAGCCAAACACAGCACCGAGACCGCCCTCATCGCCGCCACCGATGACATCCGAGCCCTGATGGACAATGGAGAAACAGCGGCCCTCATCCTCCTAGACCTCTCCGCGGCATTCGACACGGTCTGCCACCGCACCCTAGTACGGCGCCTCAGCAACATCGGAATCCAGGACAAGGCGCTGGAATGGATCATCTCCTTCCTCGACGGAAGAACACAGAGAGTCCGCCTACCACCGTACAAGTCAGAGGCCTCCGAAGTCATCTGCGGCGTCCCCCAAGGATCGTCCCTGAGCCCCACCCTCTTCACCGTCTACATGAGCCCCCTCGCGGCCATCGTACGCAAACACCACCTCAGCATAATCTCCTACGCCGACGACACCCAGCTGATCCTCTCCCTGACCAACGACCCCGCCGCCGCCAGAGCCAACCTGCACGAAGGGATGAAAGAGGTAGCCGAGTGGATGACGACCAGCCGCCTGAAACTGAACTCGGACAAGACGGAGGTCCTCATCCTGGGCTCCTCACCCTCCGCCTGGGACGACTCCTGGTGGCCTCCCGCCCTGGGCACCGCACCCAAACCGACAGACCATGCACGAAACCTGGGCTTCATCCTGGACTCCTCCCTCTCCATGACCAGACAAGTCAACAGCGTCTCCTCGGCGTGCTTCAACATCCTACGCATGCTACGGAAGATCTTCTGGTGGATCCCCACAGAGACCAGGAAGACCGTCACCCAGGCCCTCGTCACCAGCCGACTGGACTACGGCAACGCCCTCTACGCCGGGACCACCGTCAAGCTCCAGAAGAGACTCCAGCGGATCCAAAACGCCTCAGCCAGACTCATCCTCGACATCCCACGATCCAGCCACATCTCCGGACATCTGAGAGACCTTCACTGGCTCCCCGTCAACAAGAGAATCACCTTCCGCCTCCTCACCCACGCACACAAAGCCCTACACGACCAAGGCCCGAGCTACCTCAACAGCCGAGTCAACTTCTACGCTCCCAAACGCCACCTCTGATCAGCCAACCACGCCCTCGCCGCCGTCCCCCGCATCTGAAGAACGACTACAGGGGGAAGGTCCTTCTCCTACCTGGCCGCCAAGACCTGGAACTCCCTCCCGTCCGACCTGCGCCTGACCCAAGACCACCTCTCCTTCAGGAAGAAGCTGAAGACCTGGCTGTTCGAGCAGTAGCGGCACCCCCCCCCCCCAGCGCCTTGAGACCCTACGGGTATGTAGCGCGCTTTATAAGTGTCACTGATTGATTGATTGATTGATTGAAGGTGTTGTGGATTGACCTGAACACAATGTTTGACGTTGTGGCTCCTAGTGATCCATGGTCTGCTTGCACAATTGCTATTGATTGGCATTCTACTGAACCAGACAGAGACCCCATAACTCCTGGTACCTCATCCTTGGGTATGAAGAAGTTCAAGCAAGTAATCGCAAGGTTACAGCCCGGAGGATATTGATTGGGTCAAGTCAAGATCGGCAGGACGATGCAGGAGCCCAAGGAATCATTACATGCTTACTATGAACAGCTCTTACAAACCTTCAAGCAGTACAGTAGTTTAGATACTCTACCCAAAGGACATGGGACAGTTTGTCTCCAAATTTGTACTAGGACGGAGACCAGAGATTAGGGTTATGATACAGCAGCATCTAATATGCTGGCAAAACAAGTCAGAGGACGAGATTCTACAGTATGCCAGGTATTGCAGTGACAAGTTGGACTCCAAGCATAGGAGGATCAAGGACAAGTTAATGCTACTCCAGATGAGGAATACGAAACAAAGCAGATCAGGTGCAGACAAATGGGGGAACCCTTGGACGTAAGCAGGGAAATGGTCAAGGGGGAGTTAAAGGTGCTAAGAACAGCATGATATAGGTAAGAGTGAAAGGGGTAGATCCTAAGACGGGGGTAGACATTGTCACCTTGAAGAAAATGACTGTTTGTCATTATTGTCACAAAATAGGGCACTGGAAGTGAGAGGGTCGGTTAAATCGGGCAAATCAACTACAGGAAGGTGAGGCAGTGGTAGTGCAGGATGGGCTCGAAACAGTGACAAGACCTAGATCATTTAATGGGGACAACCAGAGACAGCTAGTGCAAGTGCCTCAACCTCCAAGAATCTCACAGGGAAATCGAACATACCATCAAATGCCCTTTATGGAAACCCTAATGGATTTGATCGGGACCTGATACATTGACGGTGCCTGACAGGGGAGGAAGACTGTACCCTGGGAGCAGTCATAAAGGTAGACCAGAATGGACAATTTGTGGGAGCTGATGTAGATGGTCATCCCATTACATTCCTGATTGATACTGGTGCTACCCTTTCTACTGTGAGATCCGCAGTAGTCCCAAACCTACCCCTCTTGGGACAATTGATTCAACTCGTAGGTGCTGAAAACAGGAGAATGAAAAACCTGTTAACAGAAGAAATACCTGTGAAAATAGGAACATTCCAAGATCTACACCAGTTTGTGATGTGTGATTCGAGTACAGCCTGTCTGTTAGGGCATGACCTTTTATGTTAGCTGAACTGCACACCTGTGATTGAGTCTATGATTTTGCAGGGTATACTGAAGGAGATCATCAGAAGTCCATGCAACTCACCCATAATAGGGTTGAGGAAGCCCAGTGGCAAGTATCGCATTGTTCAAGATTTAAGAAAAAACAACGTGATCTTGATTCCATGTTGTCCTGTGGTACTGAATCTATCTGTGATACTGTTTCAGGTTCCTTGTGAGGCTGAGTGGCTCACTGTGATTGATTTTGCCAGGCATTTTTCTCCATCTCTTTGCATGAGGAGAGACAATTTTATTTGCTTTGTAGCTGGAGAATCATGTCTTCACATGGTATTGATCCCTCAAGGGTATACTGAGAGTCCATCTATCTTTAAGAAGAATATTGAGAGCTGGGCATTTCCCCAGAACTCGTTACTGGTGCACTACATTGACAACCTCTTGATTGCATATGAAACAGAGGAGGCGTGCAGGGATGATACCATCTCCTTGTTGAATCATTTGGCAGAAAATGGTCACAAGATGTCACCAAGCAAGCTTCAGTACTATTTGACAGAAGTTCAGTACTTAGGTCATCGCATTGAAAAAGGCAAGAGAAAAGTGTCACCAGATCGCATTGACGCATTCATGAAAATGAATGTGCCTATGACACAGAAGGAAGTCAGGAATGTTTCTGCAAATGGTACCCTGAGATAACAACTGTTTGGTTGTCTTCTTGGAGCTGAGAGAGAACTTTTCTCACGCTCCAGCTCTGGGAATGCCTGATTACAACAAAGCGTTATCGCTCTTCTGCTGGGAAAAGGAGGGTTGTGTTCTACCTGTACTCACCTAGACACATGGGGGTGTCTGTAGAACAGTGGCCTATTTTTCAGCTAGATTAGACCCTGTAACTTCAGCGCTGCCCAGATGTCTCAGATCCTTTGCTCAACAGGTGTCAGTATTGAGAGATTTGAAAGTATAGTAATGGGTCATCCGCTTACTGTCTATGTTCCACACTCAGTTGAGCTCCTGATGACGAGGACCAAAACATAAAATATGATGAATAATAGGCTTACCCGGTATGAACATGTTTTACTGGCTGCAGAGAATGGAACTTTGAAGCAGTGTTCTGTGTTAAATCCTGCTACATTGATGCCTACTCCAAATGTTGATGGATAAAATTGTGAGGACTGTGACTGTATGGATGTGACTGAACTTTGCACCAAACTGAGACCCACATTGTTGATGAGCCCTTACCTGTTTCTGACCAGATCATTTTTGTTAATGGCTCATGCTTAAGAGACAATAAGGGTTACCTGAGAGCAGCATTTGCTGTCTGTACCCTTTCTGGAGTTGTGGAAGCTGCTTGTTTACAAAGAGTATACTCCGCACAAGTAGCTGGAATCATTGCCTTAACCTTTGCATGTCTTGCTTCTGAACAGATCCGAGTCACCATCTACACTCTTTGAGTGTTGGGTCATGCTCTTGTCTGTGATGTAACATAGGGTCAGAGAGTCTGTGGCAAGGGCTATGTTTTTATTTTTTTCTGAACGGAATATAAACTGCCATTTTTCAACACATGCCGGATGCCAGACAAGGAGGCTCACGTGCCGGAAGTCAATTCTATTAATGAACTCCCTCTTATTCGTGTTTTACAGTAGATGACCATTTTAAAATGTGCTTCTGATAACCCTGAAGCTCATAATGAGAGATATTTACCTTGTTTAGTTTGTAGAAATTCATGTCCTTCTCTGTGAAGTGTGTTCCAGTGTGATGCATAAGTATCGTACTTAAAGGTGGTTGAGCCACTGTAAGCTCGAGCCAGATACCTGGCTCTGGCTCAGCACGAGGTCCTCTTGGGCTCTCAAGCTTAAAACAAGCTGAGCCTGCATGTATCGTTGGCATGCCACCCATTCTCTATATACATGCTTCGACATCCATTGTGCACCTCCTGGGCAGTGCGAGGCCGTGTAGATGGGCAAATAGCAAATACCTGTAATTGTGCTGTGAAAGTGCTTGTAGAGGAGTGTTATGCTAATGACTTTTCGAACAGTTTTTCTCCAACCCCATTAACAACACCATAAAGGATCTAGACCATCAGATTTCTAAGTTGCTGACCCCAGGGAGTAATGAAAAGGGCCAAAAGCCTATGGTGTAAGCTCCGCCAGAAAGTTTGTCTGCAGTCGATCTCACTTCACTCGTATTGCTATGAAGACTTGTACCTTTAAATCCATGGGCTCTCCCAGACCTTTTGCATTGCGCACATGGGTGACTGCCTTCACTAAGGTGTTGAACCTCCTCAAAATTCAGTGGGGCAGATTTACAAGCCCTTGCGACACAGTTACGCCACTGTTGCGTCACTTCTGTGACGCAGCGGCGTCATAAACAATACGCCACTTTGCGACAAATTTGCAACGTGTCGCATCTAGGGAGATGCGTCACCTTGTAAAGCCCTGCGTCACATTACACCTGCTTCAGGTATAATGTATGCAGGGTGAGAGTTCCCATGCAAGAAAGCTTCATAATAGTTATACAGTGAAATCTACAAGATTTCACGGAGTCACTTTTACGAAGCAGCTGCGTCACAACCTTACGCCTGCTTGAAGCAGGCGTAAGGAGTGACGCAGCACAGCAAGTATAGGCCACCCCTGAGCAGTGCGGGAGGTGCGTCGCACTTGCGACACGACTCCAGCACTGCGTTACCTTCACGCCGACAGATGCGTCACATTTCTGTCAATCCTTGCGCCACGGTGCGCCGCATTGTAAATGCGCCGCATCCATGGTGACACAAGGGTTTTTTTATGCGACACATCTCTGCTGATCGTAGAGATGCGTCAGTTCTTGGAAATCTGCCCCAGTGTCTTTATTAGTCAGGGATGGTGATAAAAACACTAACATCGAGGACTCTGTCTTTGCTTTACTTTGCTTTACTTTGTAATTTTTTCTAGACATTCTTCCTGCATATGTGCACATTGCATATCAGCTACTACTGAGCCGATACGGAGACTGCTTCTTCCCACATTATTTTTTTGTTGCATGTTTGCACACCTGCTGCGGTGGAATCTTGTCCATAGCACTAACGTTCGGTGTGTTTGTACATCAGTGGCTATTAAGGCTGCTCATTTCTGCACGACTTCTTTGAATGTTTTCACACTAGTTGGGGTGCAACCTCATCCCTCAGCATTGACCATCTGCATCTTTGCACATCGCATATTAGCTTCAACTGAGCTGATACTGAGACTGCATCTCCACTGCATTCGTTTTTTTGTATGTTTGCACACTGGCTGGGGTGGGACCTCATCTCCCAGTATTGATCTCCTGTGTGTTTGCACATTAGCTGCTATTGAGTTTGCTCCTTGTATGCACTGATTCTTGTTGGTCGAGGAAGTTGCTACATCTTTGAAATTTTTCTAAGGCACTGTTTGGCTGTGATGGAGAAACGTAAAATTCCTGTACCTGGAAAAAGTCAAGCTGCTCTTCCTCCTCTTTAGATGGCTACATTATACCTGCTGTGGGGGCTTTAAATAAGGAATTAGAGCATGTGGAGCATCGCCTCTCCTGCACTTTGGTGGTGGGAGTTGGGTTTGGTGCCACTTCTCCGGGGGAACTAGGACCAGAGGGCTTGTGTAACATTGTGGTGGGCCCAGGTCAAGGGTCTGCTTCAGTGCCATCTTCCTCAAAATATGTCTTTTCTGTGGATCCTGGATTGATTTCTGGTACAGACACTACCTCACCACATAACAACCACCCCCTTCTAAAACGAAAAGGCACCAGGGGTTAAGAAAGCCCGTTCCACGTACAGTTCATCAATCTAATCATCTAATTGATTATACCTTGTTTAGTTCAGTGGCTCTAGACTACTTTCAGAAGACATTTTTGAACAATGTGAGGGGCGTGATAGAAATTTTGCTTGCACCTATATGTTCTAGGCTGGAGACCATTGAAGAACTTTAAATAAGTGTTAAGGGTAGGTGTGATACCTCTGCTGTTACTCAACCTACAAAACGCTCGCAGGTGATTAGAGAGCTGCTAACACATGCTATGCCAGCCCTTCAAGACTGCAGCTCAATCTCTAGTCAACCCTGGGATAGACACATGATGGCTGACCCTCCTCAAGCTTTGCACTGTAACCCCTCACATGTGCACCCAAAAGAAATAAAATCTCTGGGCCCAGGAGGGAGGACGACCCTACCATCTTGGGGGGGAGGTCCAAATGTGGGTAGAACTTCTAATCCTTCAAGGGGGGGGGACATCTTCGAATAGCTGCAGCTACCCAGGCTGCTGGCCTCTGTGGTAACCCCTACCGAAAGTCTGCCACAGGACAGGGGGGCAGAGGGCTGCTTGGAAGAGGTGCTGGCTGACTTAATATGGATGTGCTTGCTGCCTTTATGTAGCAATATTGGCAAATGTGCCACCCTTGACTCAGACTTTAGTTGAGCAGCCAGTGCAGTTAAGAAACACAGTATTGCATTGGCTGCAGTCCAAGTCCATTTTTCCAATATCTGGTAAAGATCAAATCATGATGACATGTAAGGTGGCCTTGATTAGCACATCTAGGAAATATCTTGATGGGTATTGTGTCATCATTAACTTTAGGCATCCAGGGTTATGTTTTGCTTCTTCCCTTAGGTTTTTTTCTATCAACACCTATCCCATACACCTGTTGGTTCTGATTTCCGACCATTTCTCTTCCCGACTGCAGGTAATCATCCTTTTCTCCTTACACTTTCAAATAGGTAGAATGCCTTAAATTATTTGCAGGCGGTAGATTGACTTTTAGATGTAGTGGTTACCTCTGGCTTGAACAATTCTCCAGCCCCCATTATTTCATCTCCCTGATATGCAAACATGTCTCCAGCAGTTTTTAATATTCCTGCCTTAAGTACTCCCCTGATGTCTGGTAATGAGACATTCACAAGGAGTTTTAATGAATCTGATCCAGCCAACCCTTTAGTCCATTTCAGTTCTAATGGGTCATGTGGCCTTGTCTCATGGAACAGCTCAGGGCTTCAGAATAAGGTAACCGCCGCAGACTGGCTTGATATTATATTTACTACTCACATAATCTGCATCCAGGAAACTTGGCTAGTAACCATCTGCATGTTGAAGGTTTCTCTTCCCTATTTAAAACAGCAATACCATCATATGCAGTTGATGCTAAAGGGGGTTTGAGATGTTGATTTCTAACTTGCTGCCAGCTATCATTAGAAGATCTGTCAACTCTTCCCTTTACTATTAATTTATGTTATTATCATTTAAGGGGGGATTGAATTGATCCTAATTCATTCTTATAATGAGCACGCTCCACCCACCGTAATGTTAATGCTCTGCAAGTTGACAGACTCTTTTCTAGGTCTCCTAAAGAAGCAAAAGTTAGCCCCATTTTTAAGAGATGCATGCCCTTGGATTTTGGCCTGGATGAGGTCCTCGATGCTTTGAAAGGTTGTGCCAAAGGTAAAGCCCCAGTTGATGCTTTCATTGGTATGGGTTAGAAATGGGGCTCAATTTTGACTAGAGTTTTCAATTCAATGGCAAATGTTTCGGCACCCTCTACATGGACTAGTTAAATTTTTTCCATATGTTCAAGATGGGGGACAGGTCCAACCCGAAGTGCTACTGCTCCATTTCCCTCCTGGATTAATCTGCAAAACTCCTCCACAGGGTTGTCTGGCAGAGACTGGACGACTGGGCATATGATAATTACTGTCTGTCAGATGCCCAATATAGATTTAGGAAGGGAATTAGGACAGTGGAACAATACGTAAATCTCAAACATCTAATTGGGAAATACACAAAGGCAAAGTCAGCATTCTATACTTATGTTTTGCCAACCTTAGTAGCATTTTTGATCAAGTGGACCACTCAATTCTATGGCATATCCTGCTTTCATATGAGGCTCCTGAGAATATTGGTTGTCTTCTTTCTCGGCTGTATAGGAATCTTACAGCTAAAGTACGATATGGTCCCAACTGAGAATATTCCTCCTCTTTTAGGTTTATGAAGGCGTGAGACAGGGGTGTGTGTTGGCCCCATTTTTATTTCCACTTTATATAAGTGGTGGAGATAATATTCTTTGGTCCTGGCATGCCAGTGCACCAATATTTGCTGGTCACATGGTTCCCATCCTCCTGTATTCAAAAGAAGTGGTCCTATTATCTAAGATCGCAGTCAGGCTGCAGCGATTAATGGACACCTTTGTGGGATTCATGGAATCCAAGAAATTAAATATCTGGAAAACCAACACATTTGTAATGTCTTGTGGTAAAACTCCAAAGAAGGTTAGGCTTTTTTTCTTGGAGAGCACATCCATTACAAAGGTGAATTCCTTTAGTTATCTGGGCATTCTCTTTCCTAGTAACGGCTCTTGAGTCCAACACATAAAGAATGCCCAGCTCAAGATAGCCAGAGTGTGTGAGGGTGTGTTTAGGTTCTCTTGCAAACTTGGCTCTGCTCTATTAGGGATATGATTACCATCTACAAAGCAAGAGCACTAGCAGCCTCTACTTATAGTGGGGTGTGTGGGGTCAGATGTCTAACAGCTCTTTGCAGGCTCAGAAAAAATGCCTTTTATGGTGCCTTTTGTGCACTCCCCCTTCATCGAAGTCTTCCATTATTCATAAGTGGGGTTAACTCACTTGGATGACACGTGTTTACTCAAACCATATTTTACTGTGGCATTCAAAATGGACCAACCCTGAGATACAATTTACTAAGGCAATCATACAGGACTGTCTAAAGTACTATTATATTTCTGAATCCCGTGGTTGTCTTATACTTATGACACCTTCAATTTGGCGTTCGGTTTTCTTGGGCTGCAGGTGTGGTCTAGAACGCTTATGCTCCAAAGGTCGGAGGGGAAGACAGTTTTATCTGTTGTGTGGGCAGAAAAAAAGAGCCATTGATGACACTAGGAAACTCTTCCTTGTCACATATTTGTCATACGCCTTGCCTGAGGGTTTCAAAATGTATTTGTCCTTGGTGTCAAATACACATTGTTTTGTTCTGACTAGCCTGCAGCTAGGCAAGGTACATCACCTCGTAGCTTTCTCCATCATTAACCAATGGCAAAGACTGTCTGTTCAAAGCCCATGTGATGGAATGACGATTCTCCAATTATTATGCAGAGAGAATCTTGATTTCATTAAAGACATACGGCGGCTAATATTATACAAATACTTTTATTTGCTGCTCAAAACATGCAGCCGTTTAAAGAATGTAACTACATCATAATAAGTAGAACATTGACACCATGACAAGTAGACTGTGTAGGCTCTCATCTTCCTCGTGGGCTGCGATGACACAGCTGAACAACTTGAAAACTCCAGTAAATCCACTTTGGGCCATATGCAGGTGGCCTAACATTTACCACTTCATAAATACTGAATTTTACCGATTCGGTATTTATGAAGTGGTAAATGCTATGTAGGTAATCCATCGGTAATATTTACCGATTCGGAATGGGTCGGTATTTTAGAATCGGTATTTACCGATTCGGTAATGGTAACTGGCTTCCCATTGATTCCTATGGGCCTCCTGGCCCATAGGAATCAATGGGAAGCCAGTTACCATTACCGAAACGGTAAATACCGATTCGGTAATGGGGGGAGCACAATCAAGGGTGGCAGGGTGTCACAGTGACACCCTGTTGCACCCCTGATTCCTGCATGTGTGCACATGTGGCACACATACATGCCCTAAGGGCATGTATGTCTGCCACATTGCACACTTCTAAGTGCAAAAAAATGCTTTTTCAAAGCCATTCGTCATTTACCACCAACTTTTAGTTGGTGGTAAATAACGAATCCACACAACATCCACACACTCCCCCTACATCTCATTTCAGGATTCGGTATTTAACGAATCGGTAAAATTACCGATTCGGTAATTTTACCGATTCGGTAAATTACCGAATCCTGAAATGTGCCCCCTACATACCAAAAGCCTGAATACCGGTCGGTAACGGGATTTTTACCGAAAATCGTCCGTTACCGACCGGTATTGGGCTTCCTAAATATGGCCCTTAGTTTTTAATATTGTTATCTGAGAAGAAAAATACATTGTATAGTGAAATGCATAAGGACTATTAAAAGTAATGTACAACAATGTAGTACAATAGTAATATAAAAACAGTAAAATAGTAATACAATAAAGCACAAACATAACAGAACCCAAACCTCTTCAGGGAGAGGAGATTGGGATAATGTTAACCTCCGTATGTCTTTAATGAAATCAAGATTCTCTATGCATAATAATTGGAGAATCGTCATTTCATTACAAGACCGGAGGCTACCATTATGTATGTTTAAAGCCATGTAGGACTGCACTGCTAACATGCTCTATTGGTCTCAAGTAAAAAAAGAAAGTACTTGCGTTAGACCAATCTGCTGCTTTAAGTATTTCGGGAAGAGAACCTCCTGCCCAGAGTACTTTGCTAGCCATTGCACCCCTAGAAGAGTGAGCTCCAAATCTAGAGAGGTCAATTCCAGCCTCATGCATAATCATGGGGTCGAAGAGGACACAGGTCTAAAGGGTCTCACATATGATACAAGAAGTTGATCACAACCAACAGCTCTAAAAGTTGAAATCTTATTTTCATAGCATTTCATACATTTCACAATACATAGTTTTTCACATTCATGAAAGATAGTATAAAAGATGGACTCAGACATTGTTTTCGTTCTTTTCCAGATGTCAAAATGGACGCCTTCACATGAGTAACATCTATTAGAAAGTTCTAGTGCTCTAATGTCAGAAACCCTTCTAAAGGAAATCAGACACAGGAGAGTAGTCAATTTCATTGAGATTCTTTTAAGGGAGAGTGAGACGTTGTCAGGCCAAGAAAGGAAGAGATTAAAAATAAGATTAACATCCCAAAGGGAATAGTAGCGTGCTTTCGGAGGTCTTCTTAGTCTAATACCCTTCATAACTCTTTTGATATGGGAGTTGCTACCAATTGCAAGATTATTAATGAGAGCGTGACCTGAAGAAATTGCGGATCTGTAGCAATTGATGGTTCTAAAGGAAAGACCTAAATCAAAGAGATGAGCAAGATAGTTAGCTATCTGTTGAAGAGGACACTGTACGGGATCCAGATCCCTTTCCAGGCACCAACACAATTTTCTCCAGATGCCCTTGTATCTTTTTCTTGTACCTGGAGCCCATGAATCTTCCAATAAGCTTTTAGCTTCTCCCGAAAGATCAGAATATCTCCCTGAATTCCTGATTTCCTCCAAGCAAGAAGGTTCATCTTCCCTTCTAAGACTAAAGGGTGTTCTTCTCTGTCTGGACCCTGGAGTAGGCCTAAGGACGATGGAATCAGCAGAGGAAAGTACACTGTTAACTCCATCACCCCAGGAAACCAAACCTGGGATTTCCAAAAAGGAGTTATTAGAATGATGGAGCAAGACTCGAGTCTGACCTTCCACAATAGTCTCCCAAGACTGGAGAAAGGTATAGGGGTCCGGCCTCCAACTGAAGTATCTCTCCACTTGGTTGGTCAACTTGCTGGCAAATAGGTCTAAATGTATCGGGCCTCAAAGGTCTTGGATCTGAGAAAAAATCTCTGGGTTCAATTTCCAGTCGCTTGCATCGTGGAGGAAATGAGATTTCCAGTGTGCTCTCACATTCTGTGAACCGGGGATGAATTCTGCTCTGACGGTAATCTTTTGATCCCAACAAAAATACCATGTTCGTTTGGCAAGATCTGAGAGATTCTTGGATCTCGCACCCCCCTAGGCAATTTATGTAAGAGACAGCTGAGAAATTGTCCAAACGGATTAGGGTATTCGAGTTCTTTAAAAATTCATTGAAGCTCATAATTGCATTCAGAGCTGCAAGCATCTCCAATGAATTTATGTGAAGGGATTGTTGTTCCAAAGACCACCTCCCTCCGGTCTCTAAATTTTTTAGGCGAGCACCCCAGCCTTGATTGCTCGCATCTGATTCTATAGTAAAATCCAGAACATTCCCTAAGATAGCTTTCCCGTTCCAGGCTTGGAGATTTTTCAACCACCAATGAAGTTCCTCTCGGGCATCTTACGAGAGAGGTAGAGAGTCTTCGTACCAGAGGCCCTTCCTCAGGCCCAGTGCCTTTAATCTTTGCAGACCCCGGTAATTAAGAGGACCTGGTGAAATAGCTTGAATAGAGGAGGAGAGAAGACCTATAACTCTGGCTAGATCTTTTAATCGGATAGATTCTTTGGAAAGGATAAGTGAAACATGTGTTTTTTATTTTGGTAACCTTCTTGTGGGGAAGGATTAGATTTGAATGAATAGTGTTTACATTGAAACCAAGGAATTCTAGTTCTTGTGAGGGGGTCAGAATAGATTTCTCCATGTTTATAATGAAGCCCAAGTCTCGAAGGAGGTCATTGGCCATTTTTAAATGTTCCATCATTTTTAACTTGTCTTGGCACATGATGAGGATATCGTCTAAATAAATTATTAAACAAATCCCCATCTCTCTGAGATAGCTGACCACTGGATGAAGGACCTTGGGGCTGATGATAGGCCGAATGGAAGGCACTGGAACTGATAAAGAGTCCCTTTCCAAGTAAAACAAAGGTACTTGCGACACTCCTCGTCCATGGGTATGGTAAAATATGCGTCCTTTAAGTCCAATTTTACCAGCCAATCCCTTGTTTGCAAGATGTCCCTCAAAAGATGGATACCCTCCATCTTGAAATGTCTATATGTTAGAAATTTCTTTAGATATTTGAGATTTATGACGGGATGCCTACCCTTGTCCTTCTTTTTGACAAGGAAAATAGTACTTAAAAGTTCTTTGGGATTTCTGAAAGAGGAATTTATACAATGGCTCCTTTGTCTAACATTTGTGTAATTTCTAGATCTATTAAGTTTGAGCTCTCCTTGTCTAGAGTAATTTCGTTTGGAATCTTTTTTTGGAAGGGTTCTCTCCAAAAATCTATCTTGAGGCCAGTTACAGTTTCCAAGACCCATGGATCATGGATGATTTGAAGCCAATTGCTTGCAAAAAACTTGAGTCTTCCTGCCACTTTGGAAGGAAAGGAGGGATTCAGACTTACCTTGGAAAGATTGGTTGGCGAACCTTGATCTTCCACCACGGCCCCTTGAACCCCTTCCTCTCTGAGGGTAGAAGTTTGAGCGGGATCCTCTGTAAGGACGAGTGTCTCTTGTTTCGTGTGGATAAAATTGGGACTTGAAGTAACCACGGCTGACAGGTTGTCCCCTCCTGCCAGCCCCTCTAAAAAGTGGTTATCCCCCGACAACTCTTCGCATGTTAGACTGCGCCTTACTGAATGCATTAAAGGTGCCCACATATTTTCCCAAGGAATTGACAAAGTTACCACCGAATAACATTCCCCTGGCATCGCACATGTCCTCTTTAGCGGAAAGATCCGCGAGTTTGGGGTTCATTCTGAGGAGGACCGCCTTTCTCTGCTCAGTGATTAGGTTGGCGTTAGCATTCCCAATAAAACAGATTGCACGTTGGGACCAACCTCTCAAGAGCTCGATATTAATCGGAGTATTGTTATTCCTGGCTTCTTCCGTCATAGCAAGGCTTCTTGAAAGAGGACTCAGGACGTCAAGATGCGTATCCTGACACTGCTTCAGGCACCTTTCTATTCCTTTCCTTGGGTCCCTTCCCGATTTAAAAAGAAAGGTGATCAATTCGGGGTCATGGTTGGGGGTATGGCAGATTTTATCCTCAGAAGAGGGGCAAGGGCATTCATTACTCAGTAAATTGCTTGTGTCTCTGTCCATGGGTTTTCTGACCCATTTGGATGAATATTTACCAACGTGGTCCATAGGCCACCATTCCGTACTACGAGGATGACAAATAGCAGTGGGATTGAACATTTCCTCCCCGAGGGAATCTTTAATTGTAAATGAGGAAGTTGAAGGATGTTCCAAGTTCTCGTCAAGATCCTCAGGGGTATCTTGAGGGTCAAAAATGAAATCATCTTCCTCAATGTCATTAAAAAAGGGCAAGGGATCATCACTTAAATAATTTGTATTGAATAAAATACCATTCTCTATAATGCCGCTATGGGCACCGGTCCCAGGTATCTGGGATCTCTCTATTGTGCTGCTACGAGCCCCAACATCTCTTGTAGCACGAGGGCTACCAAGTTCAATAGCATGGGTGAATGCCTCCTTCAGGTGTTTTCTCTTTTGAAGTACTTTACGCCTTATCTGAGGTCCACTGCCAGAGGGGGAGTCCCCAGCAGAAAGAGAGAAATAGATCTCTTCGGGGGAGGGGGAGATCCTCTTCCTCTTAAGTAGAGCAGCATTAACTGCTTCCTTCACTGATAATTTGACCTCTTGGTCGATTCGTTTTTTAAAATTATCCCCCAAAGGTTCCTTAATGACCTGAGGCGGGGTATTAGCATCAGGGTTCATATTTATAAATATTTCAAGCAATTAATTAGTTTAATAATAATTAGCCTTGATATGACTTGCTCAGGGACAAAGGATAGTATCAAAATTAAACTTGTTAATAATTCGCCCTGGTAGGGCTTACTCACGGTTGTGCAGATTCTGTTGCTATGATACCGGAGTTCAAAGAAGGCGGGCTCCGGTTCCTTTATTAATTCGTCAAAAAATCTCGTAACCAAATGGAAATGGAATAAAGAGGAGCCGAAAAACGGCTGCCCTTGAATGCTCGTAAGAGTGGCACAGAAAATGAGCAAACCAGCACTTACCTGTGAAGATTACGATCGTGAGGCGATCGCTGCGCATGAAGTAAAATTAAAGCATTGTTCCCCGCCATAAATTGGACAAGGGGAGAGCTAAAAGTAAATGAGGTAAGCGTATAATCAGCTGAAAGTAAAAGCGGTAAGTGAATAATTAGCTAAAGCATTAGTATAAATATAAACATAAGCCCAATACCTTAAATATGATGGGTATGAATAATAAAAAGCTTGAATAAATTATCAGGGCTCAACAAATCAAATATAATCAATATAAGTTAAACCATAGATGGAAAGAGTACTTAGCTGTGTCAGAGCAGCGAACAAAAGAGGAAGATGAGAGCCTACACATCTACTTGTCATGTTGTCAATGTTCTACTTATTATGATGTAGTTACATTCTTTAAAGGGCTGCATGTTTTGAGCAGCAAATAAAAGTATTTGCATGATGGTAGCCTCCGGTCTTGTAATGAAATCTCAAACCGGAACACTCAGCACTTTATGCTTTTTGGCGAATTTTATTTGGGCTTACGGAAGTACTTTTTAAAATCAATTTTCATTGCACGCAGTATCAGGGACAACAATCCTGCAATGCATTTTCTGTGCACTATGGAGTTCCATGCTGTATGTTTTAGTGTCATCTCTTATACCTGGAAAGCAATATGTGCTAGGAATAGTATTTCTGATTAATTATAGCACTGTTTGGTCCATGTGATACTGATCCTTGGATATTTGAATGTTTTATATTGTCTTATGATGTATTGCATTTTAGCGATTGTTCTATTATGGCCTTTGTTGCTAGTGCCGAAATAAAGATTTTGAATGGAATCACTTCCTGTGTCAACTTTATTATGCAATACCTGCATTTATTTAACACATCGTGTTTGATTTATTAATTACACACTATGAACCTTTAATATAAAAGGGGAGAGAGAAAGAGATATACATCTATAGTCTGAATTGCAGAAAGTGAAACAAGGAAACCTTGGATGAACTGTGGCTTCCCAGCTTGACCAAATTGTGCGAATTTAGACAAATACATTCGTACACTGACGCCTCATTTTCCTTCATCATGACATTTGAGAGCACCTTGATATATTTGACTTCAGGATGTGCACTACACAAACACCTCTCTTGTTTGATTTAATACAATATAATAATGTCCCCATGTATAATAACAACCTAGGACACATAGAAGTAGCATATTACAAATGACTCGCCTCTTAGTTCACTAATACAAAACAAGCATTTGCAATGCAATAGGTCTCGCATTCACGCGTGTTTGAGCTATTGGCATTGTAATAGAAAAGGCCTTTTATTTATGTTTTGGGTTTTAAAACATACATAAAAGGCATTGTCATTTACAATACTAATAGCTCAAACTCTCGCAAATGCAAGACCTTTTGAATTGCAATAAAGGGCCTTCTCGACCGCTTGTTGGATTGGAAATATCAGAGGAAGAAACTGGCCTGCGACATGGAAGAGCGGGAGGGGGGCTATTTTCTGCCCTCTCTGTGATTTTAGTGTGCAGTGTGGCATTGCCTAAAGTCAATGCTATCTTTGGACTAATAAAAAACACTCCAGCAGTAGTAGGGCCCTGGCTTCACCTCCTGGTGCAGGGCGGGCAGTGCTTTGGGGCAGGCATGGAGGGAGGGAGGGATGGTCTCGGCTGCATCTCTGGCCTTGTACAGTGCCCCTCCTATTGCCAGTGAGTGAGTGGCGCTGAGGTGGTGGTATTGGTCTTGGTGGAATTGATGGCAGTGGTGGTATGCGTATTGGTGGTGGTGCTATTGGTGGGGGTGCTATTGGTGGGGGTGCTATTGGTGGTGCAGGTATTGGTGGTTGTGGTATTGGTGGTGGTGGTATTGATGGTGGTGGTATTGGTAACAGTTTTGGTATTGGTGGTGGGGGTATTGGTGGTGGTGGTGACATTGGTGGCATTGGTGGTACTGTTGGTATTGGTGATAGTGGTGGTGGTGGTTAAATTGGCGGTGGTGGTATTGGTGGTGGGGTATTGGTGGTGGTGGTGGTATTGGTGGTGGTGGTATTGGAGGTGTTGGTGGTGGTATTGGTGGTGGTACTAGTGATGGATTTGGTATTGGTGATGGTGGTATTGATGGTGGTGGTGGTATTGGTGGTGGTGGTATTAGTGGAGGTGGTCGTGGTATTGGTGGTGGTGGTGGTATTGGTGGTGGTGGTATTGGTGGTGGTATTGGTGGTGGTGGTATTGGTTGTGGTGGTGGTATTAGTGGTGGTGATGGTGGTAGTGGTTGTGGTGGTTGTATTGGTGGTGGTGCTATTGGTGGTGGTGGTGGCATTGGTGGTGGTATTGGTGGTGGTATTGGTGAAAGGTGGTGGAATTGGTGGTGGTGGTATTGGTGGTGGTGGTATTGAGGGTGGTGGTTGTATTGGTGGTTAGCACAGGATTATGTGCTACCTTGAATTCACACGACTTGAATCGCTAATCAGTTCTAAATCCATTTTATTTGGGGGGGGGGGTTAAACAGATACAAGATACAAGATAATGCCGGGTTAAAGTGATTGAAAGTAGGCACCAGTGTTACCAGAGCGGCCATGCTGCTTAAAAAAACAAAAGCGGTTTCATCTGAAGCAGCGCATATCCGGCCTGCAGTAAGAGAAACTCAATAAAGTAAATAGTGCTTACAGACTAAATATGGGGGCATTTGGGGCACGTGAGAAATATAAGAGAGCTGCCAAAGACAGAGCACACAAAAATATTTTGCTGATGTAATGGAAATTTCTGCTGGAGTTTTAGGCGTATGCAGCACACTCTTTTTTTAAAAATCAAACGTAATAGACAAGAATGATAACTTTCTCCCAAAAAAGTAGGAACTGTCCATCGAATGTCGAGACAGGTGGTAACAATCCGAGCAAAGTGCCCTGTGAGAAAAAGCATCACTAGTTGTTAGTTTAAGCATACTACAACAACCCAACACATTCCTATTATATCTCATAGAGCGGAGTTTATTGATTTATGTATGTTCAAATAAAAACTATTACACGCATTTATTCATTAAATAAAAAAGTCTACATCTCTGTTGATGTTTTTCTCTATATTCGCAATAAAAATGGCATTGACAATCCTTCTGTAAAACAGATTTCAGCACCACAATGAAGCTGATCAACAACAAAAATGTTGTCAACTTCTGAGGACCCCCAAGGTGATATAAATCACTTCAGGCAGAAAATGAAAATGTCTGCATTCTGAGTGTGTCGGTGGGGTGAAAGTGTGTGGTGTGGGTTGGGGCGGTGGTGTCACAGGTGAATTTTAATTTTGACATACCAAGGGCATTAAAAATAAAATCCTGAAAAGTGAACAGGGCAGAAGGCGGGGGCTCCTTTGCTCAGAGACAGGCTGTGCCGTGTGAAGGGGGCACCCACCGGCTCCCAGAACAGCTCTCATTTTAGGAGGGTTCTTGTTTCCACACCTCAGATTCCTGCCTAATGCTTTGTGTCAAGCTTTGTTCTGCCATTTGGGAAACTGTGCCCGAAGACGATGCTCTGTCCTCTCCCCACACCCTTCTTACCCTTGAAATGTTGTAGCCCCCCCACAAATGACACCATGTTGCATTGTTGTAGCTTCCCCAGCACTATGAGGAGCGGAGAGAAGGGACACCTCACTCGGAGCCTCCTGCCCTCACATTCCTTTCCTTTCTGCGCTAAAGACGTTTAAATAAATAAATATTTGCGATGCCATTGGTCTCACATTTAAATGCGAGACCTATGACATTGCAAAAAAAAGGCTGCCATTGTCCAGGCTTCAAAAGTGAAAGTGGGCATGGCGCTGAATGCAAGCAAAGCACGTCGTCGTGCCTAAAGTAGGAGAAGCTCAATAAAGAAAAAAAGTACACGTACTGTGTAACAACCAAGTAAAGGGGCCAGTAACCATGGGAGGATACAAATAACGACATGGTCATACTAAGGAGGGACTAACAAGCCTATTAAGGAATCAAACGCCAGCATTTACGAAGGACAAATACACAAGCCAATGAAAAATATGGGCGGGGCTTCTCCTCCATACTCTACCTACAACAGATCGCCAGAGCAGCTCTTGCACGCTGGCTCAGGCTCGACCTAAATAACAAGTTGATGGAAGGAATGCTTGACATAATCTCAGTCACTGGCAATCAATCTGAGTGGCATTCCAGACCATCGTTTTTTTGCCTACTGTGAAATTCTAGAGGTAGAGACACCAACCTTAGGAACATCCTAGGCACATACAGGTAGTACATGACAGCTGATTCACCAGCTTGGTTTACTAATGGCATCTTTGTGAGGGTGGTCAGTGAGAGAGAATGTTTCTAAGTTCCTCTTGAAAAACTATCACTTCTAATAAATGCCACATAATGTGGTGATATAGTCTTGTGTACTACTGTGAAACACTTTGACATATGACAGAAATACACTATTTTGAATATTGCCGCTTAGTAACATACCTGTGCAGGTCACACCCGCGAAGACCCAGCATTGTCCATATTCAACTGATGAGTAGCTATGTTGGCCCCACTCTCGCAGAATGGCTACACTTCCATTCCAGCTGCTAGGATCAGTCCCATCTGAGTAATCACCACTCCAATCTCCCACCAAAACCCCATCATCATCTTGGCAATTAACCTGAACCAAAAAAGAGAACACAACTACAGTCAGAATGGCTATAGTGATCTAAAAAGTACAGGACTTTTATTGAAATTTGCAATTGATAAAAAAGTGGAGAAATATATAACATGCATTGTACAGTGTCTCCTGTGACTGGATCCCCTTAAATTCCTAAGAGGACTTGAGACCTCCTGTGAAAGACCTCACACATCCACAGAGGGTACAAAAGCATGAGAGGGACAATGGGATCCATCTGGCGGCCTCCAACACTGCTTTTTGTAAAACAAAAAACAGTTCAGAAGAATAAAAAGAATAGGGTTGACATTACCTAAGGAGGCAACCAATGAGTCATGTTTAGTTATTGTGGCCTACACTAATACGGTTAATGAAAGCAGAGAAAATATTGGGGCAGATTTATTTAATTTTCACACAGCGCAGCAACCAAAATTGCAGTGCTGTGTTGTATGAAAGGTGAAAGGAGATGGCAGAATAACGCAATTTGTACTACAACATGGTGCTGGTTTCCTCCAGCCCTGTGCCGTCACACTTTAGGCTTCCATGTGTCAACCCACATGCTCTTCCATCATATTGCAATGCTGTATGCATTCTGTTCTCAGGACACCCCCGCGCCGCACGGCCACCAGCTGTGTGTGTGCCCCTCCCTCGCTACTGCCCTCGTTGTGCCTGCCTCGCTGATCTCACCGTATTTGCGTGTGCCTTAATATTTTGTTCTGTTTTAAAGTTG
The DNA here is from genome assembly GCF_964204655.1 of Triturus cristatus. Lineage (NCBI taxonomy): Eukaryota > Metazoa > Chordata > Amphibia > Caudata > Salamandridae > Triturus > Triturus cristatus. The sequence continues at coordinate 1,480,051,097 of NC_140590.1, forward strand.
CCTGTATAATCGTGACTGTTGTTCCCTTGCACGTTGGTGTTTTGAAGTGTTTATCGTCCTCCAGTCCCCCTGTGCCTGCCCGCCCCGCTCCCTGCTTCCTGCCGCCGTCCTAACAGACACGCCCCCTTTTCGTTCTGTGCCCTCCCCGCTCCCGCCTCCCAGCTGCTCCTCCCTCCCTCCCACTTGGCCATAAATGGCGACCGCGCGGCGCAGGTGAGTGTGACCTGTTCTCAGGACACCCCCGTGCCGCACGGCCACCAGCTGTGTGTGTGCCCCTCCCTCGCTACTGCCCTCGTTGTGCCTGCCTCACTGATCTCGCCGTATTTGCGTGTGCCTTAATATTTTGTTCTGTTTCCTTTCTGTTTTAAAATTGCCTGTATAATCGTGACTGTTGTTCCCTTGCACGTTGATGTTTTGAAGTGTTTATTGTCCTCCAGTCCCCCTGTGCCTGCCCGCCCCACTCCCCACTTCCCGCCGCCGTCCTAACAGACACGCCCCCTTTTCGTTCTGTGCCCTCCCCGCTCCCGCCTCCCAGCTGCTCCTCCCTCCCTCCCACTTCGCCATAAATGGCGACCGTGCGTACGCGCAGCGGTCACGCCCAGCGGGCGCGCCGATTGTGTGCCGAAGGCGCGCCCAAGGTAAGCCCGTCTGCACCCGTCCGTGCCTGGACCGCGCCCAGCGCCAGGACCCCTGGCCCCCACCGACGCAAGACGAACCGAAGGACCTACGACACCGCCACCCTTAACGTACTCAACGCCGGCCGGACCCCTGCCTGCTGCCGAGCCGCCCCCAAACGCTTCCACGGACCCTTCACCTGCACTAGCTGCAAGTTCACCTGCCTCCGAACCTGCACCGCACCCGCCAAGCCAAGCACCAGCAACAATCACCTCAAGTGCATCCTGCTCAACACCCGCTCCGTCCACAGACACGCCGTCGAACTCTGGAACCTGCTCGACACAACATCACCAGACGTCACGTTCCTCACTGAAACTTGGATGAACGCCTCCTCAGCCCCGACATCGCCATCGCCATCCCGGATGGATACAAGATCATCAGGAGGGACCGCGTCAACCAGACCGGAGGAGGCATCGCCATCGTCCACAAGAACACCATCCGCATCACGACCGACGCCGACGACACCTTCACCGCCGCCGAACACCTCCACTTCCAGATCCACACCGACCCAAAGACGACCCTCAGAGGCACCCTCATCTACAGACCCCCGGGACCACGCACACAATTCAGCGAAGACATCACGGACTTCATCAGCCCACACGCCCACCCCTCCGCCGACTACATCCTCCTAGGGGACCTCAACTTCCACCTGGAAAACAACAAGGACCGCAACACCGTCGCCCTGCTGGACAACCTCACCAACCTCGGACTCAAGCAACTGGTCAACACCCCCACCCACTACGCCGGCCACACGCTTGACCCCGTCTTCTCATCCAGCAAGCACATCGCCTTCAACCACTCCACCGGACTTCACAGGACCGACCACAGCTGCATCCACTTCAGCTTCAGGAAAACCACTACCCACCACCACCCGCAACAGGTTCCACACAGAAGCTGGAGCAAGATCACCGCCGACCAGCTCACCACCTCCCTCAGCCAGAACCCACCTGCCAGCACACCGGACCCCAACGAAGCTGCCCGCAACTTCACGCAATTGGCTGACAGCCTGCGCCGACGACCTCGCACCACTGAAGAACCCTCCCAGCAAACCCAGAGGCAAGAAGGCCCCCTGGTTCACCGACGAACTCAAGGACTCCAAAAAGACCTGCCGCACCCTCGAGAAAGCCTGGCTACTCGACCAGACCACTGACAACATGACCGCCCTCAAACACGTGACCCACAAGCACCACCAGCTCATCCGCACCACCAAGAAGAAATCACTGAAGGAGCGACTGGACAACAATGCCCACGACAGCAAGGAACTCTTCAGCATCGTCAAGGAGTTCTCCAACCCCAGCACCGGCAACAATGACATCACCCCCTCACAAGACCTCTGCGACTCCCTCGCCTCGTTCTTCCACCGCAAGATTGCCGATATCCACAACAGCTTCGGCACACCATCCTCGCACCCAACCGTCGAACCAACGCACCCCACCCCGACCCTCCGCACCTGGACTGCAGTGACCACCGAAGACACAGCCCGCACGATGAACACCATCCACTCCGGTTCTCCGACTGACCTCTGCCCCCACCACGTCTTCAACAAGGCCGACTCCACCATCGCACCCCAACTCCGAGACGTCATCAACACCTCCTTCGACACCGCCACCTTCCCGGAGAGCTGGAAGCATGCCGAGCTCAGCGCCCTACTGAAGAAACCAACAGCGGACCCCATCGACCTCAAAAACTTCCGCCCCATCTCGCTCCTCCCTTTTCCTGCCAAAGTCATCGAGAAGATCGCCAACAGACAGCTTGCCGCCTTCCTCGAGACAAATGGATCCCTCAACCCCTCGCAGTCCAGTTTCAGAGCCAACCACAGCACCGAGACCGCCCTCATCGCAGCCACCGACGACATCCGAGCCCTTCTCGACAACGGGGAAACAGCAGCACTCATCCTCCTGGACCTCTCCGCCGCGTTCGACACTGTCTGCCACCGCACCCTAGTCCAACGCCTCAGCAACACCGGCATCCAAGAGAAGGCATTGAAGTGGATCATCTCGTTCCTCGCTGGAAGACCACAGAGAGTCCGCCTCCCCCCGTTTCGTTCCGAAGCCACCAAAGTCATCTGCGGCGTCCCGCAAGGATCATCACTCAGCCTCACCCTCTTCAACATCTACATGAGACCTCTTGCTGCCATCGCATGCCAACACACCCTCACCATCATCTGATCTTCTCCCTCACCAGAGACCCCGACACCGCCAGAACCAGCCTCCACGAAGGGATGAAAGACGTCGCCGAGTGGATGAAGAACAGCCGCTTGAAACTGAACTCAGACAAGATGGAAGTCATCATCCTTGGACCATCACCCTCCGCCTGGGACGACTCCTGGTGGCCTCCAGCCCTGGGCACCGCCCCCAAGCCGACAGACCACGCACGCAACCTGGGCTTCATCCTGGACTCCTCCCTCTCGATGACTAGACAAGTCAACGCCGTCTCCTCTTCATGCTTTCACGCCCTCCGCATGCTCCGCAAGCTCTTCCGATGGATCCCGATCGAAACCAGGAAGACGGTCACCCAGGCCCTCGTCACCAGCCGGCTGGACTACGGAAACACCCTCTACGCCGGAACCACAGCCAAGCTACAGAAAAGACTACAACGAATCCAAAACGCCTCCGCCCGACTCATCCTGGACATCCCTCGACGCAGCCACATCTCCAGCCACCTGAGGAACCTGCACTGGCTCCCTGTCAACAAGAGGATCACGTTCAGACTCCTCACCCATGCACACAAGTCTCTCCACAACCTGGGCCCCAAGTACCTCAACGACCGCCTGACCTTCCACACGCCCACCCGCCAGCTACGATCCGCTAGCCTCGCCCTCGTCGCCGTACCACGCATCCAAAGAGCCACCGCCGGAGGCAGATCCTTCTCCTACATGGCGGCCAAGACATGGAACTCCCTCCCCATCCACCTTCGGCTGACCCAGGACCACCTCGCCTTCAGGAGACAACTCAAGACCTGGCTGTTCGAGCAGTAGCGGCCCCCCTCCCCCAAGCGCCTTGAGACCCTTCCGGGTGAGTAGCGCGCTATACAAGTGTTTTGATTGATTGATTGATTATGCATAGGTTTTGTACTGAAGGAGACCCGTCCAGTACAGAAACATTCTTCACAGTTTCCCTACTTTGTGTGTTTGCTGTGCAGTGCCACAAAAATGCAACATTGGGAAAATGTGGAGATTCTTAAAAGTGCTCCACAGTTAGAGGGTGCTATTTTTTGGTGCAAATCTCTGGTTACAATTGTTAAAATACACAAGGATTTGCACTAAAGGCACATGGATTAGTGCGTAATTTGAGCTGGTGGCAGAAGGTGAGGCCCACAAGCACTCATTTTGTGGTGACTGCACTTATTTTCTTCATCAGACTTTGACCCAGAGCAAGAGAGAGAAAAACACAAATGGGGGAAAGAGGAAGGAAGAGCTATATGGAAAAACTGAGATAAATAAAGTAGGGATGAAAACGAACTAAAAAGAGTGAGAAAAAGGACAACAAGTATCTATTAGTGGATGAAAGAGCCCTGACATGGAATAAAAACTATGAATTCTTGGTACTTGATGCAACTGACATTTGATAGTGCTTGCAGCAAGCTTTTGAACAAAACTTTGGGGCACAGCACCCACTGCTTTACAAATTAGGCATCACCATATGTGGTTGCATAGGAGCACCCATTGTACAGCCCTTGATGCAAAGTAGCACACAGGAGCATGGAGCACTACTGTTCATTACTTTAGGCAACTTTCCAACACAAACCAAGGTTTGCATTGGAAAGTAAATACCTCCACTACATTTTGTGCTGGATTACCATTTTTTTTGTGAGACAAACCCAGAGCAAAATGTTAGTAAATCAGGCCCAGCTTCTTATGAACTTTGAAAGCGCAATTTGTGCTAACCAAGAATACTTTCAAAGTTGAGGGATTGATGTAGCGTAGAATCCACCTTTCATTTGTCGGTGTGCATCATAATCCTAAATAGTTCACATCTTTATATAATCCTTTGTCGTATTAACATAAAACCGTGGAACTTGAACTGTAATAACGTGAATTGTGATGCATTAGGACTATTTTTATTAAATGTGAAGAGATTAATGTTGAATTGACTTGTATTTAGTTGGAAAACATTATCATGCAGAATTCGTACAGGTTGCTGACAATTATTTACGTATTTGATGTGCTTATGTAATGTGATAACATAGTTGTGCTCAGTAAATAGTGTTCCTTTCCCATGTAACTTCATATTGCCTGTGTGCTTTTTTTATGTTGGCTGATTTCTGTAGGCCTGAAATGTAATTTGCCTGATAGCTCTCGCATTAGATTAATAGTTGAATTTCGTGTGCATATTGGATTTGATCTTTCTCACGTTTTCTGTTGCAGGTGGAAGAATCATCCTTGTTAGTTAGAATAACTTTTTTGTTTTAGGAGCTAGGCTTAGGGAGAAGAGGATACATTTAACGCTGATATTGATAGTGAAGAACTGTTGTACTTTCTCACCAAAGTGAGCCTGGGCATCAAGGTAATCTCGCCATCGCTCGGGAGCAGTGCTGCCTAATGGAAAGTTACCTACGAGATCGTAGCCTGACTGGACATCTGCGCAGTAATCTTTTGTATCCTGATTCTCAAACGAATTATTTTGTGCATGTTGCACCCCCTTAAGCTTGTCCGCAGATTTGGATTTGTATTAGTTCCAATGTATTTCTACACCCTCGTATTGAGGTGCTTGTATGTTCAGTAATTCTTGGCTTTGTAATAAACCAACAAAATTTAGTTGGGAGTCTGTGATTCTTGAGAGTCCTAGCAACTTTGACCTGTAATGATTAAATTGTTAATGATTTCTCCTCCCCCACGCTTTCACAATGATATAAAATGCCACCAACCTGAGGTTACAGAGCAGATATAGATCATGGAACCCAGCTCCTTCAGTTGGTTGCAGAGTAGGATGGTTATCACATGAAGCGGGGGGAATCTAGAAAAATCTAGAAAGACCCCTAGTGCCATATAATAGAGCCCAATGACCGAGAGGAGAGCAATAGACTGAGGCAGAGACCGATGGAGTTTGACAGTGCGGCAAGAATAGCGGCGAAGAAGTGAGCATCAATAGGGATGCGTCGTGTGTTAGATTGTGGGAATGAGATGATTGTGTGATGTCTGGCGGAGTTTGTGCGAGAGTCAAGTTAATCTGATTTTGGCTGGACGTGGTCCAAGGATTGAGATTTGAATTTCAGGCCCTGAAGTGGCCTAAGATCCCGGGATAGATATGTTGAATGTTGTAGAAGACACCGAGTTATTGTGATTGTCAGACAGCAGATTTGAGGAGTTGTTGTGAGACGTCATCGGCAGTTCCACCTAAGACAGGGAACTTTGTGTGAATGGAATGTATGAGAATCGTGTGGTATATCTTGTGTAGAAGGGTGGACTATATCGATTCAGGTGACCAGCGCAGTTCGAGAGTCGCTGTGCATGAATATTGTTAGAATTTGTGTAGCGTGCTACTCACCCAGTAGGGTCTTAAGGTGCTTTGAAAGGAGTCATTTGTGCAGCTCCGTCCTACCCGAAGAGTCTGGTCTTTAGGCTCTTTCTGAAGACTTGCAGAGTGGGTGAACATCTGAAACTGGACGGGAGTTCGTTCTAGGAATTTGCCACGATGTAGGAGTAGGCTCTTCCACCTGTTGCGGCTCTGCAGATGCAGGGGGTTTCGGCAACGTCGAGATCGGCAGGGCTTCTCTTGAGAGCGTAGAAGGAGACTCTTTCGTTGAGGTATTGGGGTCCAGTGTTGTGAAGGGATTTGTAGGCGTGAGTGAGTAGCCTGAAGGTCACACTATTCCCGATGTGGAGCCAGTAGAGGTTTCGTAGGCTCTGGGTGATGTGGTCTTGTCTCTAGATGCCAAGGATGAGTCTGGAGTCTTCGCAGCATGGATTTGTTGATTCCGGCGTAGATAGTGTTTCCGTAGTTCAATCTGCTGGTGCATGGGTGATGGTCTTTCTGGATTCGGGGTATCCATTTGAAGGTCTTGTGGACGACGTGGAGGGTGTTTACGTATGCAGAGGAGACGGCGTTGATCTGTCGGGTCATGTTGAGGGAGAAGTCGAGTATGATGCTGAGGTTGCTGGCATGGTCCGTGGATGTGGGGGGTTGCCGAGGGTGGAAGGCCACCAGGTGTTGTCCCATGCGGAGGGGGTGAGGACGAGGACGAGGACTTCAGTCTTCTCCAAGTTGAGCTTCAGGAAGCTGCTGCTCATCCAGGATGCAACGTCATTCATTCCTTCCTGGAAGCTTAGTCTGGTGGTGTTGGGTTCCTTTGTGATGGAGAGGATGAACTGGGTGTTGTCGGCGTAGGATACTATGATGAGTTCATGCTGTCTGACAATGGCGGCGAGGGGGGCCATGTAGATGTTGAACAGCATGGGGCTGAGTGATGATCCTTGGGTACTCCGCAGCTGATCTCTGTGGGTCCGGAAAGGAAGGGCAGGAGTCTGATTCTTTGGGTCTTTGGGTTCGGCTGGTGAGGAAAGAGTAGGCCTGGGCGAAGCACTACGCTACGCTCGCGTAGTTTGCGAAGTTCGCGCTACTTCGCACTACGCGAACTGCACGTAGCACAGTGCGATCACGCGTAGCGTAGTGTTGCGTAGTGCTGCGGTCATTTTTTGCTTGCACGCGGTCCTCAACGTCAAGTTGGCGACCGCGAGCAAGCAAAATGACATCCCGGCGAGACTTTTTCCTTGTTCGCGATCGCGAGCATGGAAAATAAACCTCCCGGCGAGATTCCCAACGCGAGGAGGTCAGGTTTCTCATTGCGAGGGGTCGCGTATGCTCGCGACTGCTCGCGATGAGAAACTACCAGTTCGCGTTGAGAAAGCTGCCGCTCGAGTAAAAATCTACTCGAGCAGCAGAAAACTACAGCTCGCACTGTGCAAGATGCCATTTTCAATGATTGCACAGTGCCGGTTGCTTGTCCGCACTGTGCAATCATTGAAAACAACATCTTGCACAGTGCGAACATGTTACTACGCAGTTCGCGAAGTGCTACGCGTAGCTCGCGTAGTGCGAACTTCACTTTGCGTAGCTTCGCGAAGTGCTACTTCGCGAACTACGCCCACCCTTAGGAAAGAGTAGATCCAGTCGAGGGCGGTTCCCTGTATGCTGGCGTCGTGGAGTCTGGCTGTGAGTGTGCTGTAGAAGACGGTGTCGAAGGTTGCAGGGAGGTCTAGTAGGATGAGAATCGCCATGTGGCCCTGGTTGAGGAGAGTGCGGATGTCGTCTGTGGCGACTAGGATGGCGGTCTTGGTGCTGGGGTTGCGGCAGAATCTGGATTGGGAGTAGTTGAGGATGGAGTTAGCTTCGATGAAGTTCATGAGCTGGATGTTGACGATCTTCTCAGTGACTTTGGCTCCAAAGGAAGGAGAGAGATGGGTATGTAGTTTTTGAGGTCTGTCGGAACTGCGGAGGGCTTCTTGAGGAGGGGCTTGACTACTGTGCGTTTCCAGTTGTCAGGGAATGTGCCGGTTTCTAAGGTGAAGTTGATGGTGCATTGTAATTCGGGTGCTATGGCAGTAGCGGCTCTGTGGAAGATGTGTGGCGGGCAGGGGTCCGTGGGGGCTCCTGAGTAAATGCTCTTCATGGTCATGGTGGTGTCTTCTGTAGTGACCAGGGGCCACGCGAAGATGGTAGTTCGGCTGGTGTTGCTGGAGGTAGGTGGGGCTTCGGTGTCAAGTATCTGTTCATTGAAGTTGTCATAGAGGGACTTGATCTTGAGGTGGAAGCAGGAGCCGAGTTTGTTGCAGAGGTCCTGGGAGGGTGTGACACCTGAGGCTTCGCTGAGGGGTTTGGTGAATTCCTGTATGATGCTGCAGAGCTCCTTCAAGTTGCTGGAGTTGGTGAAGATCTTATCCTGGATGAAGTTCCTTTTAGTGGATCTGATACATTGGTGGTGTTCTGTCATGGCGTTCTTGTAGCTGGTCCATGCTTCGGGGTTTTGCTGTTTCTCCATTCTTTCTTGAGACGTCTGCAGGTGCGTCAGGATTCTCAGACATCAGTGGTGAGCCAGGCGGCCTTCGTCCGGCGCTGTCTGTAGGAGTTCCAGAGGGGGTCGAGATTGTCTGCGCTGTTGGTGATCCATCTGTGGAGTTTGTTGGCTGTAGAGTTGACGTCGGTCGTGGCAGGAGGGGGAGCGTGGTTGAGGGTGGAGTTGAGGTTCTCTTCGGTGACCTCGCTCCAGTTCCTGCATGGGGGAGTGGTGTAAGTTTGTGTGCGGTGGGTTTTGACAAGGTGAAGTATACGCAGTGGTGGTCCATCCAGAAGGGTTGCATAGTGTGGTTGAAGAGGATGTAGTTTCCTCCTGCAAAGATGGGTTCGTGGGTATGTCCTGCATTGTGGGTGCAAGTGGTGATGAGCTGTTTCAGTCCAATGTTGGTGAGGTTGTCAAGGAGGGCGGTGAAGTTGGGGTTGCTGAGGTTGTCGAGGTGGAAATTCAGGTCTCCGAGCAGTACATAGTCCATAGAGGCAATGGCGTGGTGCGCGATGAGGTCAGTGATGGTTGTGGCGATGGTGCCGCATAGGGTCATTCTGGGGTTGGTCTGGATCTGGAAATGGAGATGTTCCATGGGGAACGAGGAGCCGCTCATCCTGGAAGTGGTGAGTCGGAGGGAGTTCTTGTGTACAATGGCGAGTTCTCCTACCGGGTGGTTGAGGTGGTCCTTCTTCTGGATCTTGTATCTGTCGGGGATGGCAGTAGTAATATTGGGGGTGGAGGTGGCGTTGGACCAGGTTTCTGTGAGGAAGGCGAAGTCTGGCGACAGAATGTTGAGGAGGTCCCAGATTTCCACTGCGTGTCGGTGCAGGAGCGTACATTGAGGAGGTTGCAGCTCAGGGGTTTGGGTGTGCTGGTATTGGTGGGTGGGTGGGCGGTGGCCATGGGGGTCCATATGTGGGTGAAGGTGCAGCAGCAGAGTCAGCAGGAGAACTGGTGATGGGTGGTGTTTGGCATCGACAGCTGGCAGTTGTTTCTTACAGGGTTAGGTGTGTGGAGGGCAGAGGAGTCATAGCGGTGGTTAGTCGGAGAGCCAGGTTCCCTGGCGGTGGTTGGGGTTGGGTCACAGACAGGTGCAGATGGGCTTACCTTTGGCGCACCAGCAGCAAGGCTGCACAGTGGCCGCCATTCAGTAGGGGATGAGGGAGGGAGCGCAGCTGGGAGGCAGGAGCGGGACCGGCGGGGGGAGGGACCGCATGTGTAGCAGCAGCGGGAAACGGAAAGAAAAAGGACACAAGGCACAATACAAAAAAGGACACAATAAGGCACAATAGATTGAAAAAAGATTAAAAAGAATAAAAAGGCAAGTGATAGACAGGCACAAGAAACAGAAACCAGACAGACAGAAAAAGACAAACAGAGACAGAAAACAGAAAAGGCTGGCCGAGCGGACTAGCAGAAGAGCAAGGCTCTCCTACTAGACCACCAGGGATGAGGCGCAGACAGAGGCCTGCAGGTGGAGGAGGGTCTTGAACACCTACCTGAGACAAAGAGGTGCTGGGGGCAGCGGCTCAACTGTGGAGCTGCGTGAGGGGAGAGCGGAGTTTCCTGACCAGGAGGGTGAGGAATTCTATTGATCTTGTAGAAGCCAGACAATTACAGAGTTGTGATTGCATGAATGAATGCGGATGGAGAAATTGTGAAGGAGGGGAACCGCTGCGAGGAGAAAAAGGTGACATCAGAATGTGCCGCTCTGCGATAGGTCGGTTGGTGTAACGCTGCTCTGGAAGTTGTAATTGATCAATTGTCTATTGAGAAGAAAATTTGATCTAATCATGCGATGTTTTAGAGTGTTGCAAGGGTTGTTCAGGGGAGATCAGGGAGTTGTCACTCGAGTGAGTGAAGAAGCACTGCCCGAGAATACTCCAGGACATTATATGGCAACAAATGTTGGAAGGACTTCATGTTATAGTTTGGCTTCAAAATTGGCATAAAATCACAGAAAAAGGGGGATTTGGCATTTCCATGTTATGGTTCATTTCAATTGGAGGTGTTGTATAAGTTGAAAGGAGTGATGTCTTTGCTATGACCTTTGCCCAGACCAATACAGTTTGAGACATTTAAGGCATAGATGCGAGCAGCACATGCGAAGAACAGGGAAAGAAGTCACAGGAAAATGAAAAAGGCAATTAAGACATATCAGGATGTGAGATGGGATGTGCATCTTAAAAGATGGAGAGTAGACACCATTGAGGGAGGTAGTGAGCGAGGGTAATACTCAGGATAGGAAAGGAGGAGAAGGGGAAAATGATGGAAGTGATATGGATGACAGATTATTAGACTGGTTATTATCAGAGCGCCCTCCACCTTACAACCCACATTCAGAGGAGGGAAGGGGAGAACTGGCGAGTGCAGGGAATACGTACAGAGCCTCAACTTCACACACAGGTCCTAGTACAGGGATAGTAGCGAGGATTTCAACAAAAGTGGAAGGAACAGGGATACCTGCTGTAGGAGGTGCAGAGTCAAATGGAGTCAACGCTGCATTACGGTTGCCAGAGGCCCTTACGGTACCGGTCACCATTGGACCTGTAGTCACTGTGTATGATCCAAACTTAGTGGGATGCTCTAGTCAGCAACAGCCAGGGTTGGAGGTGAGAATAGGCTTAGGAGGGAATGAGACCGTGAATGGAATCAGTTCATCTCTGGTGCCTGTGGAATATAGTAACCCTTTGCCAGCAACTGCAGATCCTTTGAGAATACGCCTTGTGTCTAGTGTCATACGATCTCTGTCCTTCGCAAACTCAAATTCGGATTTGAGGATGTGGGAAGCTCCATGGGAAGAATGCCAGAAGCAGGTACAGGCCAAGGAGCCTTTGGAAATTAGATTGTTTTAGAGATTACAAATTCAGAGAATTGGCTGAGAAATTGAAATAGTGATAGAGAAGGACAGAACGGCATGTGGAGTCAGGGCACATTTAAGACTGCGGTAAAGGCAAAGTTGTTTGATGTAGTGAGTTTGAAGGCTGCAGTGGATGAGATAATCAGTGGAACCTTGTCTTTGGAGAGAATGGACACTAATGAGCAAGACAAGCTATTGTTTGTGGCAAAGGATGACACCTGTAAGGCGAGGCAGGCATGTGAAAAACTGACAGAATTGGCACAAAACATGATGTAGATATGTCTAAAACAAAAGTGTTGCAGGAAAACCATAGGTTGATCTACAGTGATCAGGAACTGGAAGGGAAAAGGGTGACAGGATTGAAAACACACATTCGAGAGCTGATTTTAGGGATACGCACTTGGAGCATGCTTGACAAATGGGAGAAAAGGTGGTCAAAGAAAAAGAGCATTAGGAAGGCTAGAGGGAGAAAAGACGCCTCCAGGAGGGGGAACAGAAGGAGTTGAGGTTTCTCCACTGCGGGAAGTGCCTAGTGGAGGGTATGTGCATGTTCTGTGGAGTAGAGGTGATTTCGCTGAGTTCACAAATTACTTTCCTCAGTTGAGGCAACAACCTGCTGAATGGTACAAGCAAGTCAATTGCTTTGTAAAGATCTCAAAGATTTGTAGTTTGATTTGAACATGCTGTTTGACATTGTGGACCCTAGCGATCTATGGTCTGCTTGTAAAATTGCTATTGATTGGCCTTCTGCTGAACCAGACAGGGACCCTATAACTCATGGTTCTTCACCTTTGGTTATGAAAAAGTTCAAACAGGTGATTATATGGTTGTAGTCCGAAATAGCCCCACAAGACATTGATTGGGTTAAAATTGAACGACCCAGGAAGCAGTGCATGCTTAATATGAACGGCTTTTGTAAGCCTTCAAGAAACACAGTGGGTCAGATACTCTTGATCCAAAAGACATGGGACAGTTTATTTCTAAATTTGTAATGGTATTGAGACTATAATTTAGTGTTATGATCCAGCAACATTTGATTGGCTGGCAAAACAAGTCAGTGGATGAAATTTTGAGGTATGCTAGGTATTGCAGTGATGAGGTGGATTTCAAGCACAGGAGAATTCAGGACAAGTTGATATTGGTCCAAAATAAGGAATGCCTAGAGAGTAGATCATGGGTGGGTAAATGGAAGGAACAATGGGTCGGAATACGGGGAATATCCAAGGAGGGGTTCAGAATTCCTCTAGTGCAGGTGGACAAGGGCGAGGGAAAGGTGTCCCTATAGATCTCAAAACAGGGATAGATATTGCCACACTAAAGAAAACGACTGCTTGCCATTATGGTCACAAAATCGAGCATTGGAAGTGTGAGTGTTGATTGAATCCAGCTAACCAGCTAACCAGATGCAAGAGGGAGAGTTAGTGGAAGTGCCAGATGTGATAAATACCTTGACCAGGCCAAGAGCTTATAATGGGGAGGTCAGAACCAGCTAGAACAAGTGCCACAACCTCCAAGAGTTCAGCAGGGAAAACAAGCGTACCAATAAATGCCCTTATGGAAGCATTAGACGGATCCGATCAGGACCTGTCATAATGACGGTGCCAGAGAGGGGAGGAAGGCTGTACCCTTGAAGCAGTCTTAGCGGTAAACCAGAGTGGACCGTATGAAGGTGCAGATGTAGGCAGTCATCCCATCACGTTCTTGATTGATACTGGTGCCACCCGTTCAACTGTGAGATCTGCAACAGTCCCAAACCTACTGTCAGGTCTGGCAGGTTGTCAGCAGCGTATATACATAAAGCACGCCACTAACCTTTTTTTTCACAACTCCAGCAGAGACAATGGTAGCCCCTGATTCCCCTGAACATAACCCCCAGCAGAGGAAAGGAAAACCTTGCTGCATGAGGTAATGCCCGGGGGGAAAAAGGGAAGGGGTTAAACAAAGAAGGTGCTGCCAGCGGTAGTGTTTCTTCAGGGTCTGGTCGGGGAATGAGCGTTGTCACAAGTGGAACAACCCTGCAGTACCGGGAGAGAGAGAGAGCAGATGTAAGGGTGAATCTCCCTACCACATATAGGTATAAGCACTCAATCCTACCCCTACCCACCAGAAGAGCTGCAGCAAGACTGATATTATCGCAATTCTCAATAAACAAAAAAGTTCTCTTCAAAGCATACAGTACTATTTTCTTGTAGCATGGCAATTCTGTCACAGCGTAAAAAAGGGGAACCTCTCGCTGCTTATGCGCTATGACCTTCCATAGGGAGTCAATGCCAGTCAATCAGGAGGAAGTTTCCAGCTTTCCAACAGTGCCTGTAATGACTCTTAGAGGACACTGCTTGCTAGTGCCCCAAAATTACAGTTGAAAAGGCCAATGACAATCAAACCGATGGGTTTGATAAAGCGTAGCGCTCCCAGATCTCTGGCTTTGTATGTTTTCATCTCGCTGGCACTAATAATCTCTGAAAGTAGCAGTAAAGTAAGTAAAATCACCCGTAACCCAAAACATCCACTGGGGTCGTGGTGCTTCTGAAATGCTCACCGGCGTTATTACAGTGTACACAAACAGAATTCAAATTTAACGGGGAAAGGCACTGTGCCTGAATGTTGCTACTCAAAGACCCGCTATGCCAAATTGGAAGCGGTTATAGATGGTAACGCACAAGTATCCCCCGTGTTACCTGGACCACTGCGGGACGACTCTTCCGGCGACTCTTGCGCTTCAGCTGCATCTTGTGTCAAAAACAGGAACGGGACTCGGCCCGACTCGGGACTAAGTGCGGAAATGCTTCTCGCTGGAATCCGGCGGGGAGCACCATTCGCCATTAAGGTCCTTCTAAGTTTCTTGTTGTCAAGCACCTTCCGCCTCCGGAGGAAGTGCTTATGTACTGCAAGCCTAGTGTTGCGCCCCGTTGCCGGCAGGGAATTGTAGTCTTTGGTGCATTCACGTGTTTTGAGCCTGAAAACGGGCTTGAGTGTAATGCGGCGGCGAGTCTGTCTTGGCATTCTCCAGTGGGTGATCGCTACACCTACCTACCCCTCTCGGGACAATGAATCCAAGTTGTACGAGTTGTCAGTAAGAGAATGACAAACCCACTGACAGAAGCGGTACCAGTGAAAATTTGAACCTTACAGGATTGGCAGCAGTTTGTGGTGTGCAACTTGAGTCCAGTCGGCTTGTTAGGACATGATCTCTTATGCAAATTGAACTGTACCATTTATTGCACACCAACAGGGATTGCACTGCTGACTAATGATGATGACATTGCATTTATATTGGCTAACCATAATCACTGTGTTGACATGTTTCCTGTACTGACGGTAGAAGACATGCCACTGGATTTGAGAGACACTGTCTTTCCAGTGGTGTGGGACTTCACAGGAGAAGAGATCGGGCTAATTCGAGGAGTTCAGCCAGTCCCCATACAAATTAAGCCTAATGCAGAGTTCCAGAGAACGCCCCAATTCAACCTGACCCCAGAGATGGTTGCAACGATTACAACCGTCATTTATTCCATGATTGCGCAGGGCATATTGAATGAGATAAAAGGGAGCCTGTGCAACTCACCTATCATGGGGTTGCAGAAACCGAGCTGGAAATATTGCATAGTTCACGACCTTAGAAAGATCCATTGGATTGTGATTCCATGTTGTCCATGGTACCCAATCCATCTGTGATACTGTTTCAAATTCCGTGCGAAGCTGTTTGGTTTACTGTGATTGTTCTGTGCCAAGCATTTTATTCCATCCCATTGCATGAGAAAAGCCAATCTTTATTCACTTTCTGGCTCGAGAACCATGTTCTAATGTGGTGTTGTATCCCCCAACGGTATACAGAGTCCATCTATCTTTAACTGAATTTTGAAAATCTTGCGAGCTTTGTGTTGCCCCAGAACTCAGTGTTGGTGCAGTATATCGATGACCTCCTGATTGCATCAGAGACAAAGGAGGCTTGCAGGGACTATACCATTACCTGACAAAACCATTTAGCTGAAAATGGACACAAGATGTCACCAAACAAGCTTCAGTACTGCGTGACAGAAGTTCAGTAGCTGGGTCATCACATTGAGAAAGGCAAGAGAAAGGTATCACCAGACCGCATTGAGGTGATCATGAAAATGAATGCGCCTACCACACAGAAAGAAGTCAGGATGTTTTTGAGAATGGTTTGCTATTGCCAACAATGGATCCCAAATGTCTCCTTGAAGACGAAGCCTTTAAAACAGGTTGACACACAAGGATGTGAGTGATCCGGTGCCCTGGGATAACGACTGCTTGGTTACCTTCTTATTGGTGAGAGAATGTCTTTGTCTCACCCCAGGTATGCCTGATTACAACAAAGATTTTTTGCTGTTTTGCTGTGAGATGTCGAGTTGTGCTCTATCTCTACTCACCCAGGCACATGGGGGGTCCCTGTAGACCAGTGGCCTACTTCTCAGCTACATTAGATCCTGTAGCTTCAGCGTAGGCGGGATGTCTCAGAACTGTTGCTGCAACAGGTGTCAGCATTGAGAGTTGTGAACGTATTGTGATTGGTCATCCACTTACTGTATATGTTTTACACTCAGTTGAGCTTCTAATGACGAGAAGCAAAACACTGCATTTGACGTATAACAGGTTGGCAAGGTATGAGCAAATCTTATTGGCTGCCGAGAATGCCACCCTGAAGCGATGTTCTGTGTTAAACCCTTCTACATTATTGCCTATTCAAAGTGCTGATGGGGAAGATTGTGAGGACCATGACTGTCTGGAAGTGACTTAACTTTGCACCAAACCGAGACCCGACATAGTCAATGAACTACTGCCCGACTCCGACCAAATCCTTTTCATTGATGGTTCATGCCTGAGAGACAATGAGGGTTATCTGAGAGCAGCTTTTGCTGTCTGTAACTTTTCTGGAGTTGTGGAAGTGGCTTGTTTACAGGGGGTATCCTCGGCACAAGTGGCTGAAATCATTGCCTTGACCTGTGAATTCATTGTTTCTCATCAGATCCGAGTCACCAAATATACCGATAGCCACCATGGTTTTGGTATAGTTCATGACTTAGGACAGCTATGGTCTTAGAGGGGGTTCTTAACGTCATCAGGAACTCCTATAAGAAAAAGGGAATATGTGAGACAACTGTTGGAAGCCTTGCAGTGATCTAAAGAAGTCGTAAAGTGTGTTGCACATGGAAAAGGGGAAGACTTTGTTACTGTGAGCTTTGTGACTGTGATTTGCCTACTTTTGTGCAGCACATGCTTGTATTTTCAATGGGGAATATTCTGGCGAGAGCACAGAGAGAACCAAGCTCGGTATGATGGTAGGATAGCTTTAACAGATACCTGGGATGAGGTCAGGTGTCTGCAGGGAGAAGCATTAGATCAAGAAAAAAATGGTTGGATTAAAGCAGAATGTGAAAAGAATGAAGATGACATTTGGGCTTCAACTGATAGTAGAGCAGTGTTGCCAGATTGTTTACTGGATCCTATGGCGAGACAGATTCATGGAGCAGTTCACATAGGGAGAGATGCAATGATGACATTGTCAGGCAAACATGGTTCAACCCAAGGTTCCGTGTGATTGCTGAGGCAACAGTGTGCCAACAGTGTGTCACTTGTTAACAGATGAATGCTGGAAAGAAAATGGTGGTTGCTTTGAGTCAAATTGGAAGGTTGAGAGGTCCTTTCAACTGAATACAGTTGGACTTTGTTGAGATGCCTGTGTGTAATGGTCTGAGATACATTCTGGTTGTTGTGCGCATCTTTTCATGGTGGGTAGAAGCTTATCTGACTAGAGGATGTGATATCCTCACAGTAGCAAAGCTCTTGTTAAAGGAGCTTACCCGTGCTTTGGGTTTCCAACTACATTGGAGTCGGATAGAGGAACTCACTTACATAGTGAGATCATTAAGCTTCAGTGCACTGACTTGAATGTCGATCAGAGACTGCACTGTAGCTACAGGCCAGGAGAGTCAGGAATGGCGGAACAGATTAATGGGACTTTAAAATTGAGGATTGCATTCAGACAGGAGGACTGGGCTATCCCCTCATGAAATCTTCATGGGGAGAGGTGTGCGCTTACCCGCAGTGCCAACAACAGCATTAATTAACATCACCAATGATTTGGTTCTTGACTACTGCAAGTGATTGGCTGATGTGGTTCATTCTGTGCCTCACTAGGTTGAAGCTGCTACTGCAGCGACCTTGAAGGAACTCTGCCATGATCTGGGACTGGAGGACTGGGTCCTGGTCTGAAAGCACGTGATTCACAGTGGCAAGGCCTGTATCAGGTGATCTTGGTGACAAACACTTCTGTGAAGTGCGGAGGTTTGCCGAACTGCATACATGCCTCACATCTAAGGCTCAGGACCCTCAGAAGAAACAGCTCTTCTCCCAGAAGTGACCCCAGCCATGGTTGCAAAATGACAGGAGGGGACAAACTAAGCTATGGGGGTTCTTGAAGATGCTGGACACCCACCGAGTTGAGCAGAGGGGAGTCAAGATACATAAGGCCCAGGTATAAACTCAAGGGAGACGGTAGCATTGCGAGTGGTATTGAGTCTGGCTCTGCTAAAGAGATTGGTGTGAAAAGTGGCCATTTGCTGTTGGAGAAAAAGGCAGGAGTTGCAAGATAGTCATGGCCAGTGAGACAGAGAAGGAATTACTTGAGACTTGCACCTGAGAGAGACCTTGTTCCCATATCTGAATACTCTGAATCAGATCAAAGTGAGACAGAACAAGCTCAAGGGAGTGTGAGGAGGTCAAGGAGGACAAGAGTGCCATGCCAGAGCTATGTCTCTATGGAGTGGACATACGTTGCTACAAATGCCGGGAAGAGTGAGATCCAGTACGTCAACACTGATAATTGAGGTCGAGTTGAGAGTTCCTGGATTAGAGGCTAATGCCATTCTGACATTGACCATATCATATCCACCGAGACTGAGTGTCTTATGGAGTTTGATGGCTCACGGAGTTTGATTCTGGAAGATCTCACGTTTCCAACCTTTGGAAATCAACCACCATCTCAGGAGATTGCAGCTTTTCTAATCAAACTTTGGCAGCGTATCATTGAGGACATTGGCTACAATCTCATAAGGGTTGTAAATTTAACTGTAAATAAAAAAATTACTTTGCTCATAGAAGATAACCTAGGCCGAGTGGAAGAAGAAGAATTTTAGGGACCGTTTACATAGAAGAAGAGAAAGGGCTAGGGAAATCTTTCAAGCTGTGTAAATATTGTGCTAAGGACTGATAACTGTTGCTACAATTCAAGGAACTGTTACGAACTTCATCGTGCAACAGTGAGAGACAGAGAAGGAGACACTGTGTTAATCCTCTTACAGCTACAATCCAAAACAATAAAAAATGCAGTCTGTGAATCTGAACTGTAGACACAAATGCATATTAGCTACACTAATTGTAGGAGTAATCATAGTAATAGCTGTAGTCATCATTCTGTCCACTATAACTTCACATGAAATGGAGGATGGGGAAGTGAGAGTACATAGGACATCCACACCTACCAGCCCTAATATCAAAGAGGATACATTAGGATCATATAGTGTCTTATTAGAACAAACAAGCCGCTTATTGCATGTAGATTTGTCTAAAGGTGATTCTACGCTTAACGCTTATGCAAAATTGCTGTATGAGTATGTGAATACCATGGGTGAGAGACTGTCATGGTGCAGGCAATTGCCTGCCTCGGTTGAGGAGGGTATCAGATACCATCATTTGCCCTTGACGTATGGCATTAGTTGCAGTTTGCTTCTTTTTATGGAAAGGGTCACTATGAGTACTATTCCTCCAACTATGATTTGGTGCTTTCTGAAGTTCCAGTTTACAAACATCTGAATAAATATGATTATTACAAGCAAGAAGAAAGAATGGGAAAGTATTTTTAACCCACTGTTACGCTAGACAAAGCTTATGCGCATAGATACAATTGAACTTGTACATTAAATGAAATAGAGAAGAAGTTTGTAAATCAAGTAGACATAGGGGACTAACAGTTAAAGTCAGTCGATAGTAAGGAAGATGATTTCAAGTGGACCAACGAAGAGTTAGCTCACAAGGCTAAGGGAAGTTATGGTCCAATAACTTTAGATTGGGAACAACGAAGTAACAAGACAGGTGCACACCCGTTATGACACCAACTTTGTGGGACAGAGTGCATGTGAACACACATTTCTGATTGATGCCTCTTCAAAGAAGTTCTTGCAAGATGCAGTGCAAGTGGTGCCAAACATACTTTGTGTGTGAGAGAAATCCATATGTCCGACTGCCGAACAACTGATATGGTACTTGTTATGTGGCCGTTGTATTCCCTAAGATATGTCATGTGGAAAGTTTAAAGGGTTCAGCAGGAAAGTGTTGAACCTGGCCCTTTTGGCAGGTTCACCCCTAAACTTTTTGCATTTATCCTGGCCTTTTCCCCTATGTAGTGTTAGTAGTTTTAGGCCTCTAGGCATTTTAGCACTGTGTCCCAGTGTAAAGTGCATGAGCTCTGTGTTACATTTAGTGAGACTGGCCTGCCCTCGCATGGGAATGCATGGGGGATATGTGTGCCCATGGTAGTTCCTGATGTGAGAGGAGTGCAGCGGCAAGTTTGGTATGTGCGAACTCGTGAGAATAAATGCTGCGCAATGGTGTGCGCAGATTTATTGTGACTGGTGGAGAAGTGCCACTTCTAGAAGTTGGCATGTCTGTGTGCTGTGTGATGTGAATTGCCTGTCTGGCTTGTGATTGACAGGAGCTGAGAGGGCTGGGGAATACCAGGAGCCAGGGTGAGTCTGCCCGGTGGTGAATGGAGAGATCGGCATGTAGATGGGAGGGAGGAGTTGCACCTGGGACCTGAATAGGGCTGGGCCTTCCCTTCACCATGCTGGCTCCACTTCCTGGGGTGCGTCCGATGTCCCTGGCCTGTCCTGTGAATAGAGAGGGGAGCTGAGCAAAACAAAGTACTCCTGAACCAGTTGTATCTGGTTCTCCCCTTGCCCTACAGTTGCAGAACAAAGGAAAATGCTGAATAAAAGAAGGGGCTGTGACCCCATGAAAATGTTCTTGTTTTGGACTTGAAACTACCAGGGGTGTGCTGCTGCTGGGGCCCAGGGGAAGGCTTGCCTCCCTGGGCCCTGCCCTGCCCCTGGATCCCTGGAGGACTTTTCTTTGCTGGGAGCTGTTTTGCTCCATCGCTGATGCCCAGGACTTTACAGAGACTTTCAGCCTTTCTGCGCATTAGGAGCGCTGAACTTATTTTTCCCCCAAAGGAGGAGAGCCTGGGGGCTGCGCAGCGTTGCACCCTTCAGAGAGGGGATTCACTGAGGTAGGGATTCTCCCATCTATGCCGTCCCGGTGGGTGCCCACCCTGCTTATTGTCCGTCCCGGCGGGTGGCTACTCCGCTGGCATCTCTATTTTAACTGGCGGGTGCCCACCCCGCAGTTGCTGCCACCTCGCTCTGATTTTCTGATTTTATGGAGCCGGAGCCCACCCGGCATTGCTGCAGTTGCGTATTCCACCTGATTCGCCGGAGCCCACCCGGCATGGCCGCAGTTTGTATTCTATTTCGGGAGACCGCCCCGCACTTCTAAATCTGCTCACAGGAGCAGGCTGCCGCTGCCGCTAGTGACCCGGAAGTGAGATGGGGGGGCGGGGCCTGTGCCCAGAGCACGTCCGGAGCCTTGCAGGCTCCCGGTCGAAGTCCCGGTCCCGAGAGAGGGGACCGGGCAAAGCAAAAGGAGACTGCCGAAGTCCCAGACCCCGCGGACTGCCGCAGAGATGAGTCCTGTCCGGTGAGTGGAGCCGGGGGCCTATATCGAGGCACTCTATCGGTGCCTGCCCACATAGTTGTTTTCCCTGAGCGTCCCCGCCAGAGAGCGGGCCGCTCCCAAGTCGTGTGGCCTAATTACCTTTCTGAACCTGCGGGCTCCAACGATGGGGCAAGTTATTTCCAAGCCCCGTAGGGGCCAAAGGGCACCTCGGTGCTGTGCCCTTATTCTTTGTTTCCCGATGCCCCGATGGCTAGAGGGCAGCTACCACGTGGGGCATAATGTGTTTCAAGGGCCAGAGGAGCCCGTGGTTGCTCCAACAGGAGCATGTTTTACTTTTCAGAGCCCAGATGGCTCCCACGTTTTGCATATTGGTTTCAAGGGCCAGTGAGAGCTCATGCCGCATTTTCACTTTTACAGCTGCCCAGCAAGTAGTGGGCAGCTGCACCGTTTAGGTTGTTCTTTATTTGGGGACATGTCTTCTACGCTGGGAGTGAGATGCACTCCTCTGCCCCAGTACTGTTTTTCACAGCTGCGCAGCACTTAGTGCCAGCTGCTACGTTTAGGCCTGTGCAGATTGCGCACCCTTAACTTCCACTGCCTTTGCAGTGTGCCCTGACTCTTGGGACATAGGGCATCTGAGACCCCTTTTGAGATGGCCAGTTGGCCAGGGGGGACTGTGAGTTGTGTAGGGCACCAGGCCCTAATGTGATTTATGTTCATGTGGTTATGCCTAATGTGATTTATGATTAGGATGTTAGTGCCTAATGCGTTTAGACTTCCAATGTGAGTGTGGTGCTAGGAAATGTTATTCATTTAGTATGATTTACGCGCCCTGTGTTATACCTCTAACTGTGGTTTATGATTATGAGGTTGGTTCGCATATTATGATTTATGCTAGCGAGATTTATTTCCTAATGTATTTATACTTAGGAGGTCAGGGTCTAATGCGTTTAGTATTGTGAGATGATGGCCTCAGGTGTTTATGATGGTGAGGTTGGCGCAGAATGTAACGTGCGCCTGATGTGATACTGAGCCTAATGTAGTTTATGTTACAGGCCGATGCTAAGTGCAGTGATTACCGGTAGTCGCTGGTGGTGTTCTATGTTTATGATAAATTCTACATTTACTAAGTTCACTTTGTGATGGTACTGATAGTGGTCCAGAGGGCCCTGTCAGGTGTAAATAATCCCTTGTAAATATGACCTAGTGCCAGGTGGCACCCTGTATAATATGTGCTTACTATTCTAATGTGTTATGATAATACAAAGGCTATCTTTATATATAACCTTGTGTGGAGTTTCTTTTGTGGTGGGCCTGGGATGTTGTTGCTGTGTGCGTGCGCAAATGCTTTACACATTGCCTTTGGGATAAGCCTGACTGCTCGTGCCAAGCTACCAAGGGGGTGAGCAGGGGTTATCTTTGGCGTGTAACTTCCTAGCCCTGACTAGAGTGGTAGTTTCTGCCTGGCTTTGGCGCCAGTTGTATCTGGTTCTCCCCTTGCCCTACAGTTGCAGAACAAAGGAAAATGCTGTATAAAAGAAGAGGCTGTGACCCCATGAAAATGTTCTTGTTTTTGGACTTGAAACTACCAGGGGCGTGCCGCTGCTGGGGCCCAACAGGAAGGCTTGCCTCCCTGGGCCCTGCCCTGCCCCTGGATACCTGGAGGACTTTTCTTTGCTGGGAGCTGTTTTGCTCCATCGCTGATGCCCAGGACTTTACAGAGACTTTCAGCCTTTCTGCGCACTAGGAACGCTGAACTTATTTTTCCCCCATAGGAGGAGAACCTGGGGGCTGCGCAGTGCTGCACCCCTCAGAGAGGGGATTCACCGAGGTAGGGATTCCCCCATCGATGCCGTCCCGGCGGGTGCCCACCCCGCTTATTGTCCGTCCCGGCGGGTGCCCACCCCACCGGTATCTCTATTTTAACTGGTGGGTGACCACCCCGCTTATTTGCCATCCCGTCGGGTGCCTACCCCGCCGGTATCTTTATTTTAACTGGCGGGTGCCCACCCCGCAGTTGCCGCCACCTCGCTCTGATTTTCTGATTTTACGGAGCCGGAGCTCACCCGGCATTGCTGCAATTGCGTCTTCCACCTGATTCGCCGGAGCCCACCCGGCATGGCCGCAGTTTGTATTCTATTACGGGAGCCCGCCCCGCACTTCTAAATCTGCTTGCAGGAGCGGGCTGCCGCTGCCACTAGTAGCCCGGAAGTGAGATGGGGGGCGGGGCCTGCGCCCAGAGCACGTCTGGAGCCTTGCGGGCTCCCGGTCAAAGTCCCGGTCCCGAGATAGGGGACCGGGCGAAGCAAAAGGAGACTGCCGAAGTCCCAGACCGCCACAGAGATGAGTGCTGTCCGGTGAGTGGAGCCAGGGGGAAGGGGGGCCTATATTGAGCGTCCCCGCCAGAGAGCGGGCTGCTCCCATGTCGTTGGGCCTAATTACCTTTCTGAACCTGCGGGCTCCAACGATGGTGCAAGTTATTTCCAAGCCCCATAGGGGCCAGAGGGCACCGAGGTACCGTGCCCATATTCTTTGTTTCCCGCTGCCCCGATGGCTAGAGGGCAGCTACCACATGGGGCATAATTTGTTTCAAGGGCCAGAGGGGCCCGTGGTTGCTCCAACAGGGGCATGTTTTACTTTTCGGAGCCCAGATGGCTCCCACGTTTTGCATATTGGTTTCAAGGGCCAGTGAGAGCCCATGTCGTATCTTCACTTTTACAGCTGCCCAGCAAGTAGTGGGCAGCTGCACCGTTTAGGTTGTTCTTTATTTGGGGACATGTCTTCTACGCTGGGAGTGAGATGCACTCCTCTTCCCCAGTACTTTTCTTCACAGCTGTGCAGCACTTAGTGCCAGCTGCTACGTTTAGGCATGCGCAGATTGCGCACCCTTAACTTCCGCTGCCTTTGCAGCGCGCCCTGACTCTTGGGACATAGGGCATCTGAGACCCCTTTTGAGATGGCCAGTTGGCCGGGGGGGGGGGGACTGTGAGTTGTGTAGGGCACCAGGCCCTAATGTGATTTATGTTCATGTGGTTATGCCTAATGTGATTTATGATTAGGATTTTAGTGTCTAATGCGTTTAGACTTCCAATGTGAGTGTGGTGCTAGGAAATGTTATTCATTTAGTATGATTTACGCGCCCTGTGTTATACCTCTAAATGTGGTTTATGATTATGAGGTTGGTTCGCTTATTATGGTTTATGCTAACGAGATTTATTCCCTAATGTAGTTATACGTAGGAGGTCAGGGTCTAATGCGTTTAGAATTGTGAGATGATGGCCTCAGGTGTTTATGATGGTGAGGTTGGCGCAGAATGTAATGTCCGCCTGATGTGATACTGAGCCTAATGTAGTTTATGTTACAGGCCGATGCTAAGTACAGTGATTACCAGTAGTCGCTGGTGGTGTTCTATGTTTATGAGAAATTCTACATTTACTAAGTTCACTTTGTGATGGTACTGATAGTGGTCCAGTGGGCCCTGTCAGGTGTAAATAATCCCTTGTAAATATGACTTAGTGCCAGGTGGCACCCTGTATAATATGTGCTTACTATTCTAATGTGTTATGATAATACAAAGGCTATTTTCATATATAACCTTGTGTGGAGTTTCTTTTCTGGTGGGCCTGGGATGTAGTTGCTGTGTGCGTGCGCAAATGCTTTACACATTGCCTCCGGGATAAGCCTGACTGCTCGTGCCAAGCTACCAAGGGGGTGAGCAGGGATTATCTTTGGCGTGTAACTTGCTTGCCCTGACTAGAGTGGTGGTTTCTGCCTGGCTTTGGCTCACGCCTTAGCCAGCCAGAAATCCCATTTTTAACAGAAAGTAATCACATACAGACAAACGTGCAGGAGAGATTGTGTTTGGTGCAATGATACCTAGTTTGGGAGTGGTCTTAAATGATGTCAAGCTTTATACGTTACAAGCAAAAGAGGGCATAGTCTGTATAATGTTGAGGGTCCCACAGTGCTGTACTTATATCCCAGACCATAGTAACGATCTGAGGAAGTATAAAAGTAACATCATAGAGATACACAATGAGATACATGACTTTGCAAATGAGGGAATTTGGGATAAGGTTTGGAAAGGTTTTTAAAAGGTTGGAAGTTGGTTTGCGAACATTGGGAAGGGAATCCTTGGTTATATTTTGATACCAATAGTGGTAGTTGTGGTGTATATCATCTTGTTGTTGGGAATACTAAGGGCCTACAAGTGGCATCAGTCTAGACGACCTGAAACTTCCATCAGAGAGAGAGAAAGGAGAATGGAAAGACAGCAGGACAGACACTATGAGAATCTTAGGTGCCTAGAGAGGTTTTGAAAAGGGAACCTGGCTACGAAATCTGTTTAGAACGGTCCTCTCTACAGGGAGTTGTGAAGGGTGTGATGACACTTGTCATCAGAGAGGGGGACTGATGTGGCGCAAAATCCACTTTTCATTTGTAGGGATGCATCATAATCCAGAGTAATTCACATCCGCATATATTCCTTTGTCGTATTAACATAAGACAGTAGAACCTGAACTGTAATAACATGAATTGTGATGTATTAAGACTATTTAAATGTACACATGAAGAGATTAATGCTGAATTCACTTGTATTTAGTTGGAAAACAGTAACATGCAGAATTCGTACAGGTTGCTCTGGCCTCTTGCTGGGCTTGGACATGGAATCTCATTGGAGTTATTACCCAGATTTCCCTACCTCTTTTTTATGATTGACTGTTTTGGTGTGGCTTGCATGAAATCTGGAGTTCACACAGACTGCTTGGGAAACTGGTAGATGTCCTGCTTTTTATAGCGATTTCTGGTATTACTTCTATTTGGAAATCTTCAGATAGTATCACTCTTCTAAAGTGCTGGAATCCAGTTTGCTATCATCATAGACTAAACAGCTTTAAACTTGACTTGAGAATCTCTTCTACAAGTGTCATCAGCTATGGATGCCATTCAGTAATTATTTTACATGCTCTGCAAAGGAAATATACTTCTCCTCTCCCTCCTAACCATATATTGTATAACTTGCTTAATCCTATTATTGAATATGTTTATTTTTATCATATGTATGCTGCATCTTTTGTTTTTCACTCTCTTCATTACTAAGGCTATCACTTAATTGTGGTCTTTATAGATTCTCCTTCTGTCTTCTTCTAGTCTCCTTCTTTGCCTCCTTTTTCACTTTCTTTTTCCATATTCAAAATTCATGGATTGATCTCACGTTGCCATCTTTTTTCAAAGTATTTATTTTTCTAAAGTGAAATATGAATACTATATTATGTAAACTGTTAGAGGTCATAATTCACATCTTCACGTCTGCAATGTAGTCCATTGTTCCATTGTTCGGCTTCACTTCATCTCCCTTTAGTGTTCTTCTTCCACACTTATCTCCACTCACTCTCTCTATCATTCTCCCTTTCTATCCTCAGTCCAGAAAAATGCTAAATAAGGTTACTGTATAGAGATTAATCTGCAGAAAGAGTATGTCTTCTAGTGTGTTTCCCTCCCACCTGTCTCTAATTTGAGCCCCACTCTTCTCCATCAGGTAGCCATTATTTGCCTGCACATTTCTCCAGTCACCCTCGCTCCTCCATTATCTCCTGCATCCTCCCCTCCCTAAAGATTAGCTCTCTCTTCCTCCTTGCATATTGTCTTGTCTTCCTTCCCTCTCTAGTGCGATTCCTATCTCCTGTTTTTCGACCAACATCTTTCAGCTTTCCTTTCCAAAGTGTATCCTTCAACAGTACCTGTAACCTCTCCCCTCTACTCTTTTTTCTCTCTGCTCAGGCTTCAGGCTTCGAAGTCACAAGTGTGCCCCCCAGGTATGCAGCTTTACAAACACATGCTATGTACTGGCACTGGGAAGGAGGCGCCTTGGCGGGATCACATTGATGACTAAAGCAGAGAAGTCTGATCTTTAGATATAAAAGGTTAAAGTACTTCTTAGCTACCTGCCTGCAGACATATGCTGTGCAGCTACCAGCATAGCAGAGCATGCAGTAAAGACCACCAACTAGGAAAACATCTCTTAGAGCACGAACAATACCTGTCTTTTTTCCCATGGTACTAATCGAAGTGTGAATGAATATGGAGGGTACATAAGAGCCCTCAGGACTGCTTACTTAAAATAAATGATACGTGTGGGCCAATGTGGTGGCAGAAATCAGAGATTCAGTATTAGATGCTGGCATTCATTTAGCATATGGATATATATCAAAGGTACTACCCTCACTCCACAATCTTCTTTACTAAGGCCTGTTGATCTCTTCAGTCTTCCATATTCTTTGGTTTTCTACACTCAACCGCTGTTGGCAGAGTTAAGTTTGGTAACTGTAACAAGATGGTGGAGGCACAATGTGAACAGGAGTACACTGTGCCGGGCAAGAGTGATCTTAACTAAGTTGCATACTCTTGTAAGATGTAGCAATCATAAAAGGTCTATAAATGTGTTCTCATCTCTTTCTTTTTTAGTGGTGTATAACCATAGAATAATGCACTAAATACATTCAAGTTTTAATTATCTGATTAAAAAAAAAAAACTTCTGGAGAAGAATTTGAATGATCGATCTAAATATAGAAATGCATATTCTGGATAGGGAAAGAATGAAGAAGAGTGAAGACGCAATTTGAGAGTCAAAGAACAATAAAAGACAAAAAAGCACCACAGCAGTTTATAGGCAAACTCAGGACGCTCTACATGCTAGAGAAACAGAAAAGAGAGAATTTCCTAGGACCACATTTCAAAACAACTGCATCTTCACCAAAGAAAACAAAATCTCCAGCTCACCATTGCGCTGATAACTCTGCTCACATAGGTGGGATTATTTCTCTGTGTGCAGTCTAATGATGGTTCTTTGCAGTGCTCCAAACTCTTATCCAGAATAGTGAGACACAAATCCAGAATTTTTTTTTCAAACTAATAATAAAAAATATCACATCAATGTTAGGAAAATAACACTTTAGCTTCTTCAGAAGTATATTGCTTAGCTCTTTCACTATCACTAAAGTCCTCCCTTCAAGCATGACTCCCCTATCATAGCAGCAAGGTACTAGGACTGCTCAGGGATAGTAGACAGCAGAAGGGTAAGCTGAGTAGATATATAACTGGAAGCAAAACTTATTCTATAGAGAGATAGAGAAACCCTAGGGGAGTAGAATAAATCAAATAGCATATGCTTATGCTACTTATTAATAACAATATAACAGTTCCTTTTATATTTTATAGTTCTCAAGAGATTGAAATATATTTAAAGACTAAGCAGATAAAAAGGGGAAATATAGAGTACATGCCTACAGTAGGTCATAAAAGTAGAGAAACGCATACATTTAAAGCAGTCAAAATTAGTGCAGCTTTTTGACCAACTCTGAGTGTAATCCCTAAACTGAAAAGTAACCATAGCTACTGTCCTGGGCCTTAACCCTACACGCTGAACCTAAAGCCTCACACTCATACTATTCCTAAACCAAAATTCCAAATCTAATCACATTTCAATGCCTTAAATGTCATATTGTCTGCTACATGGGAACTACAGTGAAATACATTTTCGATACTTAATATCTGGTTCTATGTAAGATACTTCATACTTTTCTGTTAGACAATCATTCAAGTATTTATACCTAACCTTTAACCCTTTCCTAAGTTCCACCAAGTACTTGCAGCTACTTATCATTCTATACCAAATGAGAAGGGATGGCTCTTTTGCAGAGATTTTACTGAACAAACTACTGTCCATATCTTCTCGCTGTACTTGATGTTGGCACCTGGAAAATATCCACGGGTTCATATTTTCTACCTGACTTTTCTCAACAACTTTTTGTTGAATGATCCGAACCTACCTGGCCAAAATTCCATCCTAGCTCTGTAATGTACTTATTATGACCCCGATAGATAATTCCTGAGTCATTCAGAACATACTCCTTCCTTTCGACATCGATGGGCATAAATACATCATCATCTGAAAAAACATAGCAAAAAGATTATTTATATTTTATTTGTGTGCGTTCATTTGATATAACTACTTTCATTGTTTTCAGCTTCTGTGTTATTTCTTTCTTAGTGTCTCCAGATCTTTCTTAGCTCTACAGATTGAATCTGCAACTGCTTTACTCCATTTCCATGTAACAGTTCCACCTTCATTTGTGTAATGCAACAGAAATAACACTCTCTAGAAATATGAGCGAAGCCTAGTGCAGCATATTCTAAACTGGAGAAACAGAAGAAGAGTATGAGAAAATTAGAATAATAGTCATTCCATTCAATAACTTTATTTCAGTTCAAAGAACCATAAAACTGCACAACATCATTTAATATGACTCAGTATATAATAAACCACACAGCTATAAAACACATTACCTAATTGAGCACAAAGCCTCTCCACGGAAGGCAGTTCAGATGGAAATATATTAAATATATTACAATAAATACTGTAAACCAGCTTAAATCTAATACCCCTGATAAAGTAGAACACTTATTAAGAACTCTTCCCTTTAGACAAAATTATATGGGACAAAAAGCTTCAAGAAATCTTATAGCTAAATCTATAGAGGTCAGCTATGGCTAGGGTCGTTGAATATTTATTGGAAGACTCTGTCATTGTCACATGGCTCTTTCTAAAATGCATAGTGCTAGAATAAAATATTTTAAAATCACTAAAACCTTATAGTTGATATTTACATGCATTTTTCTCCAACATGCCAGGTTGGGCTGGGAAGAGAGATTAGGGAATTGCGTGTTTGCAATAGACAGTACATCCTCCTATGATTCTTCAGAATTATCAGGTGCCACATTCTAGGGCCCAGCTCCATTCCTATCAAGGAAAGAAAAGGCTTCACAGAAACCTTTTCGTCACACACCAGATACAGAACAAGTATTTAGAGACTGCGAAAGCTGGTGCGTGTGCGTTTTCAGGATCCTAAGGGCCTCATGGCAATGTGATGTCCCTAGATTTCTGTAGAGTTGAATCAGCCATTTGCCCTACATTTCTTATAGTCTGCACAGAAAACTAAGACACAAGCCTCCGTTTCTTTGTCCAAACCTCAGGAAGGGCAATTCAATGAGGTATCATAACTCTCTCTCCTCCAATGCTTGGTAAATCTTCACAAGGGAAGTGTTCTGTGCCTAAACTGGATATACAGCTTCCTCGCTAGGGCTGGTTGCACCTAATCCAAAAAGTCCTCAAATCTATAGGTTTCTTTAATCCCTAGAAATGTTATTGTTAGTATTCCTGAGGGGAGACTTCCCAGGAGGGAGGTTGATTTAGATCCCTTATAACATTTCCCCAACTCCCCCTTGGACACTGCCAAGCTAGCCACTGCCGGATCATCCCACAGCCTTCCTTTGCCAATAGTTGTTTGGGATTCCCTGATATATGAAGCCCAAGTAGCCTGCCTGATTCTTGAAGTCCTAGGATCTCCACCAAAGCCAATCTATAAGAGGTCCGCTCCGGAGCGATCCTTAATCTTCTCCAAAATAGAAGTGCCTAAGTCTGGCCCCCTCCAAAATTGATCTAACGCGTAGATCCAGTAGAAGGGGGGTTAATAAGCTAGCAGGAAGGCTCACTAGTTGCCCTAGAACTTTATTCTCCACCTCAACAATATCTTTAATAGATATGTGTCCCCATAGCTCGGCATTATACAAGGTAGCACCTAGGGCTTGCATTCTGTAGATCTCAATAGTGGGGCTAACAGGTTTATAAAAGGATCGCTTCTAAACCTTCGCAAGCCCACCCATGTATTGCACCAGTTTTAGCCTTTTTTTGGCAATATGGAATGACTAATCCATATTCTTGCTAAGAGGTAATCCTAGATCATCAAAAATAGAAACCCTCTCAAGGAGAGTGTCATTCAGGCTGGGGTTTAAATATGTGGAATGTGATGGGTTAAAAACCAAAAATTTGGTTTTAGTACATTGATTTCAAGGCCCCTCGACCTACAAAATTTGTTGAAGCTATCTAATTTCCTTTGGATGCCCATTGGGGTTTTAGATAGAAGAAGAGTATCATCAGCAAGCATCAATGCCAGTTTTTTGCAAGAACCAAGCCTAGGTGCATCATTGTTGCTGGTGGTATTTAATAGATCTATAAGACCATTAATATACAGGGAAATAACATCAGGACCAACACACACCCTTGTCACACACCCCTGCTGACAGTAAAGGGTTCAGAAAATTCTCCCAATTTGCCACAACACACCTGCTCAAAGCTATTCTCATGCAACCTCTTCATTATATGGCACAGATGTGGAGGAACCCCCATGTCAGCTAGCACTGCCCAAAGCAAATCCCTCAGAACTAGGTCAAATTATTCTCCAATTGACACACAATTTTGGAATAAAAGAGCTAAAGCACAATACATTTAGAGGGTAGAAGAACCACATGACTAGTCTTCATAAAACAAAGTAAAATATGTGACATCAACCGATTAATGAAAACTGGTCTTCGAGAAGAGACATTCAAATGACAAAATGTCTCACTATTGTTTTTTTTTTTTAATTTAGCAACACATTAACAGGACATGTTTAGGGTATTTTTCACCACCTGCGTTCTCGTTAAGTGAATATTTGAGGTAATACGACAAACTAGTAGTAGCTTTATTGTAAATTGAGCGCCCAAACAAATTGTTTTAAGTTGGAACTAATGAGTGCAGTATATTAATGGTGCTAACAGCTGGTTTTCCTGTGCAATGCTACTATATTACTGCAACTGGGGAAACAGCGTTTACAACGCTGTCAATACCACACAGGTAGGTAACAACGCAGTCATTACAATGACCGCGTTGTTACCACGCGTGGCATTACATCGCAAGTCGTTTCAATGACTTGCGCTAGGTGGCGTGCAACACCAGGAAATGTGTTGGATATTAAATCCAACACCTTCCCTGCTGTTGCGCTAACTGGAGTAGGAACAGTAATTTATACTATTCCTAAGTCTAGCGCGCCATCTAGCGCAAGTTGTAGAAATGACTTGCGATGTAATGTCACGCGTGGTAACAACGCAGTCATTGTAACAACTGCGTTGTTACCTACTGCGTGGTAATAGCACGCGTTGTAACATGCTACATTCCTGCAACTGTAATGCTGTAAATTGAGAATATAGTCCATCAAGGTTTACACATCCACTTTCATGTGCATGTGCCGATATGCAGGTAGTTTGTGATGGTCTATGTGTTGTCACTGTCTGCCTTTTCTGTTGCAATTAGGTTCAGCCCAATCAGAACGCCAAGATTTATTTGATCATCTGTTTATGGACTTTTCACTGTTGGCGAATCTCCCTAAAAATGTGTCACCCATGGTAATCACATGGACTGTGCAAATTTACCAACAGTATTTTGGTATATTGGTATGAGGCAACTGCAACTCAGCTAGGGTAAGGGGCATCTGGCTGGTTACATGTGAACACATGCAGTTGCGTGTGCACATGATTGCGGGCTGCAAGTGTAAGACTACAATCATACGCAGCCTGGTAACAGCACACAGGTAGACTGGCCCAGAGGGGACTCTGCAGGGTTAGACATTGACCTGGGATAGGACTTATAATATTAGTGGACACTTACAGGTAAAGTCAGTATGATTTACTGTGTTCTCTGCAGTGACACTTTATGATATAAAAAGAGGGAAATCTGCTTTAGAGTGCAGTTTTGCTTCTACAAAGTCCCATGAGGTTTGAAACTGGGGTGGATTTTTCCATGGCTCAGCTCAGGATCAGACCCCAGACCTTCTGTCATCTAGCTGGACCAAGTTAAATACATTTCGTCCCAGCAGAAGAAACAAAGGGCACCTCACACTTAGGGAGTAATTAACAGTGATTACCTCAGCTCCTGAAGAAAGATGAATGGAGATGAAGATGTGCCTCTGTTAATTACCTGTCACAGTGTAACAGGGCTGAGGACAGCCTACGCCCACTGGACAAAAGAGTATGTCCATACAAATGGAGCTAATGCCGGAGTGGGGCACCTTGAAGCATTGGTGAGAAAGGCCCTAGCAATGATGTTAGCTAGGGGAAGAGCTGCGGCCCAAGAGCAAATGTGACCAGTGACTCCTGGACAACACCACCTTGAACTCTCCCAGCATGCTGTGAAGGAGGGTTGGGACAGGGGTGGAGAGGTGTTGTGGAACTCTTGGAATGGCCAAGGATGCCTGGCTTCTAAAGCATCCACTCCCCTTTAAAAACTCTTGCATAAGGGAAAGATAGTGCTATTTTGGTTTGTGCTTTTTGCTGCTGGACCACAGGACTTCGACAGCTATAGCAACTGGAAGGAGAAACCTGCTGATGTAAAAAAAGACTAAGGACTCTGCCTCAATTGACCCAGGACCAGTGAGTTTCTCTAAGGGCCGTTGAGGCTTGCCTTCAAATTCCCACTGAGGACCTGTTGGGGGAAATGTTGAAAATTAAAACAGCGATATGATTAAGCATTCACTAAAGACATGAATTCCCCTTACTTGGACCAAGTTTCTCTCCTTATGTTGACTAATGTCTGGATTCCATTTTGTATTGTCGTGTCTCCACGTGCTCAGCACGAGAAGAGTCCTATCTTCGTGTCAGTTGCTCTCATAATCTGCCTAGTAACAGTCTATAAATAGCTCCTTTGTCCGTCTGGCGCATGCCCACACTTGACCACATCTGTTATCAGTTAGTCCTTGCTTGACCATGTTTTCGCGGGCTTAGGAGTGTGTTAACTCCGCCCACATATTGATTCTGTATCGAAAATGTCCATAAAAGGTAATACTCTTTGCCTCATGTTGTATCCACCCACTTATGAGCCCCTCTGTTGTGTATAAAAGCGGACTGTGTATGCAAGTTCTTTGTGCTACTCTATGCAATACTGAAGAGTGTTGTATGGGTTGTAGGACCACCCTTAAGGGTTAATAAACTCTGTCTTTGTATTTGCAGTTTCCGTGCCAACTTCCTTCTAGCTTTCGTTACAGGAGGGCGAACCCTTGTATTTGCGGGCCTAGCTGGGGCCTGTATTCATCAATTGGCGCCCGTCACGTGGGGCTCATCGGCGACTCGGATGCTCGAAGGACTGGTCGTGACGAAGGTGAGGAATTTGGCCGGGGATGTGATCACTGCCAGTGGCGTTTTAGTCCTGGCATCCCGAGGTTTTCTTCCTTCCCTTCCGAACTGACCTTCTGGGTGGCGCCGGTCCTCGACTGAGACCTCTTCTGTCGGTTTGCCGCGACAGCCGTTTGGGCGAATTTTGGAACTTGGCAGTTGGAACCTGGACACTCTTGATTGGTAAGAACCGTTGTACGGTACTTGCTCCGAGTTTTGAAGCCTGGGTTGGCTATTTGAGTTTGATTTGTGATGACCGGTCATATTTTGTATTGATTATTGTGAGAATATATGCGTTGCAACACATATAGGCAGGTAATGTGGAGATATTTCTCCGGAGCTGTGTAAATTTGAACGGCGCAAAGTTTAAGTGCCATTTTTGATAATACTGCATATTTTGCATTATTTTTGAGAATGCCTGCTTTTAGCGCACTCCGTAAGTGGTGCTGCTGCTTTGGAAACCGGTTAAACCTCGAGGAATCTGCTCCAGCCCCCCCAGAAGGGACTCCTAATAGGGATATGTATGTGAAGCATGGTCTTTCCTCTATAATGTACAGCACAGTGTGGAGGAAATACACCAAAAAGGATCCTGAGTTACGATGGCCTTTGTATGGATCGTTTGATATGCGAAAGATTGAGTATGTGGAACAGTGTATGTTTAAACGGCGTGCTCACCAAGACATGTTTGAATGTGTACGGTTATGGGTGAAGGAAGTGCGTGAGCGAGAGAAACGTGAGAAAGCGCTGTTTGATAAAGAGCAACGGAAAAATGATCATGTGAGAGCGCAGGAAGCGAAGCGTCGGGAAGAAAGAGAACTGGCGGAGAGACAAGAGAAAGAGCGTAGGCTGCAAGTCTCGGGTCAATATGCTGTCCGCTAGCCACTTTATCCTGTCTTTGCTAATCTTGAAGATGATTTTTCTTTATTAGATCGTTCTCCGCCCCCTTATGTTGGCGCGTCTGCCCCGAGATCACAGGATTCTGGATTGGTTTCGGATAAGGTAGACACGCGGTCCATGTTATCAGTTGAGCGTATGGGTGAGCTTCGGAAACTTTCTCTTCGTGCACTTAAGGGCAAGTTATCCCTTTCTGAATTGTTGGACTCTTTGGAACAGTGGCGGGATAGAGAGAAGTTGTATTTTCTTGAAACCTTTTCTGATGAAGTGATTACTGCCTTTCGGAAATATTCAGAAGTTTTTGAGCCTGATGATGTAGTATTAGATGCTAAAGCATTACGTAACGGTGTTTTTTCTCCCTCTAAGGCACCTGATGCGGTCCGGCGACTGTTTGCATTGCGGGACGCGGCGAGTGAACTTAAAGAGAGAGCGCGCCTAAAGACAGGGGAGGAGGAGCAATCGGATTCACGTATCGGCGGCGACCAATCATCTACCTCCTACTCAGATAAGAGCGAACTAGTGCATGCTAAACCGATGCGAGAGGCGGCACCTTTGTATGTTCCTCCTAAAGGAGCGGGAACTAGTTCAGATATTACTTCCGCCGATGCTAAGGGATATTTTGTGTATAATTGCGTTTATACTCCCTGGCATAGGGCTGATGTTATGGCATTAAAGAATGCATTGCCTGACCCCCGCAAGAATCCAGCGGCCTTTTATGAAGAGGTCGAAGGGGCCTTGAATTCTTGTACTATGACTTTAGCAGATATAGATTTGTTCTTTGGGCTCATATTACCACCGGATATGTGGAGATTTGTGCGGAAGGTGGATGATGTTCCCGCTTTTAAGGCTAGGTGGTCCGAGATTGAGGATGAGGATAGGGAGAGAAAACCCGCGCAAAAACCACCGCGGATTATTTTAGATCTTCCTGCTGCTATCTTGGCCAAGTTGAAAACGATTATTCCCCCTAAAAAGATTGATCGGAATATGTTAGCCTCGTGTAAACAGAAGGTTGATGAATCAGTTTCAGATTTCTTTACACGCTTTGAGGAGACATTTCATGATTTCAGTGGTCAGTCGCTTACGGATGATACGGGCCGGCATCTTTTTGTGGATAAATATGTGGCGAATTTATTACCGGGAATAGCAGCTCGTTTAAAAGCGAGTGAAAGTTCTTGGTCCACCTCGTCTCCGGCATCCCTTCTGACTATGGCCCAGTATTATGAGCGTCAGGAACAAGAAGCGAAGGGGAATGAGGAGAAGAAATCGAAAGATTTGAAAACTAAGGTGATGTTAGCACAAGTATATGGTCCGCCTCGTCGTGGTGTAGAACGAGGTAGGGGAGGATTCTATGGTCCCCCTTCGGGTCGGTCAGATTTAAATAGAAATCAATGTGCGTATTGTAAACAGTCGGGTCATTGGGCCAGAGATTGTCCGGTGTTGTATGCATCTCGTCAGGGACGTGGTCAGGGACCACCGAGAGGTAGAGGGGGCTTTTCGAATTATAGAGGGAACTCTAATGATCGTACTCGATTTGAGTCTAGCGTACAGCAACGGGATAGGCCTAATGTGTTTGATAGGCAACACCAGTATCAAATGTCTGGGAACGACCGTTCTGGGTATCATGACTCACAGCATGCGTAGGATTGCGTTGGATGGGGGTTTGAATCAGTCGAAGTGCCGGTTGATCAGAAGGGTCCTTATGTTTCAGCAAATGTTTTGGGTTCTACTGATCTGTTCCTAGTTGATACAGGAGCTACTCGCAGTGCACTGTCCAAACAATTGGTTCCGAGGGCTCCCCCATCTGGCTTAATGGTTACATCGGTAGGGTTTGATGGTATACTCTCTCGAAGCCCTCTTTCCCGACCCCTGGCATTCCATGTTGACAACCTTTCCGCATCCTGTCCATTTCTGCTTGCCCCGAACACGCCTGACAACATTATGGGTCTTGATATGCTCAAGTACTTCAGAGCAACGATCCGCTGCTCCCCTACTGGAGTACGTGTGATCTTAAATGATAATCACCCCATGACAGAACGGATGTGTGTGGTTGCGGAGGATACTGCATTAGCTTCCCTCCCTCATTCTTTGTGGGCCACTTCAGATACCGATGTGGGACAGATGGTGATTCCGCCTGTCCACATTAGTGTCCAGGAGGGTGCGGTGTTACCGCGCCTCCCTCAGTATCGTATTTCCCAGGAGGGGGAGGCGGCACTCATACTGATTGTGCAGGATTTGATTAAGGTGGGAGTAGTGGAGGAAGTTCCCTATAATGTCTGCAACAGTCCCATTTTACCCATTTTGAAGAAAGATACCGATGCCAGGGTTTATCGTTTTATTATTGACTTAAGGGAAGTGAACAAGATTGTGATACCCCAGTATCCAGTGGTTTCTGATATCACGACGTTACTTACTCTGGTCCCACCAACGGCGACCACGTTTTCAGTTATTGATTTGAAAAATGCTTTCTTTTCCATTCCTATCCACCCTGATAGCCGATATCTTTTCGGTTTCACTTTGGATAATAGGTCTTATAGATTTTGTAGAATCCCTCAGGGTTATACAGAGAGCCCTAGTATTTATAGTCAAGCATTGAAAAGGCAATTGGATTCCTTTGTTCTGCCTGAGGGTGTCGCCCTTATACAATATGTCGATGACATCTTGTTGGCGGCCGACACTCCTGAGTTGTGTGAGCAGTGTACGTTATCCTTGCTTTCCTTTTTGGCATCTCACAATCACAAAGTGTCGAGGAAGAAATTGCAATTTTGTAGACCAAAGGTGACTTATTTGGGTCACCTTTTGTCTAAGGAGGGGCGTGCACTCACACCAGATCGTATTCAAGCAATTTTGGACATGCCAGTACCTTCCACACAGAAGGATGTGCGTGCATTTTTGGGTCTTGCTTCTTTCTGTAGGCAATTGATATTGGGGTTTTCACACATAGCTAAGCCATTGTTAGCACTTTTGACAAAAGACACACCGATTCCTCTTCCCTGGTCAAATGAGTGTGAAATTGCCTTTCAGCAATTACGACAAGCCCTTTGTTCAGCACCAGTGTTAGGTACCCCTGATTATACGAAGCCCTTTTCACTGTACGTGCATGAGAAAGATGGATGTGCATTATCAGTTTTAGTGCAGATGCACGGCGACAAGCAGCTCCCTTGTGCATATTTTTCGGCTGTACTTGATCCTGTTGCCCGAGCGTTGCCTGGTTGTTTTCGCTCGGTTGCGGCGACAGCTGTGTCAATACGCCAAAGCGAGGGAATTGTGTTATCTCATAAGCTGTTGGTATTTGTCCCCCATGCTGTTGATGCCCTGCTTAATCAGACAAAGACGCAACATTTGACCAGTGCCCGTTTAACGGGATATGAGTTGACGCTTTTGGCTCCTCATATTACGTTAAAGAGGTGTGCAACGTTAAATCCAGCCACATTGTTGCCGTTCCCGGAAACTCAGTCTGAAGCACGAAAAGCACATGATTGTATTCTTGTGACTGAGGAACAGACAAAGGGTCGTATTGATCTCCAGGATACGCCCTTTACAGATGTAGATGGAGAACTGTGGGTGGACGGATCATGCCTGAGGCTACCAGATGGTACGACTTCAGCAGCGTATGCAATTACCACATTACAAACAATAGTGGAGACTGCACGCATACCGCAGAAATCAGCTCAAGCAGCGGAACTGATAGCATTAACACGAGCATGTGAGCTCAGTGCAGGATTGTGTGTGAATGTTTATACAGATAGCCGCTATGCCTTCGGAGTAGCGCACGATTTCGGCCTACTCTGGAAGGAGAGAGGCTTTCTAACGTCACATGGAGCACAGATAATGTATGGGGAGTTAGTTCACAACCTTTTGACTGCATTAACATATCCAAAGAAGATTGCTATAGTTAAATGTAGTGCCCATAAGAAAGTGGTTGATAAAGTTGGAGAAGGGAATGCTTTAGCAGACCGGGTGGCACGAGAGACTGCGGTGCAGCCTGGTGCTACTGCAATGTATGTTGTGAAGTCACAGGCAGAAAGATGTCACGATGCAAGGAGAGAAGTGCCTGGAAATACAGAGGACCGCTTCCGATAAGGAACGGGAGCAATGGTCCAACGATGGAGAATTAGATGATGAAGGGTGTTGGAGAAGTAAGCAGATGGATAAGTGGAAGTTACCCACTGCCTTCGTACAACCTATGGTTCAGATGGCACATGGACTAGCGCATGTCGGAGCTTCCGCAATTGTTAAATTACTCACACGAGTTTGGGAGCATCCGGAGATCGCTAGTACGGCAAAGAGGGTAGTGCAGACCTGCATGATTTGCCTGAGGTATAACCCGGGAAAGGGTACCCGAACTCCAGCAGGAGGATTTGCGACACCTACTGCACCCTTTGAGGTTTTGCAGATGGATTACATTCAGATTGAGCGCTGTAACAATCTGAAGTATGTTTTAGTAGTGGTTTGTGCCTTCAGTAAATGGGTTGAGGCATACCCTACAAAAGACAATACTGCAATGACTACAGCCAAGATGCTATTGAAGGAGTTCTTCCCTCGATATGGTGTTTGCAGATTGTTGTGGAGTGATAACGGACCTCATTTTATAGCGGACGTTATCAAGTATGTCCTGAAAGGCCTAGGCATTACCCAGAAGTTTCATGCAGTATTCCACCCTCAGTCTGCGGGATTGGTTGAGAAATATAACGGTACTTTGAAGCTTAAGATCGCTAAGATTCAAGATTCGACTTCTTTGACTTGGCCAGACGCTTTACCGCTGGCATTATTGTCAATTAGATCGATACCGCATTCTCGGACCGGTCTCACACCCTACGAGATTGTATTTGGATGCCCAATGAATATTTGGGGTCCACCAAAACCGAGGTTAGTGTATGATGTACCTTGTGTAATGATGAATGATTATCTGGCA
Source organism: Triturus cristatus (assembly GCF_964204655.1). Lineage (NCBI taxonomy): Eukaryota > Metazoa > Chordata > Amphibia > Caudata > Salamandridae > Triturus > Triturus cristatus. The sequence goes on from NC_140590.1 coordinate 1,480,091,228, forward strand.
CAGTTAACGGATAATTTGGTTTCTATTCACCAACAGGTTCGAGAAGCGCTCCCTGATCGGTCCACAGGTGAAGGACATAACCTCCGGCCTGGGGATCATGTCATGATCAAGGTGTTCGAAAGGACGAACAGTCTGGAGCCGAGATGGGTTGGTCCTGAGCAAGTTTTGCTCGCAACAAGGACAGCTGTGCGGGTTTCCAACCTGAAGAACTGGATCCACTCCTTGCACTGTCGTAAAGTGCCGCCTGGATTGGTGGAGCCTGCTGTGTTGACCGACCATCGAGAAATCCTGACTGCGGAGAAAGGCCGTGCTGTGGAACCGAACGACACTGAGGAGCTCTTCCCGGACCAAGCGATTCCTGGAGGAAGAAGATATCACCTTAGACCAAGGAAGTGATTGCTGTATCCAAAGTTGTCAGAATGGCCCTTAGGTTAGTGAAACGGAGAGCCAATGTGTCAAGGGGGGGGGATCAGCCCTGCATTAGTGTAGTGACACCCGTCTTGGCCCGCTGGTGAAGAAATCAACGGCTGCCTAAGGGGAAGAGTTCTGACAACCTTTTAGTTTCAGGAAGATAGTGATTTCTTACTACAAGATGGAGAAGAAGAAGATTTTTTGTGCGACAAGCTTTATTATCATTGTGGCTATTGTTGGTATAACCACATGGTTTGTTGAAGATGTGACTCCTGCCCGTGAGTTGCTTGTTTTGACCACTCCAGTGCCTGAGGAGTACTACTTTTATACCCTCCCATATCAAGAATTGAAGCATCGTCAGTCTTATTTGAATAACACCTTCATCCAGATGTTGCATCATACCCATGTTGCTACGAATGCTACGAATTGTTGGATATGTGGTATGATGCCAGCTCATCAGAAGAAAGGAGGAACGCCATTCATACCTCTTCCTTTCTCTCACAATGGCTCATGTAGAGCATGGTACACTTTGCTTTTTGCCACACGGAAACCTACAGTGGGACGACTACTCTTCAGATTTAATAAGGAATGTCATCAGGATAAAGATGGCTATCCACAAGCGAATGGGACAATATGGGAATGGGAAGAATATCGACCAGATAATGAATCGATTCCCTACATTTTCACGAACACCAGAGACACTACAAGGAATGAACAATTTGTGATTCAAGTGGCACAAGCTCAAGCGGACCTATGTGTCCAGAGTGTGGGTTATATTCCAGTTGGTGTTAGTGACTGTATTATTGTTTTGAATATAGACGGTCTAAATAATAGTACTTTCTTAGCCTCCCACAACACATACTTTGTATGTGGGAATAAGGGTTATTATCGTTTGCCAGCCGGCTGGTCCGGAGTATGCTATGTAGCATTACTATTACCTCCTGTATTTTTGGCACCTGCATCTTATCATAAAGATTTGAAGTTGTTGAATAATGTGACTGTAAATAGGTATAAACGTACTCTATCTATTGATGATGTTGATCAAACTGATACTAGTTTGCAGCAGTATATTGATTTTAACTTAGGATTGTTTTTCTTTGTTGGAGCTGCCCTAAATAGTAGGAAGGTTAGAAGATTAACAAGAGTTGTAGAGGCTGTGACAAATCAAACCGCTGCTGCTCTTGGGAATCTTACGGAAGAATTACAAATTACTAGAATTGTTGCATTACAGAATCGTATGGTATTAGATGTTATGTTAGTCGACCGAGGTGGAGCATGTAAAATTATCGGAAGTAGTTGTTGTGTGTTTATTCCTGACCATACGCCATCAGTTTATAATGCTATTAATAAATTGCATAAAATCGCAGCCGAAATCCATACAGAAAATGGCACTTGGACCTTTTCTGGATGGTTTTGGGCATTGATCACTACATGGGGGTGGAAGGTTTTAACTGGTCTCTGCATTATTGTGGCAATTCTGTTTTCCTGCTGCATTTGTGTCCAGTGTGGTCCTTTACTCTGTTCTTTATGAGTGTCATTTTGTATTCCTGATAAGAAAGCTATTGCCAATGTCACCTATCAGAAACATTTAACTAAAGAGGTAGAAGAGATGATGAAAATTGACATATATGATGATTATCCTAATAAGCCGGATGTCTTCAGTAAATGCTGAAAGGGTCGTCTGTTGAAAATTAAAACAGCGATATGATTAAGCATTCACTAAAGACATGAATTCCCCTTACTTGGACCAAGTTTCTCTCCTTATGTTGACTAATGTCTGGATTCCATTTTGTATTGTCGTGTCTCCACGTGCTCAGCACGAGAAGAGTCCTAACTTCGTGTCAGTTGCTCTCATAATCTGCCTAGTAACAGTCTATAAATAGCTCCTTTGTCCGTCTGGCGCATGCCCACACTTGACCACATCTGTTATCAGTTAGTCCTTGCTTGACCATGTTTTCGCGGGCTTAGGAGTGTGTTAACTCCGCCCACATATTGATTCTGTATCGAAAATATCCATAAAAGGTAATACTCTTTGCCTCATGTTGTATCCACCCACTTATGAGCCCCTCTGTTGTGTATAAAAGGGGACTGTGTATGCAAGTTCTTTGTGCTACTCTATGCAATACTGAAGAGTGTTGTATGGGTTGTAGGACCACCCTTAAGGGTTAATAAACTCTGTCTTTGTATTTGCAGTTTCCGTGCCAACTTCCTTCTAGCTTTCGTTACAGGAGGGCGAACCCTTGTATTTGTGGGCCTAGCTGGGGCCTGTATTCATCAGAAAGATCTAGACTTCTGCATCCAGAGACAAAGACCAGGAAGAAAGCTGGCACAAGGAGGCTGTGGAAGCGCTCCCTACAGTTTACACCACTTTTGAGACCAGGCAGCCTGCTGCAACTGCTCCTGATGGCAAGAGCTCACCACCCAGTGTAAATTGTGCCCATGATCATCCAAATCACCTGAATAGGGCCCGATTTATGACCTTTTAAAGTTTGGTGACCTTTGACTTTTCTGTGAGACGGGGCTCATGGAGCTCTGCTGCACGAGCTGAAAATAACCCTTGGGGTGGCCAGGACCTGGCAGTTGGCGTACGGAGTATCTTTGATTTTTACCCAAGTGTGGGACATTCGTGGGGCCCCCAAATGAGGCTCATTCCTGCCCCTGGTTGTTCCCCAATATGCCTGGGGGGCCAACGCAGTAAGGAAAGGGGGGGTGCCGAATTATTTTAGTTGGCCTTAGGACTCTGAGGCTTTACTACTGCTAATAAGTATTAAAGTGCATGTGCTTCTTCCCTAAACCTGTGTGCTATTGGTATACACTTGATTGACATATTTAATTTACTTGTAAGTCCCTTGTAAGGTGGTATACCATATACCCAGGGCCTGTAAGTTAAATTATACTAGTGGGCTGCAGCACTGATTGTGCCACACACAGAAGTAGCCTTTCAAATCGGTCTCAGGCCTGCCACTGCAGTGCTTGTGTGTGTAGTTTACTGCCACTAGGACATGGCATTTAAAACCACTTGTCAAGCCTTTAATACCCCTTTTATTACATATAAGTCACCCCTAAGGTAGGATATAGGGAGTCCTAAGGGCAGGGTGCTACGTAAGTAAAAGGTAGGACGTGTACTGTTAAGTTTTACTGGTTCTGGTAGGGACAACCAGCTAAATTCATTTTTCACTACTACGTGGCCTAACACTCTGCTAGGTTACCATTAGAAATTCCCTTATACCTTTTTAAGAGGTAATTTTTTATATGAGAGGAGTAGCTTTTTTCATATTTTATATCTTTGGATTGGCAATCATGAATTCTCCTTACTGGTGAAGTTGGATTTAACATTACTGTTCAAGAAATGACACTTTTAGAAAATGGGCATTTCTCTGCACTTACTGCTCTGTGTGCCTGACAGCCTCTCTCCAATACACGTATGAGCAGGGTGACAGCTACGCTTTGTGCCTTCCCTCTAGAAAGCCACAAACACAGGAAGGATAAGTGTGTCTGAGAAACCTTCTACATACATCTGCATTCTGATGGCCTTGCTTAGGCAGGATAAAAAGGAGGGACTAACACTTCAATTGAATAGGTAGTCTCCTGTCCCCACATAGAAGGTTGATTGACACCCCCCCGAGGTAGCCAAGCAGACAAGGTTGGGAAGAAAGAGGGACCTGTGCACCTCCAAGGGCTGCTTTGCAGTCGCCCTCCACATTAAAGGCATAATACTGGGCCTCTGACCCCCTAAAATCAGGCACTATTAGACTTGTGACTGAAGCTCTGCCAGAAGGGCTGCTGTGCTGCAAAAAGGACTCAACCGGATTGCTGATCTGGAAGGCCTGCTTTAATGTTTGTTGCCCCACTCTCTAGCTTTGTGAATGGAGAGCTGGACTTCCTCCAAGTGATCTCCAAGGGCTTGCTGACTTGCCTCCTGTTTAAGAAGTCACAGGGTCATAAAGGACTTCCTTTTCGCCCTCTATGCTGCTGCCAGACTCTGCCACTCATGAGTGTTGCAATCCAGTTCCACACAGGTTAGTGCTTTGCTCTCTGACCTGCAGAGAGACCCCACAAAGGTCAGGGCTTCACTTCTGACCTGCACTGAGGATTGAAAGGATCAGTGCCCGTCGCTGATGGAAATTGCCGTATATGCTTTGAACACTGCTGCAGAGCCGCAAGAAGGCATTCCAGCACAACTCTACTGTAATGCGTTGCTGTAGTTACAAGTAGTTCTGAGCAACCCTCATTGACAATGTGTCAGCCACACACATCAGTAGAAGCAGTGCTGTGTTCTCCATTGCAAGCAGCCCCTCCCAAGAGAACCAATGATGAAGGCTCTGCCTACGAGGCACACAGACTCCCCATCAGCTGCCTCCATGCCTCAGACTCAGTGCTCAGCATTGTAGACGTTGGTTTCCTCCGCCTGCAAAGGTATTGTGGTCAGCGGGGTCTGAGGGGTGTTCACAGCTAGTATACATTCCTTCCCGAGTGGCTAAAAAATGTGTGATTACCCAGGTCTCAAGTGATTAGACATCACTTTTCACTACATTTCTTCTTGGAGCACTGTCCTAAACACGATACTGTGCGCAAATAACTATTCCCATCCCCTGGTCGGATTGTGTGGTTTACCACGGTCTAGCATGACTGTCAGTAACCTGTAAAGCGTGAGTACTTCATAAGGCACAGTGTTTTCATTGACACTTTAGAAATTCATAACTTGAGTACCAATGGTTGAGTTTTTTTTCATTTTGGTCTTGTTTTGTTTAGAATATACCTACTTATTTTTCTAAACCTGTGTGGAGTTGTTTGTGATGTTTCTATTGTGTTACAGAATGTGTGTGCTGCACAAATACTTTACACAATACCTCTTTGGATAAGCCTGACTGATGTGTGCCAAACTACCAGCGGGTGAGTATAGGCTATCTTTTAGTGTGTACCAGCTAACCCTGACTAGAGTCAGGATTCCTGCCTGGCCTTTGTGCATATGTCAGCCAACTAAGGATTCCATTTCTAACAGGGAGTGCTATTGTTCCCCCCAGCAGCAAGAAGGGGCACAACACCCCATCTCTGAGTCTGGGAAACAGGCAGAGCCTAAGCTACACGTGGCTGCTCCCACTGCCAGTAGGAGCAGGAGACAAGCTGCCCTGTTGCCGGAATGCAGGAGCAGCAGAAGAAGTGCCAGTCCCGCGAGCCTTACTCGAGGTGCGAGGGAGAGCAGTGAGCCAATGTGGAAGCCGATTGTGAGCTCCCCGTGATACCCCCATCATCTTACCTGCACCTAGGTGTACAGTGGGTCCAGCCACTCAGAATTTAAAAGGAGCAGAAATAAAAAAACGAAGGAAAGGCTATGCGCCTCTCTCCAGGACAGTGGGAGCGGTGCTCAGAAAATATTCACAAGGAGATGATGGATGGAGCGCTGAAACCTTTCAGACACTCACCTCCAGTCACAGGTCTGGGTTGAATCCATCATCATTCTTTAGCTCACTTCACCACCCCAGTTCAGACCCAGCTATATGCAAATCAGTCTTGACCCGGTGCCTCATGGGAACAGTCCAGCCTGAACTGCCAAGCAGGGCTTCCCTGAACCAGAAACAAGAGTCCTGGGATCGGCTTCACAGCTCCTCCAGCTGGAGCTCCAAATAATGCCTTAGGAGAGGCTCATTTACATATTTGGCTTGCCCTTTGGTGGCCCCAGGATAGCAGGGGCACCACCAACAACATAAAGTGTTGCAGGGGTTTCAGGAGACCCCTCCACTGGAATTTTCTTAAATGTACTATCCATATGTTTGCAGGGTCAAGGACATTTTTACACACTAGGATTTTCATCCTCATTTCAAGCACTCCTAAAGCTGCAGCTTTTGCTCTACAGCTAGTCCTGTAACAATCTCTAGTCGTGGTTCTATGGCTGCTTTTTATGTGGCTTAAATGTGTATAAAGAAAACACAGAGTGTGGCACTCTATTGGGCAGGTTCTATAGCTGCATTGTACTTGACCTGAAAATGTATAAAGAGCACACAGAGGCTGGGTCTATGGCTGCATTCTTTGTGGCTGAAAGTGTATGAAATAGACAAAGACACATGTTATGTTTTTTTTTAATTATTTATTAATCATTCATGTTTACAGTGACTATGCAAATAATGGTTTTAACATGTGGTTTGTTGGTCTTTTAATATGGTGCACCTTTTATAAGGCCACTAGGCTTACCGGATATGTTTTTATGTCCCTTGGTAAAGCCAATAGGTCTGTCTTGTTTACAGTGACACCCCCTTGTATTGTGTTGTGCTGTCTGTTATAGGTGGGGGTACTGTGATTTTCAGGGTCATGACTGTTTAGGGGTCAAATGCGTTTTCATAATGATGTCTAAGCTAATTTCAATCTGCCTTCTCTTTATATTTGTAAATTAATGTAGTGTGTGTGTGTGTCTGTGTGTGAGAGAGAATAAATGTACTTTTCTTTTTTTCAAAAGAAAATGCACTGACTGGAAAAACCTTTATCCAGTGTTATTATTGCGTTTCATCGAATGGTGAATACTAGCCCACACCACCTCCCCTGTGTAGGCCTTAGACTGCTCTGCTTCATTACCCTGAGACAGTCAACTACTATTGGATGTTTGGTTCCCAGTAAGGGGAAATTGTGGCCCCATTACTTGTGCAGGATTCAAGGCCTGTGCAACTAATAACCAAATTTCATACATTTTCCCTCATTGTTCTGAAAATTAGTTGGGCGGAGCAGTATCCCCAATTAGGTCACAGTTAAATCCAATACCAAGAGGACTGGTTTTCCTGTATCCATTTGTTCAGGGTAAATCCTTGTGCAGACCAGACAGGAGCTGCGGGCACAACAGCAGTCCTGCCAAAGCCTCACTCACTCTTATGACACTGGGGTTGCCTGTAATGCGACCAATCCCTTTACATAGCTTACAATGCACCATCACACCTACGCTACTGCCTCCCCCTCCCACCAAAAAACAGGCCCGACTCCCATTAGCATCCCACTCAGAGCACATGGTAAATTGAAGCACAAAACCGGAGAATTGATCCACATGGAATTAGGAATTCCCAGCGTAATTTGACAGAGAAAAAACAGCTCTGAATAGTTGTTACTTATTCTGTGGGGATTACTTCTTAACTTCATGGTGCTAGTGGGATGTTTCCACAGAGTATCAGTGTGCAACATTGCAGACAGCGTTTGCACCCTGCCAGTACTAGGCAACTGTTAATCAGGTCCCAGGTGTTTTGTTTGTATATATGGATAGAGATAGAGAGTTTTTTGTGTTGCTTGAACACCAACATCATGTCCCGTCTATATGTTGGTTTGTGCAGGAGTGGACCGTGTAGGTAAGAGCAGTGGGGCAGGGTCCGGGCGAGTAAACTCGGCGATGCGGCGAGTGCAAGGTAAGTGGTTTTCTCCTTTGTAATTTAATTTTCCATTGTCTTCGTCTGTTGACTACCCCCCACTCCTCCCCACAGCTCTTACCTGCATGGGGCGCTCCTGGGTCTGTGTGCATGGAGGCCTTTATAGTCCCTTTTCTTTTTATGTGCAACAATTGTAATTCTTCTAGGTCCATTGTAACTGCCAATTTGGCATCCTATAGTCATGTCTGTGACAATCTATTCCAGATTTTGGTTTAGAAAATGACTTTGCTTCTGTCTCCCAGGGTGATCAATAGTTTGGTGCCCAGCTAACACTCATTATAGCCATCTACAGACAACTCCTTTGAAGGATGAAGTGACTGTAAAGGCTTGCCATTCTGAAACTTGTCAGCCTAGTCATCCCTCTGAGAAAACAACATTGAAACCCAGGAAGCACAATGAGGGTTTTAGCATCAACAGAGTAGCTAGGGCCTGACAAGCGACAATTTATAAGAAAATGGTGATACAGGTCATGACCACTCCTCTTTTTCAATTACTTGAGTTTTGACACCCTTTAAAGAGAGTTCCTATAGCTGAATTAAAACTGGGTTACACATTTACTATAGTTTTGTCTTGGTTCGCTCACCTTGCAAAGCAATGTAAAGCACCACAATGCAAAGACAATATATTTTCAAGGGCAAAAACTATTTTGAGCTAAAGGTTGACACTCATGGAACACCAAAGTCGCTTTGGGCCAACTCCATATTAATTTAGATAATAGTGGTGTGTCTAGCGTGCAGTAGTGTGAAAACCATAGGTTTTGGCTCAAAGCCATTTATACTAAAGTAGCTTGTGATCTGGCTTTGCTCCAAATCCCAATGCATAGTAACACCAATTGCAAGGAAGAGTCAAGCAGTAAAGCATTTGAGATATCTAGGTTTAAGCAGTTGCAGCCGGTGCAGGTAAGCGCAGTGGAACGTAGGTGAGCAAGGGGGGAAGTAGATAGATGATGGAATAGGTTTTAAATATTTATTTAATTTTACCTATAATGTCCTCTTTTTCACTCCTCCTCTCAAGCAACAAATCAGTTTGACATATTTATAAGAGTTGGAGCACATCTACGAATCAATTAGACAAAAACATGACATTCACAGGCCACACTTCATGCATTACTCTTGCAACCATGCGTAACAAATGGAGAAGATGCTTACGTGTCCATCCTGGTGACACTGGGGATAAGAAAGCACTAGATACATGCAATTACAATACAACAAAATGCTTAGGGGTCTATTATAATGTCTGGTGGATCACTACCGTCCACAGGGCGGTGGCGATCTGCTCGACATTATCTTCCGCCCGCCTCCCATTTTCCCACGCCATATTATGATGGCGGGGGGTCCCGCGGCGGACGGGAAGACTGTCCGCCGTGGGTTGAATATGGTGGTGGTGTCTGCAAGACACCGCCATCCACATTATTATGCAGGCGGGAAGCAGAGTTTCAGGCATGTGGTGTTCGCAGTTGGGGGCCCGTTGCGGGCCCCCAGGATGTTGGGGGGTGGGGGGTAAACATGGGGGGTACATTTGCATGCACAACATGGCAGGCACCACGCGGTGCCTGCCACGTTGTGCATGCAAATGCACAAATGCCTTTTTTGCACTGCGGCGGGTGCTGCTGACAGCACCGCCTGCCGTGATGTAAAAAATGTGGGATGCACCCACCAGTGTGGCGGGCGCGTCCTAATTGTACATGCGGGACCGCCGCACACAAAGCAGGCGGTTCCATTTCCAGATCGCCTGCCATCATAAAAGACCCCCTTATAGGGATCCTTTGTTGCATCTTTTAGGTGTTAAAGTAGGGGTTCTAGGACAGAACATCATATTCAGAAACATCTTCTGAAAAAGAGTTCGTCCTAATTAGTATTCCGAAATTTGTCGTCCCAGTGGGTATACATTTTCTGTTATTAACATCAATTGGGCAATATTTCGTCAACGATATTTAGGACATCGTTTGATTGATATTCTGACTACCATATTCTGGTACCACCTAAAAAATGACAGTTGGCACTCACAATGACCCAAAATCAGAACTCTGGATTGTCAAGACTCTGTAGGCAAATACGGGCTTATTTAAACGCCCCTTGCGCAGCCGGAACATCACTTTTCCCTATATTAAAAGTGATGCACTGGTGACGCAAGGGGCTTGTAAATAAGCTGCATATTCTTTATGCAGGAAAACTGTAGTATAACCTATTTGCTGCCACAAGCTTAAGCAGGAAAAGTTGTGAAAGTGGATTTGCTCCATTTTTTACGGTGTGCAGCAAAAATATCAAGTTGGAAATATTGAACTACAGAAATATCGAGTCCTAAATATCGCCAGTGAGAAATATCGACTTCAAGAATATCATGGGCAAGAATATCAATTTGAAGGTAAGAAATATGATTTTTTTAAATGTCGAAGTCAATAATATCGTTTGCAAACATATAGTGGTTTAAAATATCGATTTTTTAATTAGTGTAATGTATTGTAGTATATATTTTAAATGTATGTGAAGTAATTTAATTATAATGAATTAATTATTTTTTTATATAATAATGTTTATTTAATTGAGATTTTATAGTGTTAATTGTGGGACGTAATTAATTTTTAATTGATTAATTAATTGATTGAAAATTAAATATGGAAATTGTGTAATTAATTTTAAGTGCGGGCTGTCGCGTTTATTGGGGTAAAGGGTGGGAAGTAATCTATTTTTAATTAAATAATTTTTATTTACAAATAATAATTAGTTATTAATTATTATAATTAAATAATTGAAAATTAAATATAGAAATTGTTTAATTAATTTTAGGTGCAGGTTGTGGGTTTTATAAGGTTAAAGTGCGGGAAGTAATTTATTTTTTATTAATTAATAATTAGCTGTTAATTAATATTAATGATTTAATTTTAGGTGCTGGCTGTGGGGTTTATACGGATAAAGGGTGGGATGTAATTTATTTTTCATTAATTAATAATTTGTTGTTATTATTTCATTAATTGAAAATTAAATATGGGAATTGTGTAATTAGTTTTAGGTATGGGTTGTGGGGTTTATAGGGGTCAAGGGTGGGAAGTTAATTAATCAATTTTTATTTGTTTTAATTTGTTTTTTAATTAGTAATATGTATTTAATTGATAATAATTAATTATGTTATTTATGGAAGTACATTTTATTTTTACATTTTATTTTTAATTTAGATGTGGGTTGTGAATTGTGTGGTGTTATAGGGTAGGATGTAACTTTTTAACACAAATATTTGTTTGTTTGAAAAATATTTTTATATTTTATTTAATATAATATCTGTAGGTATTTGTAATATGTATTTACCATTATGGTGCCGATTCCGATCCTGTAAAACCCGGGTACGAATGGTCGTATGGAGCGTATTCTCCATACGACTCGTACCCGGGAAATCCTTCTTACAAAGCAGCAAGTACGATTCGTACAGAAATACCATTTCCGTACGAATCGTAAAAAACTACGTGAGGCGAAAAAATACCATTGCAGTGGTGATGTAGGGGTACGCATGGTACGGGCCGTACCCACGCTCTGAGGGCGTGGGAACGGCCTGTACCACCATTGTAGTGGGGATGTAGGGGTACGCGTGGTACGGGCCATACACATGCTCTGAGGGCGTGGGTACGGCCTGTACCACCATTGTAGTGGTGATGTAGGGGTACGCGTGGTACGGGCCGTACACACGCTCTGAGGGCGTGGGTACGGCGCGTACACCTACATCACCACTACAATGGTGGTATGGGCCGTACCCACGCTCTGAGGGTGTAGGTACGGCCCGTACCACCATTGTAGTGGTGAAGTAGGGGTACGCGTGGTACGGGCCGTACCCACGCTCTGAGGCGTGGGTACGGCCCGTACCACCATTGTAGTGGTGATGTAGGGATACGTGTGGTACCGGCCGTACACACGCTCTGAGGGCGTGGGTACGGTGCGTACACCTACATCACCACTACAATGGTGGTACGGGCCGTACCCACGCTCTGAGGGCGTGGGTACGGCCCGTACCACCATTGTAGTGGTGATGTAGGGGTACGCGTGGTACGGGCCGTACACATGCTCTGAGGGCGTGGGTACGGCCCGTACCACCATTGTAGTGGTGATGTAGGGGTACACGTGGTACGGACCGTCCCATGCTATGAGGGCTTCCCCATTGAATTTTATAAAACCTTTGCAAAAGAATTGTTGTGACCCTTGAAAAAATTATTTACTTATATCAAACAGGGAGGTTTGGTTCCCGCAACCTTTAAAGAAGTGATAATTGTGTCATTTGTTAAAAAAGATAAAAGTCCTGAGGATGTTAACTCCTATAGGCCCATTAGTCTTTTGAATTCCGACTATAAGATTTTAATGAAAATATGGGCCGAACATTTTTTATTTGCCGACCAGGAGGTAATTCATAGAGATCAGACTGGTTTTATAGCAGGGAGATCTATGACAGCCAATACCGAGTTTTTAATACAATCCTTGGATTATTTTAACACCAATCTTACTCCAGCTTGTATTATAATGGTCGATTCTGAGAAAGCATTTGACCTGGTTAATTGGACAACCCTGTTTTTTGCCCTTTGTCAATTTGGATTTCCATCCCAGGTTATCAATGTGCTACGTAATATTTACCAGGGGGCTTCGGGCCAGGTATCAATTAACGCGAAACGAGCAGGATCTATAAAAATAAACCGTGGGACTAGACAGGCACTGCTTTTTACTTTTTTTATAGAACCTTTAGTAATTAAAATGAGAAATAATGTTGCTATCCAAGCTCCTATCCCCGGTATGGCCAAGCTGAAACTTTTTGCGGATGACATCATTTTATATTTGATGCCCAATAAAGAAAATATGGAAATTGTATTGAGAGAATTCAGGGATTTTGAACAAATTGGTGGCTATAGAATCAATCCGTATAAAACAGAAGTCCTTGCCCTCAATGCCGATTTAAATCTGTTTCCATCTTGCTTGAGGGTTCAAGCCAGTAATCAAGATCCAATTAGATACCTTGAGATATTTGTAACTAGCCAGTATCATCAGTTATACCATCTGAATTATACAAGAATGAAAAATAAAATCAAGAAACTCTTGGACCAGTGGCTTTTACTCCCCCTTTCACTAGTAGGCAGGGTTTCACTAATTAAAATGTCGATATTACCGCTGCTCATATTTCTTTTTAGTAATGTTCCTATAAAAATCAATTTTTCCTTTTTTAAAGAAATGGAAACGATGTTTAGAGGATTTGTATGGAGGGAAGAAAGTATCGAGGGTCAAGCTGTCAGTAGTGCAATTATCTATCGCTCAGGGAGGCCTAGCTTTGCCTCATATAAGAACGTATTATGAGGCTGCTTTTTTAGATATAGTGGCGGGATTGATGGGATCTAAATGTATACGAGATAGCTTCTTCCTTGATAAAATGTTACAAGAAAGTGGTTCTCAAACTCAAGTGTTTTTAAAAACCTCCAAATTTCCCAAACAAAACTAGATATAAGACTTTAAAGGGGTATTCTTTTAGACTTCTGTCCTTTTTTAAAAAGATGGGGTCATCGGGTATGCAATATTTAAGATTGAGAGAGTGCACCAGCCTTGGCCTCCAATTTAGAGAAAGCCATCTAATAAATTGGGAAAATTGTGGGCTACAGGAGTTAAGACACTTTGTTATTCAAAACAGGGTGGTTTCCTGGCAAGAGGTGATGGCAAGGGCTGAGAACCCTAGGAGACCTATCTTTTTTGAATATTTGCAAGTTGTTCAGTTTAAAAAAAATATAAATGGCCTTTTCGATACTCCAAATGAACTAGTGGTAACCCTTTATGGGGCAAAAGTCAATGGCATAGACAACTGGTATAGGCTGTTACATCGCCAGGGACTAGCACCATTGATAGAAAATCATTTGGGTAGAATAGGTCAGGAGACACAATGTATTTTCTCCCTTAAGGATTGCGAAACTTTATGCCACCTAGGAAGTAAATACTTGCGTGCGGCCAATTTTAAAAGGATGGCATTTCTATCACGATGGCTCGCTTATATGACTCCGGAAGCCTTGGGGAAAAGATATCCGGAGGTTGAAAATAAGTGTTTTAGATGCCAGGCCAATAGTGAGGGTGGGTGGCACCATATTTTTTTTACTTGTCCACGGTTAGAGCCCTTTTGGGAGGCAATTTTTGCAGACATAGAGCTGGCAATCGGAAAAAGAATTCAACCCGAGGCTGAGACGGCTTTATTTGGTTTATGTAAAGATAGAAGGATATTAACTAATGCTGAGAAAGTTTTCTGTTTATTTCCTGTACGGTAGCCCGATCCTTAATCCTTCAGAATTGGAAATCTAGCGATGTTCCCTCTCAATTGAAGTGGTTCAATAAAATGAAAAGGACTCGAAATTTTGAAAAAGCATATGCAAGTCGGGTGGGAGCCGTTAAGAAATTTGAAAAAAATTGGATGTTTTTTGGGAACTTAGAAAAGTTAAAGGGGGGAAATTAATTCTTGATATTGATGTCGAAATTGTAGCAGATGTTGTGACTAAGAGCAATAACACTTTTCTTCTTAGATAGCACTTTAGAAGCTTACGCCCTTTTCTTTTGGCTGTTGCACTTTTTTTTATATCTGTACTTTTTTTCTTGTTGCACTATATTGCGGGTTTTTGCACATTGTTCTTTTTCCTAAAGTATTGATGATTGTCATTGACTGCTACAGTTTTATCTTTTTTAAACTTATTATGGATGGAAGAAGCTATCAACAAAAAATTGAAAAAAGGTTTTTATGAACTATTTATTTTCTTTTTTAATTGTTAAATGTATATCTTGTATCTAATGCTATGCTCAATAAAAAAAATATATAAAAAATAAATTAAAAAAATAACGTCCCCTTCTCCTTTGAGAATCTCAAAATCTTTGGAACCCTTTCCTGTACTGGTGTACTGATAAAATCTATTCTGTAACCAGTTACTGTTTCCAAAACCCACGGATCTTGAATAATTTCTTGCCATCTCGAAACAAACTGGGCTAGTCTGCCGCCTAATTTTATTTGAGTAAGCATAGGGTCTGGTAAACGTCTTACCTGAGATTCCCCTTGGCCTCCTTTCCGAATGCGAGTTCCTTGCTCTTCCTCTTTGTCTTTGCGGGAAGAAGCTTCCCTGGTCAGTTCTTGAATAACCATATCCTCCGCCATAACTTGCACCATCGGGTCTAACTCCCCTTTCAAAATTGCTTCTGGTAAAACCTTGATCTTGGCTGGGGAACCGACCCCACGTTCGCCCGGCTTCCCAAAAACCTTTCTGATATCTTTTTGAGCCTTTTGCAAGGAGTTAAAGGTTCCAAGATATCTCGTCATATCCTTGACAAAATCGTCTCCAAAAAGCAGACCTTCGCTCTGTTCACCTAGTTTCTTACTAGCCAAATCAGCAAGTTTCTGATCAATTTTAAACAGAATACTCTTCCTTCTCTCCAAACATAAAGCCGCATTAGAATTACCTAGGAGACATATGGCTCTCTGCACCCACTGGCGCATCTCCCCAACATCCTCACCAGTATTGTTAGTGTGTGCTTCTTCACACATATCAAAAATCTTTGTTAATGGTCCCAAGACATCCAATAACCTGTCTTGGCAACCTTTCAGTCCTTTATCTAAACCTCTCCTAGGATCCTTTCCACTTTTATTCAGGAAAGCCAACATATTTTGTCCAGCTCGGGAGTGTAAGCCACCTTGCTGTTTAGACTAGGTCTTGGACACTCTGACCTCAGTCTTGTTCTAACTTCCTTAGGGATCTCCCTTCTTATCCAGTACCTTTTGTATGTGGCCACATGTTCAACTGTTGTCCACTGTGGTGACAACGGATGTTGAATTAATAATGGGTCGAACATTTTCTCCCCTTGCGGATCGACAAAGTCACCAGCCTCCAGATTAATCTCTTTATCATCTATCTTCCTTTTTTTTAACAGGAACCTCTTCCACATCTGACTCCTCCAAACTCGAACTACACATCAACTCCACATCCCCACTAAATGAGCTTGAGTCACATGCCACCGCACTATGTCTTCTCTTATGCCCCTTAATAGCGCTTTGGCCTTTATAGCCATCCCTTTTTTAACCTTATGTTCATTATCTTTGTCTGCTTTCACTTCACATTATGCCTCCTTTTCTCTTTCTTTTTTATACCTTGACCAGACACTCCTGCCACTACCTCAACCCCCTCGGTAGTCCAGAAGTTGTCTTTTTCACAAGACTTTTGCCTAGTCTCCTTTTTTTTAATACTTTTTTCCAAAGTATTTTCGATTTTCATGTCAATTGAGGCCGACCGATCCCCAAAAATGTTTCCATATATGTTTTCATTCTGTCTTCCAAACTTGCCTCAACGTTTTCTATTTTAATATATACTATTCCTTCCAACACAGTTTCTCAATTCAAAACTATTAACCTTCCCTTACCAATTCTCAAATTTCAAACCTCTATATTTTATCAAAAATACCTTTTAAAACCTTATTAATACTAAAATGTCTTAATTATCACAACCAAAATATTCTTCACACCCTGACTGAAAACTAAGCTCTCACGACAAAATCGACAGTAGTCTGACAGAAACTGACTTCGTTCTGTCAGACGCTTCAGTTTTGCCCTAAATATGGCCGCTGAGAAATCCTTAACTTTCAATATTAAACTTCCCAATTAGTTAAAATGGCTGCCGCACGCAGCGTAGCTACGGCGGCTCATTCATGTCAATTTCAATCTTTTCATCTTCCCCTGCTCGCGCACCATACCGCAGAGCTCCTATGGGGAAAAGGATGCGCGCTCGAGAGCTCCACCGCGAGCGCTAATATTCTATTCCTCAGACTTCAAATGCCTGCCACGAGATCAAATCCTCATGCGCTCTACATTTGAAAAGCGCATTGCTAACGGTAACTGCTTTTAACTTCAGATATTAACACGATGACTCCCGTACAAACCGCTCCGCTTCCTCTGAACCATCTATCTAATCAGATTAAATTACCATTAACCCAAATTCAAAATTAAACTTTTCTTCCTGTTTATAAAAAAGTAAACGTTTCTTTCTATGCCTTAATAATTCTAATAATTACATTATATAACAAATCCTTATTCTATAATTATTGAACACAATAACCATTAAAAATAAACATTTTCATTAATCATAAAGACTATAGAAATGAATGTACTTATCTGGTGCTTGAGCAACAACAAAAGAGGAAGATGGCTGCCTGTTCTAGGATTATAAGCATGTTCTGCGTTCTAGAGTGTTTGATGTATTCTAATTCTAAGTGTTGCTGCTGCTGTGTTTGAGGAGCAATAAAGGTGACATGCATAATATTGGCCTCCGGGCCTTGCCATAAAATCAACTGACAGTCTCTGCCCTTGTTGAATGTACATGATTAACTGATAATGACAGACTTCATTCTCAGATGACTGAGAAAGATGATGTGAATTTACAGAAAATATGCTCTAATTTTAGCTTCAGTTTTCTCTCAAACATGATTCTTGGAATCCCAGCAGAAGGTTTTTCACAGGGTAAAATCACCTTAGAACACACCACAATTCCTGAAATTAGTATGGTACCATCAACAAATGAATTCTAACTAAATTCTGTTATCACCCTTTTTAGTTCTCCTTTTGGTAACCCTCAAAATCTTCAATTCACTACAATGCATTTTAATGGGATACTTTCACGTATATTGTTCCCAAGATGGCTGCCAGCAATTCCAGGATGAAGTGCTGACAGTCAATCAGATCTCACGATGAGATGTGTCATTAGGCTCCACCCAGATATTGAAACTTTTTCTTTTTCTAATTTCTCATGAACTACTGAACGGATTTACACCATTTAACAACAAGCATTGGCATAGCCAATAGGTCTCGCCTACTGGTATCTTATAAGTGTTTAGCCATGCAACACTTGCATAACTAAATACTTATAAGGTCCCAAAAGCGAGACCTATTGGCTATGCCAAGCGGCCGTGTGGGCGCGAAAGTGATCGTGATCAAACATCAAAGCGAAGCAAAGTGAAAGTAATCGCGGTAAAGTGTGGCGCGCGCGCACGCGCACATGCACTGTAGCTCTAGGCTGGCCTGGTAGCACTTTTTGGGAGCCCTCTCAATAAGTCTCGCCAGACCAGCGCATGCGCTGGGTCAGGCGAGACCTAAAAAGGGATCTTTCTGAACCAAGGGCTACGTTTTCACCAGATTTGGTGTAATTCCGTTCAGCAGTTTGGGCTGTAGCCGTGGGACCCCCATTTTTTCTCGGCCCCCGCTTGCCGAATCACCCCGAAATGTTTAACATAGGAGATGACCACAGTGCCCCACGAGTCTTGAAAATTTCGCGAAGATTCGTCAACCGACGCCAAAGTTATTGGGAAAAGAATGTTACGATTTTCCTATGGATAATAGGTCCTAACTATAACTACCTACTGGTGACCGCCAGTAAGTAATATATATATATATATATATATATATATATATATATATATATATATATGAAGCCGCAAGTACCGGTAAAGGGATCCTTCTGTCACGGGCGGTCCGAGTCAGGAAACCGGAATTCCTAATATTTGAGAACCACCACTCTCGTAATCACAAAAATAGACTCGGACTCCGATGCTGCATGCAAATATTTAATATCCAAGTGCAAGAACGACGCGTTTCACCAATACGGCTTGTTCACGCTCGAAAATGCAAACCAACCACCATGTTTAAATACACAGGTTCATTGAATTACGGGTTTACACGTGGTGTCAGAAAGGATGTGAATTGGGCGGCCATCTTGTAACGGTATATAATACATTGTATACCTATTACTGTTAACATAGTTATTTGCAAAATACAGATAAGTGCATATTAACACCAATAAAATCTTCATTGTATTTGATAATTATACAAAGGCAAACATTACATAACTCAAATAGATGTAAATGCGTGATGATAACGCAATTGAAACTCGTTACATAATGCGTAATTGAATATCCACAATGATATTGTTGTATCTACCAACACCATATTACTGCGATTTGGGCATGCTAATGTGATTTACGACCCCCAAACCGGTACATTCTATTACGTGAATAACGATGTCACTCGCGTACCAAGCGCCCAAGTGGGCGGAACCAAAAAAAAAAAAAAAAAAAAAAGTCAGCCAATCAGTAAATGTAAAAGAACTGGTTGCTGAATGTACCCAATCAGGTCGTACACCAAGCAAACAGCACTCCCCAAATAGTAAATGGCTATGTTAAGACTGTGTCCAGTGACAATACATTATCATTAGCGTCCAATCGCCCAAGTGGGCAGGACTGAAAGTCATCTTAAAAGGTATAGAGATCAAGCCAACTATGCAATCTTTATGCCAATGAATATAAGATGGTACACATACCTCACTGTGTGAATGCGATATAATTATATACATTGTTCTTCCCCAAGTGGGGTTAAGGCAAAGAATAGTCCGCCAAGAGTACAAAATGATAAGGTCCCTGATAGCAACTAATAAAAGTACAACTAAGTGAATATCATCATTATGATAAGTATGACCACCTTCCTCAATGTTCCTGACACACCGTCTGAAAAATAAACAGATATGAATATAAAATATTAAAATGAGTCTACAACAGCTTAGGATAAACTTTCATTGATGCTTATTCATGCAGATGAACAGATAATTCTTCGCTCATATTTAATCCTTTAGGAGCGAGACTTTCAAAATCCACAATATAACGGGATTCTAATTTCCTCAACAGTAGTTCTCGGTTACCACCTCTCATTCCCAGATCCACAGAATCAATAACAACCATGCGTAACCTGGTCTCGTCTTGGAAATGTTGATCAAAAAAGTGTCTGGCTATAGGATATGCTCGGTTGTTATTTCGTATAGCCCGTAAGTGCTCTAACACACGTTTCTTTGCTGCATGTTTGGTACTGCCGATGTACCATTTGGCACATGGGCAGATCAACACATACACGCAATGGTTGGAATTGCATGTGAGTTTCTTTTTTATAATAAATTCTCTTTTGGAATTAGGTATCTGTAACTTGGCACAATCGGTGCTGTTTTTGCACGCTTTACATTTCTGACAACATTTGAAACCCCCTTCCCTGTTCCTGGGATCATTTTCATTGCTTGTGATGTAACTGCAACTTAATTCATCCGCCAGACAACGACTCTTTCTGAATGTGATCTGTGGATTGCTACTCAGATCTTGTTTAAGATGTTCATCCGTGAGTAGCACATGCCAATGTTTATTAAAAACTCTGCGTATTTCAGCAGCTTGGCCTGAGAAAGTGGTGATAAATCTAATTTTATCTTCTTTGGTTTCTTTCTGTTTGGGATAAATAAGTTCATCACGTGTTTTCGTTTCTACCCTAGAAATTGCATCTTTCACAGTTCTGGCACTGTAGCCTCTTTCCCTGAATCTCTGGCACATAATGTCCCTCTCTTTTTCATATGCCACTTTCGTACTACAATTTCTTTTGGCCCGGAGCAATTCCCCATAGGGGATGCTCCGTATCAAATTGCCTGGATGGCTGCTCTTGGCATTCAAGATGCTGTTACCCGCTGTATCCTTGCGGAATAATTTTGAAGTCAACTGATTGTTAGTGACTTCTCCAGGCGGACATCCAGAAATTCCATTGAGTTTTTGCTGATGTTTTCAGTAAACTGTAGATTGCAAGTGTTCTGATTTAATTTGTCAATAAAGATTCGAGCAGAATCTTCATCACCACACCAGATGAAAAAAATGTCGTCAATGTAACGCAGCCACAGGGCAACGTTGTTAAATTCCAGCATATTGGCGACCACCTGCTCCTCCCACCAGCCCATAAACAAATTCGCATAGCTGGGGGCGAAGCAGGTTCCCATCGCTGTGCCCTGTGACTGCTTGTAGATAACATCATTGAAAATGAAAAAATTATTTTTGAGACAAATCTCAATCATTTCCAATAACATCTGAGAGTGATGTAATAAAGAGATGGATCTGGTTTTAAAGAAGTGTTGGATAGCCAATAAGCCTTGTTCATGTTGGATGCTAGTATATAAGCTGCTAACATCCAAAGAAACCAGAGTGTACTCTGCCTCCCAATGTATGCCCTCAATGATGGTTAGAAAATGCGTTGTATCCCTAAGATATGAGGGTAGGGCAACCACATATGGCCTCAAGAAGTAGTCGATAAACCTAGAGGTATTCTCGTACAATGACCCA
Organism: Triturus cristatus; assembly: GCF_964204655.1. Classification (NCBI taxonomy): domain Eukaryota; kingdom Metazoa; phylum Chordata; class Amphibia; order Caudata; family Salamandridae; genus Triturus; species Triturus cristatus. The sequence continues at coordinate 1,480,112,202 of NC_140590.1, forward strand.
ATGGAAGACACTATGGGTCGACCCGGAGGATTTTGCAAATCCTTATGTATCTTTGGCAGTAGATACAGGATTGGTATTCTGGGATGTGCACAATACAGGTAACTGAATTCTTCCTGTTCTAACAGACCCCTGTCTTTCCATCCCACCAGGATCTCTCTATATGTGATCTTAGATTTGAGTACCTCAGCCATATCTGTTTTGCAATAACAGTTAACATCCTCCAACTGTCTCAATCCTTCAGATAGATATTTGTGCTTGTCCAAGACAACCACGTTGCCACCCTTATCTGACTGGCGGATCACAATATTGTGATCCGCTTTCAGCTCATCGATGGATGTGATTTGTCTAGCTGACAGATTTTTTCGTCTCCCTGATATTTTGTTATATCTCATTTTCTGTAGGTCATACAACACACCCTTTTCAAAGATGTCAATTGCTTCACATTGTACATTAGGGAGAAATACAGATTTGGGTTTAAATTTACTCCCTGGATTGTTATCCAAATTCTCGCCCCATGTATCCCATTCAGGTATGGACTGACCAACATCAACGTTCTCTGTCATGTCATACAATGCATGCATAAGTTCAACATCCAAAACATTCAGATTACTCTCTCTTTGATTGACACTTACAGTTTCTTGTTGTTGGGGTTTTGTGTTAAACCATTTCTTGAGTTTAAGTTTTCTTGAAAACAGGAATAGATCAATACGAGTCTGAGTGTAGTTCATATTTGAAGTGGGGCAGAAGGTGAGTCCAAGTGACAAAGTCTCAATTTCCTCACAGGATAGAGACCGCTGAGATAGGTTCACAACTGTCATATTTGTTGCTGTTTCTTGCCCCTTGTTTCCATTCCCATCGGGCTTCTTTCTGCGTTGTTTCCTCCTCTTCTTTGCCAGTTGGTTCCTCTTGTTCTTCCTCTGTTTCCTCGTCCTCGTCCTCGTCCCCTCTGTGACCCACTGTCCTGTTGATGTTCCGTCCTGTTTTGATTTAACAACTGGAACTGTAATAAAAAATTGCTGCCTTTTCTCTGTGTATCATTGTTGGCTTCTTGATTCATGCCAGAAGCGGACACATCAGAGACATTGCCATCAGAAACATCACTTTCGACCAATTCCTCCGTTGTACCTGCAGGCCTAGGAGGAACTATCATCATGCCTGTCTTCTTTTCAAAAAGATGGTCATATTTCCTCTGGAAGGTTAGTGTTCTACCAGCCTGGTAATCCTTGTAGTCCCGAAGAAATTTACGCAGTTTTTTAGCTGTTATTTCTTCTTCTAATTTGTCCATCTTTTTGTGTAAGTTTACCATGTGGTCGTCTAGCGCTTCTTTGGTCATGATTTTACTAATTTCAGTGAGTAATTTCTCGATTTCCGAAAGCAATTTGGCACGATCCTTTAGAGCATATTTGACTAATATGCGCATCATGGTCATTGAACATTCCGCCGAATTGTTGGTCCATTCCTCTAGCATGTCAGTGTCTGGATCCTCATAGGTCGGAACGGTGAAAATCCTCAGTCCTCTAGGGACTCTTTTTACCTCAATGTACCGTTATAAGGACTCCGCTTCCCACCACTTTGCCAGTTCTTTCCTGTGTAATTTTTCTAGATTACTTAATAATGTTTGTAAATTGATTTCTTCAAGGATGTTAGTGGAAGGATTCACTCCACTGTTTACAGAGCCAGTTTGTGTAAAGAAAAGCCTATCCGCTGTTTGTTTCCTCCGAGCCTCCAAAGCACTTGCCATGATGTTTTCTTATTTATCAACATGCAGCTCCTGCGTGTCTTACCGGCAACGTAGTCTGTAGCCTAAACACGCTCCCTTGCCCTTCAAAATTTGTATTCTCAGTTGGTGGCACTCCAGTGCTGAACACAATCCTCTGTTACGGAACGAGCCCGCACACGACCGTGCACGAGCACCGCCTTCCCAGAAGATCTTCAATCCAAGCACCTGTGCGTCTGAATGCTGGCTGTTTACACCGTTCCGTGTAATAAAAAACTCCCCAGCCGCCGAAATCAGACTGTGGACCCGATGGTGTCAGGTCATTGAAGGGGTCAGATCGTTCCCATTAAAGTCAATAAGAAGCCGCAAGTACCGGTAAAGGGATCCTTCTGTCACGGGCGGTCCGAGTCAGGAAACCGGAATTCCTAATATTTGAGAACCACCACTCTCGTAATCACGAAAATAGACTCGGACTCCGATGCTGCATGCAAATATTTAATATCCAAGTGCAAGAACGACGCGTTTCACCAATACGGCTTGTTCACGCTCGAAAATGCAAACCAACCACCATTTTTAAATACACAGGTTCATTGTTAACAGTAATAGGTATACAATGTATTATATACCGTTACAAGATGGCCGCCCAATTCACATCCTTTCTGACACCACGTGTAAACCCGTAATTCAATGAACCTGTGTATTTAAACATGGTGGTTGGTTTGCATTTTCGAGCGTGAACAAGCCGTATTGGTGAAACAAAATATCAGGGAGACGAAAAAATCTGTCAGCTAGACAAATCACATCCATCGATGAGCTGAAAGCGGATCACAATATTGTGATCCGCCAGTCAGATAAGGGTGGCAACGTGGTTGTCTTGGACAAGCACAAATATCTATCTGAAGGATTGAGACAGTTGGAGGATGTTAACTGTTATTGCAAAACAGATATGGCTGAGGTACTCAAATCTAAGATCACATATAGAGAGATCCTGGTGGGATGGAAAGACAGGGGTCTGTTAGAACAGGAAGAATTCAGTTACCTGTATTGTGCACATCCCAGAATACCAATCCTGTATCTACTGCCAAAGATACATAAGGATTTGCAAAATCCTCCGGGTCGACCCATAGTGTCTTCCATTGGGTCATTGTACGAGAATACCTCTAGGTTTATCGACTACTTCTTGAGGCCATATGTGGTTGCCCTACCCTCATATCTTAGGGATACAACGCATTTTCTAACCATCATTGAGGGCATACATTGGGAGGCAGAGTACACTCTGGTTTCTTTGGATGTTAGCAGCTTATATACTAGCATCCAACATGAACAAGGCTTATTGGCTATCCAACACTTCTTTAAAACCAGATCCATCTCTTTATTACATCACTCTCAGATGTTATTGGAAATGATTGAGATTTGTCTCAAAAATAATTTTTTCATTTTCAATGATGTTATCTACAAGCAGTCACAGGGCACAGCGATGGGAACCTGCTTCGCCCCCAGCTATGCGAATTTGTTCATGGGCTGGTGGGAGGAGCAGGTGGTCGCCAATATGCTGGAATTTAACAACGTTGCCCTGTGGCTGCGTTACATTGACGACATTTTTTTCATCTGGTGTGGTGATGAAGATTCTGCTCGAATCTTTATTGACAAATTAAATCAGAACACTTGCAATCTACAGTTTACTGAAAACATCAGCAAAAACTCAATGGAATTTCTGGATGTCCGCCTGGAAGTCACTAACAATCAGTTGACTTCAAAATTATTCCGCAAGGATACGGCGGGTAACAGCATCTTGAATGCCAAGAGCAGCCATCCAGGCAATTTGATACGGAGCATCCCCTATGGGGAATTGCTCCGGGCCAAAAGAAATTGTAGTACGAAAGTGGCATATGAAAAAGAGAGGGACATTATGTGCCAGAGATTCAGGGAAATAGGCTACAGTGCCAGAACTGTGAAAGATGCAATTTCTAGGGTAGAAACGAAAACACGTGATGAACTTATTTATCCCAAACAGAAAGAAACCAAAGAAGATAAAATTAGATTTATCACCACTTTCTCAGGCCAAGCTGCTGAAATACGCAGAGTTTTTAATAAACATTGGCATGTGCTACTCACGGATGAACATCTTAAACAAGATCTGAGTAGCAATCCACAGATCACATTCAGAAAGAGTCGTTGTCTGGCGGATGAATTAAGTTGCAGTTACATCACAAGCAATGAAAATGATCCCAGGAACAGGGAAGGGGGTTTCAAATGTTGTCAGAAATGTAAAGCGTGCAAAAACAGCACCGATTGTGCCAAGTTACAGATACCTAATTCCAAAAGAGAATTTATTATAAAAAAGAAACTCACATGCAATTCCAACCATTGCGTGTATGTGTTGATCTGCCCATGTGCCAAATGGTACATCGGCAGTACCAAACATGCAGCAAAGAAACGTGTGTTAGAGCACTTACGGGCTATACGAAATAACAACCGAGCATATCCTATAGCCAGACACTTTTTTGATCAACATTTCCAAGACGAGACCAGGTTACGCATGGTTGTTATTGATTCTGTGGATCTGGGAATGAGAGGTGGTAACCGAAAACTACTGTTGAGGAAATTAGAATCCCGTTATATTGTGGATTTTGAAAGTCTCGCTCCTAAAGGATTAAATATGAGCGAAGAATTATCTGTTCATCTGCATGAATAAGCATCAATGAAAGTTTATCCTAAGCTGTTGTAGACTCATTTTAATATTTTATATTCATATCTGTTTATTTTTCAGACGGTGTGTCAGGAACATTGAGGAAGGTGGTCATACTTATCATAATGATGATATTCACTTAGTTGTACTTTTATTAGTTGCTATCAGGGACCTTATCATTTTGTACTCTTGGCGGACTATTCTTTGCCTTAACCCCACTTGGGGAAGAACAATGTATATAATTATATCGCATTCACACAGTGAGGTATGTGTACCATCTTATATTCATTGGCATAAAGATTGCATAGTTGGCTTGATCTCTATACCTTTTAAGATGACTTTCAGTCCTGCCCACTTGGGCGATTGGACGCTAATGATAATGTATTGTCACTGGACACAGTCTTAACATAGCCATTTACTATTTGGGGAGTGCTGTTTGCTTGGTGTACGACCTGATTGGGTACATTCAGCAACCAGTTCTTTTACATTTACTGATTGGCTGACTTTTTTTTTTTTTTTGGTTCCGCCCACTTGGGCGCTTGGTACGCGAGTGACATCGTTATTCACGTAATAGAATGTACCGGTTTGGGGGTCGTAAATCACATTAGCATGCCCAAATCGCAGTAATATGGTGTTGGTAGATACAACAATATCATTGTGGATATTCAATTACGCATTATGTAACGAGTTTCAATTGCGTTATCATCACGCATTTACATCTATTTGAGTTATGTAATGTTTGCCTTTGTATAATTATCAAATACAATGAAGATTTTATTGGTGTTAATATGCACTTATCTGTATTTTGCAAATAACTATGTTAACAGTAATAGGTATACAATGTATTATATACCGTTACAAGATGGCCGCCCAATTCACATCCTTTCTGACACCACGTGTAAACCCGTAATTCAATGAACCTGTGTATTTAAACATGGTGGTTGGTTTGCATTTTCGAGCGTGAACAAGCCGTATTGGTGAAACGCGTCGTTCTTGTACTTGGATAATAAATATTTGCATGCAGCATCGGAGTCCGAGTCTATTTTCGTGATTACGAGAGTGGTGGTTCTCATATATATATATATATATATATATATATATATATATATATATATATATATATATATATATATATATATATATATATATATATCACGCTCCAAGTCAGTGACATCACTAATGACATCACTGATGACATCACTGATGGCATCATCGAGTGAATGTGTGTTTTTCTGAAAATTACATATGTTTTATATATGTATATCTCAAGGTCGATGGAAGAATAAATGGGTATATAAGTGTCTAAATGGATGATTTGTTTTTGAAAAACTGATTGCATAACTGACTGATTAAGTGTATCTTAGTGAATACATGGCTTAGTGAGTAATGTTTAAATATGTAAATATCTGTATCAGTCTCTCATTTTGTGTAAAAGTGGCTGCATGGGTTGGTGAGTAGCTACATGAGTGTCTATATAGGTTATTAGTTTGTTTTTTGAGTACCAGTATGAGTGTCTGAGTGTCTGTATGGTTCGGTGGGGGGTATTACGTAGTGCATAGGTGCATGAATGAGTGACTCACTGTTTGTATGTGTTGAAAACAGCATGTGTGCAGGACTGTATGGGTGGATGAGTGTGTGCATGGGTGTGTTAGTGAGTGAAGGACTGTCTCAATAGTGTCTTTATGAGTAACTACATATGTTTTAAACTAGTATATGTGTATATAAGTGAGTATATGTGAGAGTGAGAAATTGAAAGAGTTCCTGTATGAATAAGTATGTGTTTCTATAAGTGATTGTTTAAAAGACTAAGTATGTGTAAGTTTCTGTAGAAGTAAGTGTGGTGGTGTGCGTATAACTGTATATGCAAGTAAATGGATGTTTGATTCTTTATTAGCATGAGTGACTATGTGTGTGAGTAACTCTATGGATGAGTGGCGTTGTGTAACAGGATGTATAGGTGTATGAGTACATATGATGAGTGAGTACATGTATGAGTGACTGTATAGGACTGTTGGTGAATGAGTGGATGTGGATGTGGATCTTAGAATTACTGAATAGGTTGTTGTAACTGGTATTGGTATGTCCATTGTTTTGAAAATTTTAGTTTCTATTTTTGAATGTGTGTATCAAAGGTTATATTAGGGGGAGAGGAGGTCTGCCACTCTATCACAAGGATGATGTCATCAGTGATATCATCAGTGATGTCATTTGAGATGTCATCAGTGATGTCATCAGTGATGTCACTGACCATGTCATGAGTGATGTAATATGTGATGTCATCAGCAGTGCATTGCGGGCGCACAAGTTATAGTTAGCTGAACTAACTATATGGGGGAATTTCAATGGTTTTGTACGAGTGAAAAGTCCAGCTAACTATAACGGCCCTGAAACCTATGGTTTTTTCAGTGAATTTCTCATGTTTTTTAAATGCTAATTCCTAACTTTAACGTGCCTGAAACCTTTGGTTTTTTCAGAGAATTTGAAAGGTTTTTTAAATGCTAATTTCTAACCATGCCTACAGAGATAGGACATGTGAAGAAAGAAGAAAAAATGCACAGAAAGAAAAAAAAGAAATGCAGAAAGAAGCAACAGAAGTCCTCAAAGACGAAGAAAAGTGCATGAAGGAGGATAACGTGCAGAAAGAACAAACAGAAGAGCAGAAAGAAGCCTTGTTGCAAAATCATCCTGTACCCTCAACCTTTTCAAACGGATACTGGTGGTAACTGAGTCTGACTAACCAGTCCTAGAGCTAGTGCTATGTTAAAAGACACTCAGAATACAGTGAAAACACCTACATACACTAAGGAACACTATGCGTTGGGGTCCCCCTATGATTAGCATGACCTCCTCTGTAAGCCCCTAGTATATCATAGGGGAGGGGATTAAAACTACCTCTTAAAACGCGCCACAGGGCGTGTTTGCACACGTCACCTCATGCCCCGTCCCCTCCCTTCCCCACTGTGTAAACACGCCCTGTGGCTGTTTTAAGTTGGGAGATTAAGTCCCCTTGAATCCTGAGGGTCCCTAGGGTCCAACTAGACCACTAGGTACCTCCAGTAAGCGCCCCAGAGCTGCGTTGCAGAGAGATGTAAAAAGGGGCACGGCCTAGACCACCTCTCTGCAACGCAGCGCAGTGGCGCTTATTGGAAGCACATGGTGGGCTAGTTGGCCCACAGGGTCCCTCAGGATTGAAGGGGAAATATTTCCACAACTTAAAACGCGCCACAGGGCTTGTTTGCACACGTTAACTCAGGCCCTGTCCCCTCCCTTCACCACTGTGTAAACACGCCCTGTGGCCGTTTTTAGTTGGGAGATTAAGTTCATTTGAATCCTGAGGGTCCCTAGGGTCCAACTAGCCCACTAGGTACCTCCAGTAAGCGCCACAGAGCTGCGTTGCAGAGAGGTGTAAAAAGTGGCACGGCCTGGACCACCTCTCTGCAACGCAGCTCAGTGGTGCTTACTGGAAGCACCTGGTGGGCTAGTTAGCCCCCAGGGGCCCTCAGGATTGAAGGGGAATTATTTCCCCAACTTAAAACGTGCCATAGGGCGTGTTTGCACACGTCACCTCAGGCCCCGTCCCCTCCCTTCCCCACTGTGTAAACACGCCCTGTGGCCGTTTTTTAAGTTGGGAGATTAAGTCCCCTTGAACCCTGAGGGTCCATAGGGGCAAAATAGCCCACTAGGTACGTCCAGTAAGCGCCATTGCAAAGAGGTGTAAAAAGGGGCACGGCCTGCACCACCTCTCTGCAACGTAGAGTAGTGGCGCTTACTGGAAGCAGCTAGTGGGCTAGTTGGCCTCCAGGGTCCCTCAGGATTGAAAGGGAATTATTTCCCCAACTTAAAACGTGCCACAGGGCGTGTTTGCACATGTCACCTCAGGCCCCGTCCCCTCCCTTCACCACTGTGAAAATGCGCCCTGTGGCCGTTCTAAGTTGAGAGATTAAGTCCCCTTGAATCCTAAGGGTCCCTAGGGTCAAACTAGCCCACTACGTACCTCCAGTAAGCGCCACGGAGCTGCGTTGCATAGATGTTTAAAAAGGGGCGTGGCCTCAGAACACCTGTCTGCAATGCAGCTCCCTGGCACATACTGGAGATACCTGTTGGGCCAGTTGGCCCTCAGGGACCCTCAGTATTGAAGGGAAATTAATTCCCCAACTTACAACTGGCCAGGGGGCGCGTTTGCAGAGTGCTGCAAGGAGGGGGCGTGGCCTCCGGCGTGATGCCGGTCTTTTTTTAAAAAGGAGGGCTGTGTGGCCCCCCTTCTTTTTCTAATGTATTGGCCCTGGGGACCCCATCCCCCAGGACCTGCACCCTAATTTTGTTTGTTGAAAAAAAAAAAATGGCCCTCCTAAGGCCTTAATCGGCCCCAGGGACTCCAACCACCGGGTCATGGCCTTTTTAAAAAAAAAATCTCTAGGAGGGGGGGCTGCGTTGCCCCCCTCCTCAGGCCACTTATGGCCCCGGGGACCCCATCCCCTGGGGCCGGCCTTTGTGTTTTATTATTTTAAAAAAATATATATTTATAGAAACACCTAGGACATGCTGGACAAACCGTACGTACCTATCACCATGAAGATTTGCATGATATTCATTAAAAGGTGACTGCATACAATGAATCCACGTGGAATGTCTTTACACCGCTAGTGAAGCTCTGACGTGTCTGACGCCCTACCGTGCCTAATCCCGGTGCCTCCATCAGTGAGTACTCTCCAAGTAGACACCCTTGTCGTTTATTTATACAAACATGGGTAGCTATTGACGGGCACATTTAATACACACGCACACCAAGCCATTCAAAGGGGATTCGACAAAAATTCGACCAAACTATGCAAGAAACCCCCCTCACGGTTAATAAAACACACATCCACCGCCGGATGTGTAATACTTTTTATTTTACTCTCTGGAAAGGAGACAAACCTCACTTGAGAGTCACAGCGTGCTCCTGGCTGAGCCCAATGCTGTGTTACACCCACCAGTGCCCGCCGAGTGCCACACACCTCTGTGTTGTATTTCACCAGCTAGTGCGTATGCTATGACACTCTCTAGCCCATGTGCACTGTAACACCAAACCATGAATATGTCATACCACACTTGCCTTCGCACGGGTTATATTGCCCCATCTAACATGCCTTCCTCGATGCCTATGTTATATCGCACAGCGCTATGCCATACATATTACAATCTGGGATCCATATCTTTGTCACAGTGCATATGCAACGTTACACTCCCCAGCACATATTTTATATTACAACTTTAGAGACATTAGGTTACACAACACTGACCTGTGCATATTACACTCCAAGGCGCATATCGCATAGCACGCGCTAGTGCCTGTGCTATCTCGCGCTCTCCAATGAATCTGTCATTGCGCACAATGTATTGCATATTATATTTCACGCCTGGTTCATCTTATATCACACTTTTTGGTGCATAGTTTATACCATACACTATATCTAGTTTTCATTTTCAATCGTGCTCTCAGGACTATGTTCTATATAACACTGCGTCCACCTACCCTTTTCAGGGGCATTACATTTTGAGATGGGGGTGGGAAGTCAGGGGGTGTTTCTGCCAAGTGAGCCCGGAGTCACAGTCACAAACGTCCTCTTCTTCCTGAATAAAAGTAAGATTATGCTGCATACTTTTTCATATTTTAAGTAGTTTGCAGAGACACACATTTTAAAAACAATAAAGTTCCTAATACCCACCTTCTCTGAACAGTTAGCTTGCTGCCCCATTCACCTTCTCCCTATCCTCTGTTGTCTGAATCCATGGACTGGCCTCCTCCCTCTTGCCATGCATGGTCTGATGTGCTGCCCCTGCCCTCCATTTAGCATGATGTACCAGTCCACTCCTCCTGCCCTCCATTGCCCAATTCTATGGCCCATCATTGACCTTTTGCTTAGCCTCTGTGCTTAGCTTGCTGCCCCTATTCTCCTTCCCCCTGCCCTCCGATGTCTTTGTGCATGCCCCTGCTCCATCCTTTTTGCCCACCATGTTCCATGGACCTGCCACTCCTATCTACTGTGAGTGTTCTGTTGAGCTGCCACTCCCCTCCCACCTGCCAAGCATTGTCAGATGACTGTAACTTGTCCCTGCCACCTCCAACCTGCTTGTCCACATGCCATGCCCCTATCCACTTCCTCCTGTCCTCCATGGTCCATTTTACTGCCACACCCTTCTGCCCCCCCTGGTCTGTTGTGCTGCAACTGCTCCTCCTGCCTGCCTCATGCGGTCTGTTGTGAGGCCCCTTCCCCTGAACTCTCTTGTCTGTGCCCAGGTCCTGACCCTCCCTTCTATCCTCCATGGTCCTTTGTGCATGCCCCTGCACCCTCCTTCTTGCCCATCATAGCCATTGTGCTGCCACTAACACTCCAGCTTGCTATGCATGGTCTTCTGTGCTGCCATGGCCCCTCCCACCTTCCCTGTGTGGTCAGCTAGCTGCCCCTGACCCCCTCCCACCCTCCCTCCATGGTCTGTGTGTATGCCATCATAGTCTCAATGTTGCTTTCCATGGTGTGTCTTGTTTCTAGTGCCCATCCTGCCTGACCTCCATGGTCATCTTGCTGCTCCTGCCCTGCCCCCTTGCCCCCAGCTCTCTGTTCCCATGTGCAGACCCCTATTCCCTCCCTCCTGGCTTGTCTGTTCCATTGTAATGCCCCTGATCCATCCCTCCTGCCCTTTATGGTCTGTTATGCTGCAGCTTTCTCTCCTGTCTGTCCATTATGGTCACCTAGCTACCATTGCCTCTTTCCCCTCTGTTCTTTGTTTCCCATGTGCATGGTCCTGTCCCCTTCCTATTGCTTTCTATGGATTGTTGTGCTGCACTCCCGTCCCGCATGCCCTGTGTGGTGTATTGTGCTGCTGCAAACCCTGATGCATGTCCCGTAGGGTCAGTTTGGTGCCCTTCTCCATGTCCCTCCTGTCCTCTGTTATCCGAGTCCATGTCCCTACCCCAATTCCTCCTGCCTACCATGATCCAATGTACCATACTTGTGAACATTTTGAACTTGGTAAGAGGGAGATTTTGAAAAAGAACTGGGGTATTGATTTTCCCCTTTGAGTTACATTGAAAAAGAGGAGATTGTAGACAGGAGACAGATCAAATAAAGCCCATTTGAGCTTAAAAACATTGGACGTTTCCTGGCTGAAACAGGTCTGTTGGCATGTATGGTTGTACTACCACTGCCTCTTCCTTCTGCCCACAATGGTCTATTATATTGCCACAGCCTCTCTTGCCGGTCCTGTATTGTTGGTGTGTTGCCCCTGCCCCCCTTTCCATTGCCCTCCATAGTCTGTTGTGCTGCCACTACCCTTCCTGCCTGCCCAGTGTGGTCAAATTGTTGCCTCTGCACTCTCCTACCTGCCTTCAATTTTCAGAGTCTGTGCCCCTGGCCTCTGCCTCTCAACAGTATCCCCATGAACAACTAGATTGCTAACATTCTATATTTATTACAAAAGTGTGGAAAGCCTGACGTCATCTTGATGTAATCAAAACTGTAATACCTAAAGCATTTCCTTTAGAAATTACATATGTGAGAGGGTCTTAATTGCATCAAAATTATGGTTAGTGCTCTAAAAAACTAAAATGAGGACATATTTTCTGAGTTTTCAAATAGCGACAAAGAACTTTTACATTATTTGTAATCTTTATGTTTTTTTATCCAGTTGACCACTTGATTAAATGTTGCACCTAGGGGAGAGGATGTGGTGTTACTTCCAGAGCTGCAGACTTTGCAACTGGGGAACCAGGTTGGAGTTTCTGCTTCAGCTCAACATTCTGTGATTCTTGTCAAATCACTTAATTTCCCCATGTCTACAACCAAAATGAATTTTATCTTGTGTGATGTAACCAATGCTCATATAATGCACTCTAATACCTGACAAGTCTGCACTATATAAAACTGCAAATACACAAAAAATAAGTCTTTTGCACACTTCTGTCATTGGGCTACATGTGGGCTATATCTGGGTGATATTTGTGCTGCATTTGGGCTCTTTTGTCTCTGGTGGCCATCTTGGGAGATTTATTTGTTATGAAGTTTCCTAATTTCCTCATTTACTGCAGTCTCCTCAGTAGGAAATACTTTCAGTTTTTTACTTTGGTTCCATCAAGACGGCATTCAGATGTGTCACACATTTGCCATAAATTCTGAATGTTAGCACTCTAGTTGCTCATTAGATCACTGTAGTAAAGCTACTGCTCACCAGGGAAGTCTGCTGCTGGTATTCAAAGGGCATGCTTTTTAATGAGGTGCTATCATGTATATTGGTCCCAAGATGGCTGCCAACACTTCTTGGATGAAGTACTGACAGCCAATCAGATCTCACGATGAGATATGTGGTTAGGCTCTGCCCAGATATATCTATCTTTTTAACTCTAATTTTCTCAGGAACTACTCAATGGATTTACACCATTTAAGCAAAAAGCATGAGTCTGAACTAAGGACTACCTCTTTGCCAAATTTGGTGTCATTCCGTTCAGCAGTTCGGGCTGTAGCTGCATCAACAGGTCCTATGAGAAAATGTATGGGGAAAATGCGTTTTGGGACCCCTTTTTTCTCGGCCCCCTCTTGACGAATCACCGTGAAATTTTAAGGATAGGAGCAGACCGAAGCTGGCCAAAAGTTTGGAAAATTTCGCGAAGATTCGTCAATCGGCGCTAACGTTATTCCAAATAGAATGTTGCAGATTTCCTATGGAAAATAGGTCCTAACTATAACTACCTACTGGCGACTGCCAGTAGGTAATTCTCAAAGAAGTGTCCGCTGAACGCCGCACGCCTGCCCAAGATGCCGGTGCCTGCCGTAGTAGCGGTAACCACAATATATGAAGACAGTTCAATCCCACAGGAATGAGGCAGCACACTGTCCTGGTGATATAGGTCTTTTTTAATCGCTCACCAACAACAACACGTTTCAGCCGTAGAACGGCCTTTGTCAAGTTGTCAAAGCATTACCAAGCAGACATTTTTAAACATTACACGTCATAATAGACATGGAGAAGTTACTATGCATGAGAATATTTGTGTCTCAGGTCAACTTCTATCAGCAATGCCCCAGTATCCTGCACCCAGAGGCCATTCCTTTGCTTGTGATGCTGTAAATATTTTTTTCATTCATTTTCCTATATTAGAGTGAACTTTGAAATCTTAACTCAACAAAACCAGCCTGTGTGAACACAAAATTGTGACACTGCACTTTCTCAGCCTTTTACCTTACTATTACATTGTTTTCATACTTTATCAGGAACTTAGAGTACACTTCACATTTTCTTCCCACACATATTGCTGTGCTTCATACCACACAGTATATATGTGTAAGCATGGCACAATGATCTTTCCCTTAGGAACAAAGAGATTGTGACTAGGTAAATGGCAGAAGATACGATAAGAGCCTAGAGCAGGCATAAGACTGTTCTACTCTAATACAATATACCCTGTAGCCTAAACCTACCCACTTTACACACACGCCACCTAAAGCGCTGACCTACATCATCAACTGCATCCTATACCTCCTATACACTTACTGCCACCTACACACCCTGTACCTCATTATCACTCTACACCAAGATACACCTACACTACTCCTCACACAGTGCTTAATTTGAGCCGGGGTTTCCAGTGCTCAGCACCGGCACTTGTCAACACTGGCACTTATGCCAGCCTGCCACAAGGTGGCGATGTTTGTGTAATTTGGAGATGAGCACAACAATTGTTTGTTAGTTCAATATACATTAAAAACAACTTATAACTGGCGATTAAGACATTCTTTTATCTTTGGGGCCTGGAATGATCTAAATTGTCACACTTGTAGGAGTGTGAGGGTTAATAGTTGTGTTGGTATTGGCCGTACCGGCAGGTGCAATGGGGGATGCAAGCTGCAGTGACCTCCTGACTAGGGCCCTGGCACCAATGTTATTTTTGTAAACTAAGCACAGCCCGCATTATCTATATGTTAACCATTAGTCGTAATTTCAGCTATGATAGTCGTGCAGCACAATATTTTGTTGCCATTATTCTGACATACAACCATCAAAGAAGCATGCACTGCTGCTACTTACACGTTCTATGAGTGAGGGAAGCTTGTACACCTGTTGCTGTTGCACCAGTCTTATGTGTGATGAGAGCTTTGCTGCTGAGCTGTAGGTATTCCATATTTGAGTGACGCTTGCAGTACTGCTGCATGTGGTTTGTTGTTTTGGTAACTGAGAGAAAGCAGTACTTCTATTCCCATACTGCATATTTCTGCAGGTGTGGGAAGCTTGCACTACTGCTGCATGTGGTCTGCCATTTTGGTGAACAAGAGAAAGCAGTACTGCTGTTCCCATACTTCATGTTTCTGCAGGTGTGGGAAGCTTGCACTTCTGTGGTGCCTCTGCTGCATATGTTCTGTGTGCAAGGGTAATTTGCCTGCTACAGTCAGTATTGTAAGTGATCTGTTAGTAAAGGAAGCTTGCCTATGGTGTGCCTGCTTTTAAGGGACTAATGAATTTGTGAAACCCTTTCCCCAGTATAAAGGCAAACATGATTAACTTTGTTAATATCGTATTATTGGATTATGTTATATTAGAAGAGTATTGCTGATTTTCACCTTCCTCTGATGCTTTTTGCAGTTCATCTGTCTGGGACATGGCCTATTGATAATTATGTTTTGAGTGCATCCTTTAGAGGAGATGTAAAAAAATCTGCATAACAACTTTAATTTTTGGTACTTTCTTCCAAACCAATGGCAGGTTATGAGATTATAATATATCATTATTTTTATACTGTTTTTGCTTTACTCTTCCTGTGACAAATATTGAAAACTGTTGTGGTACCGTTTGTGGGAGCAAGTTGGACAATATTGAAAGAAATATTGAAAGTACTTGGTACCTGCACTCCAAGGGTTGAAGAGCAAGATGAACTGGCAAAGTTTGATGGTTGAATTCTTGATGCTGGAGGAGATCTGGAGACTCAAGTCGTAGCGTCCAATGCTGGCAGTAGGGGGGCTGAGGATGGTGTAAGTAATGGTGTTTGAGGGCCCATGTTCCAGCACTGCGCTCCAGGAACCTTCTGCTGCCGAGCTGGGCAGAGGAAACTTGGTCTTTGGAGATGACACTGAAAAAGTAAAGGACACATGAAAAAAGAAAGGGATGCGTCTATAGTTTTCCTTCAGGCGTAGTTGCAATGACGACATTCAAACATAATATAATGATTTGTTTCTAGACACTTTTTTATTTAGGATGTCCTTCGTTTCTTGGCATTGTGAAGAACATGTTCTACCACTAATACCTTTTTGTAATGGTACTCAAGGTGTTGCCCTCCGAAGGATGGAAGGTGGAGTTAACCTTGCCAAGATTCAAAACTGCAACAAGCAGATCACCGATGTTAGCAGGAAACATTTAACATACTATGCAAACTTGCCAGCTACAGATCTGTGAGATGGTTTGCACAAATAGGCACAGACCAGTGTAGCCCTGCTTGCCTTACGATCCATACGGGACCTGACTTGGCAGGGCAAGCTGAACTATTCCCATTGGTGCAAGAAAAAGTCTGATTTGCATGTGGCTAGTGTCAGTCTAGAGTTAGCAAAAACAAAATGATGGACTAGAATGCAGCCACCAGTATTTACTAGTGGTTCAGATGAATTAAAACATACTTTCCTGTGCATTAAATGGGCTGATACAGGTCCGGAGAACCTCAATTTTTATTTTAAAAGGGAGAGCACCTCAATAATTGTGAGATAAAAAGCAAAGGTACTAGTAATGCCTGCCTGAGAGTCCAGGCTTTGATCTTATTAAACACTAATAAAACAGTTGGTCTGATGTATTACTGAGCAATAAAGCTGCCTCTTGCATAGTTTGCCCTTCAAGACTCCCTCAATTGTAAACATTAGCTGAAGTCTAAATTCAAAGTTCATAAAAATATAACTCTGGCCTTCACGTTACCATATCAAGTTAATATAAGATGTAATTCTATCATTACTATTTTACATATTCTGAATAGAGGAAGTAACTGGAAGTACTTTTACTACAAAGCATTTTGAGATCCTGCGTCAAAGATGCATTGCACATCGCCGGTTCCAAAGAGCTTCGGCATTGCGATGCAAAGTCCTGTGTCGTCACTGAGGATGCAATCGATGGGGAGCTTGTGATTCAAAGACTTGCATCGAGGATTCATTGCACAGTAGTGGTTCCAAGAAGACTGCAAGCTGCAATACGTGGTCTGCATCAGGAATGCGTTGTGCTGTGGCGGTCCAATGTATCAGTTATGCTTCACAGGATATTAGCTGAGCTGGAAGAGCAACTTCACACCCACATCCAATGGCCCAGGAATTGGGGTAGGACTCACAGCAGACAGAGTCCAGGTGCTGGGTTCAAGATGGTTGGAGCCTTTTCTCTCTGTGAGGTTCTGATCAGGATGTCAGCCAACTAACCCTCTGAGTTACTATGGTGATCCTGGGTTCAAGGTGCAGGTTCAGTCCTTCACTCAGGCAGCAGGGCAGCAGACATCAGAGCAGCAGGACAACAGAGTAGCAGTTCTTCCTGCTGAACAGCACAGAAGGCCTTCTGTGTCTATCACAGGTCCAGATGTGAACTGAAGAGTTGGGTCTGAGGGTCAACTATTAATATCTGGTGCTCACTTTGAAGTAGGAGATGGTTCTACAGAATTCCCTTTATAATTTTTGGAGTTTCTAGCCTCCCTCTGCCCTGGTTCAAATAGTTAAGGCAGGAAAATGACAATTTAGTAAAAGTAACATCTTCAAAATTGTAAATTAAAATCCAACTTTACCTTTGAAGAGGTTTGTTAATTACAATTTCTCTGTCAGGAACCAGATTAGTGTAGTATCTGTAGTTCAGGGTAAACTGAGAAAGCCTAAAAGACAGCGAACTCTTGTGAAGCCTCAAATGGCAAATCTCTATTGGAACTTATAGTGTTACAGTGTGCATTTGGACCTTTCAAGATAGCCGCTGCCCTTTCCTTGAATTACTGTACATCTGAGGCAGGACATTACAAGACGGTTGAGCGCACGGTAATCTTCGCACTTCAATCGAGATTTTCTGTGAGGAGTTTCGTTTTCGGTCCGCTCCTCTTAATTGAGTGGGAGGCGGACTTTAAGCATCCTAGAAGGGTTATTACCCTTTCCGGCTGTCTCTCTGTGCTTCGGGAGATATTGCAGTGTTGTCACGGAGTCGAACGTTTCGTTTCCAGAGCTGCCGCTAATATCTATTTCTCAGCGCAAGTTGGTAGCAGCTTACCTGGGTGGTCGTTGTAAGAATACAAGTTTCCTGTGGAGAACAAGAAGCCAAGTCTGCATCAACAACTCGAGTCAGTAAGAAAGTGTTAGCGCATTTGGACCAGCATTCCTTTCCTTCCTTTGGCGACCTTTCCTTTTCCTTTCCGCCCTTTTTTCCCTTTCCCTGTTCCTTTTGCGCGTTGTACTATGGCCTTCTTGAGAAGCGGACTTTCAATGCTAAGGTGAGGTAATAGAATAATAGAGTAAAAAGCAGCTTCAGACTACCAGCGCTACAGGAATGCAAGAGAGTTTCCTGTGCTTCTAAAGTATATTTAATTGCACCACGTGTTGTGTGAGAACTGAGTTTACCAACTCAAATGTTATTGACTAAGACTGAAAAATATACTTAATAATTAGCATTTGAAATAACTATATATTCAGAAGAGAAGCAAGCCTACAGGAGTACTAGGTAGGAGTTAGTTATAATATTACTGTCACTAGGAAAGGTGTAGAGTAGGCAGCTGTTATAACCTTTGTTCCCATCTGTGCATTAGGTGTTCCTCGCCAGGGATTGCCAGTGGTTGATTGAAAACTTCAAGAGGCAACTTCCATGAGACGTTCCTCTAGAGAGGAGGCAATTACACCATCCTGAGGCAGTCTCTTCTTGTCCCACTTCCCGTTTCCCCCGTGCCGGTGGAGTTACTTAGTAAACTGGTGACTCTACGGGTGCAGGGGCGTTGGGATTAGTCGTCCATCCTGCTTCCGTGGAAATCAAGGTACTTCTTGACATTCTCAGATCCCAAACATTACATTTGTATCTGTTCCCAATTGAAAGTTATCACTTATTAAATGTGATAAGTTAACCCATCGTTATGCTATGGGAGTGGTAGTACTTGCAGTAGTAAAAAATGAATTTAAGAGTTTTTCACTAGCCGGACATGTAAAACTTAAAAGTGCATGTCCAACTTTTTAAATACACTGAAGCCTGCTATGTTGGCCTACCCTATTAAAAAGGAAAGCTTGGGCCTCGCAAGAGGTTTATTTTGCCATGTTGAAATGGCAGTTTAAAACTGCACCCACAGGCTGCAATGGCAGGGCTGAGATAGTTTTAAAAGGCTGCTTAAGTGGGTAGCACAATAAGTGATGCAGCCCCACTGGTAACATTGAATTTACAGATTCTGCCTACACGTAGCAGCACCTTACTAGGAACTTACTATAAAATTAAGTATGTCAATGAGTCAATTTTACAATGTTTAAGTGAAAGATCACAAGCACTTTAGCACTGATTAGTAGTGGTAATGTGAGCCGAGTCCTAAAAGCCAAAATAACGGTTTCAGAAAACAATAGGGTGAAGCCACAAATTTCAGGGATGACCCTGCAGAAAGGTCAAAGTCCAAAACTGCACAATCAATGTTTGATCCTAGACATTCAGCTAATTTTCACAAACCACTACCTCTAATAAAGAACATACAGTTTTGTGGGGATCATTCATTCAGTTCTTATGGCTTCAGGTAAATCAACATCATTAACAACATATAAAGCAACAGTACTGGAACAAGCGTGTAACCCTGAATTAGCTATTAAACATAGTTCTGGTTTGGTGTCACTCAGTGACAGCGTGAATAGAGTAAATTACAAGACTGATAAAATGCCAATACAACTTTTAGATTTTGGTTATTGAAGAAGATGCAGGAAGAGTGGATGCCAAGAAGGTGAAGGTAACTTCATAACCTCAACCTCCCCAATTTGGCTACTAAAGGACTTTGCTAAAAAAGTTAAAAGGCACTTTATTTTCCTTAAGAATTGTCTCTAGCCAAAACAGAACCATGTGCCATTCTGATCAAAGCCCTAAATGTTGTATTGCTTAAATGTTTCAGTTCAAATATCAGGAAAATAATTGAGTAACTAATCCTTTTCTGTGCAGTGAATGTTTGCATCAGTTAATTAAACTTAACTGATTGTCACAACTGAGTTTATTCAAGAACTTGCAACGATGAAAATTATGCGTGCAGGGTGCACATAGTTCTGTTTCACAGTTGTACCTGTAATTATAGATTGGGCCGGATACACATTTCTGATGGCATATGGATCTGGTACCTCGCTGGCAATGACGAGATACAATAGTGGAGATTAACAGTGTGTGCAAGAACGAAGGGAAACAATATTTGATCAGCAGACATTAATTCTTGCCAAGGGAGCTCCCCTGCTATTGGGATGGTATATATCTCTTTAGACTGGACACTCAGCAATTTCCCTCATGTTTCTCTCTTTGAGAAGAAGTAAGAAGAATTTAGATTAGGGAGAGATATGGAATTTGACCCTTGTATGGGGAGGTGCTCTCCATTAAGGTGATGATCATCAATTACATACTTAGCTTTCCCCTTCTTTACCCAGGAACCTCCAGAGTTTGACTAGTAAGGGCCTGGCTTAAAATATAGGTGCTATTGATAGCACCTGGTAAATAATGATACCACAGGGCTCGTTATTTATTGGGTGACATGAAAGCACCTATTTCGAGTTTCTGGGGAATAACATGCAGATTTTGGCATTCAACTAACCAATATCCGCATGATATGGTAATTACTGTAGGGTTTTCCCTTGTTAAATTTCGAGATGTTTGATCTGGCATGGCATCCTTGGCGTGGTCTCCCCTGTCTTTTTGCCTCTGCCTCCTGTGTTTTTGCTGTGTGCTGGATTTCGCATTTGATGTTCTAGATGCTTTTGGCACTTTGCCACTGCTGATCAGTGCCAAAGTGCAAGTGCTCCTTTTGTAAATTGTGCATATGGATTGGTGTTTCCATGATTGGCTTGTTTGACGTACTACTAAGTCCCTTGTACAGTGCACTGTGTGTGCCCAAGGCCTTGTAAGCCATATACTCCTTGTGTGGGTGGCCTGCACCACCCACACAAACACCCTTTCAAAAGGGGTCTCAGACCTGCCACTGCAGTGTCTGCAGGCAGTCTCTACTGCCATGTCCACCTGGCATGTGCACCGACTTGCCAGGCCCTAACCTTCCCTTCTAGTACGTGAGTCACGGCTAAGGTAGGCCCAATTTTCCCTATGGCAGAGTGCAGTGTATGTGGAAGATAGGACATGAACCAATATGTGGGACATCTCCTGATAGAGAAATACAGTGAATTTCGTTTTTTGCTATTGAAAGGCTATCTGTCCGATAGGATACAATAGGAGCTTATTTATAACATCTTATACGTATAACGTTTCATTGGGAAAAGATAAAAAGGTGGAGTTTGGTATCTCTGAACTCAGAATATAAAAATGCATCTTCTGGTTTAGATGATTTTTATATGTTATTTTGTGTGTTTGAAAATACCACTTTTAGAAAGTGAGTATTTGCTTTCTTATCCATCCGGTGTGCCTCTGCTGGTTTGTGGATTGACTGTCTGGTTTTGGAATTAAAGATACTGGGGATGTGCATTCTCTTCAAACTGGGGGGGTTGAGGTGTGTCCTGCATTTCCTGGATGAGTCTGGGTTCGGATTAATAGACCTGGGCTGCATTTAGAGTAGTGGGAGGAGATTTCCCTGCACCTTAATAGGCCTGGTTTGCCTTGGACAATGCTGTCTCCACCTCCTGCCAGGAAGCTGCACCAGTGACGACAGAACTGGTTTGGACCGGGCTCAGAACCCCTCTGCCACAAGAGAACAAAGAGAAACGCAGTATAAATATTGGGGCCCAGACCCCAGAACTTTAGATAACTTCTGGACTCGAGAGGAACCTTTGCCAAGGACAAGAGCTGGGGAAACTGAAGGAGAAGTACTGGCCCTTTGCTGTGTGTTGTTTGGGGTTGGCCTGCAGTGACTGTTTCTGCCAAGGAGAGGACAAAGACTTTGCTGTGTGCTGAGTATCCTGCTTGAAGAAGATCTCCAAGGGCTTGAAGTAGAGCTTGCCTCCTGTTCTGAAGTCTTAGTGACACAAAGACTTCACCACCAGCTCCCCTCAATTCCCTGGCTAGGAGTTCCGACCTGCCAAGAGGTTACTGTGCCTATATTAGGCCTCTGGAGGTTGTCCTGCTGCTGGGAGATGAGAAAACCTGATGCAACTGAAGAAGCTTGACTCATATGCAACTGTTTCTCGCGCAACATTGCCGTGCGGGTAGAATTTCCTTTTTTAAATAATTTTTATTTTATCTCCAGGAGTTCAAATATAAACCATACATCAATAACAATAGTGTTCAAAAAAATATATCAGTGGAAAAGGTCCATACATCCAAAGCAATACTGAAAGAAATATAAATAACAGAATATCTCATTAATACCTGACATTTTATATGTTATAGCCCTAGCTTTAGCATGGGTCCCCAAATTTGATAGAGCTTCATCCCAGAACGAATGCCCCTGGTCCTAGCTATAGCCATTTCTCTTTCGAATATTTCTCTTAACATTGCCCACCATTCCAGAGCCCTAGGTGGTATTTTGGAAATCCAATTCCTAGCGATGCATAATCGCGCTGTTACTATAAAGACCTTATAGCGAGCATTCACTCTCTTTCCGTAAATAGTATATTTATCTTTAGATGGTCTCCTATTATATACATAACAACTTTCCAAAAAGCTGTCAAATCAGGACACGTAACAAACATATATTGGCCATCTGCAGCAATCAATCCACACTTAGCGCACTTGCCCTTATCACTCAAGTTTGTCCCATTAGCAGATGCCCAGCTAGCAATTCGTTTTGGAGTATAGTATAGTATACATACAGTTTTAACTGTTGCTTTAAGTTAGTAGAGTTTACCATCTCGCCTAAAGTCTCTAGCACATCTTCAATATCCCCACTAATATCTTGACCCAATTGCTCACTCCATTTAGCTGCCTGCTTTGAACCATCATTCTCCCAATATTGAGAGAATAGCTGATAGGCCTTACTAATTGTCAATTTTGCATCAGAGTGCAAAATAGGTCAATATATCAGATCAGCTGGGTTGTCGTATATTTCTTCTTCCCCATAAACAATCTCTTATCTGTAAGTATTTATAAAACATATTCTTGGGAATTCCAGATAACATTTGTAAATCTTCAAACGTACGAAACCCATTAGTATTATACAGATGCCTAAGTTGACTAATGCCATATCTTACCCATAATTTAGCCTGGGTATCGTGGAATATTTCCTGTAACATGGGTTACTCCACAATGGTAAACTAAAATGCATCAATGGCAAAGAACATTTAGTAGTAATCTCAGGCCAATTATATACTATATCCATGAGAGTCTTAAACTGGATCATTAATCCTATATAAAAACATACTTGTATCACTACCAATGGCCAGGCTATAGCAACAATGTCAAAAGCCAGGGGCGAGAAGATCATGCAAACGTTGTGCATAAGAGGCCCAAAAATAAGTTTTAAAGTCAGGTAATTGGAATCCTCAATTTTTAAAGGGGAGTTTTAGGTATCTTATAGCGCGTTATGATTGTTTATAGCCCCAAATAAAACTACCAATAGCCCCCTTGAGTTTTAAACAAAAAATAATTCGGGACTCTCAATGGAATTGCTCTAAATAGATAAAGAAATTAGGGTAAGACAATCATTTTAATAATATTACAGCGTACTAATATGCCAATGCACAGTTTATGCCAGTTCTTCATTTTAGAAATCATAAGTTTTAACAAAGGATCATAATTCAAGTTTATGAAGTGACCCGAAAGCCTAGATAAGTTGCTACCGAACATACCCCAAAAGCTCCCTACTAGCTTGGTAATTGAGTATAGTATGCATCTTATTTACATTCAATTTATGACCCGAAAAATCCCCAAAAGTCCTAGCCTCAGTCTGAATTGCCTCAATAACTTTAATTGGGTCCGTGGAAAAGACGGCTTTATCATCAGCATAAGCCGTTATTTTCAGCTCATTAGAGCCAAAAAAAACTGAGGGGATAGACATGTTAGTAAGCAATGATCTTATAAAAGGCTCTATGTATAAAGCGAAGAGTAGAGGTGAAAGAGGGCAGCCTTGCTGGGTACCCCTGAGTATCTTAAAAGAAGCAGACTGGTGATGTAAATAGATTAATTTAGCACATGGAGATTTATATAAGGCTCTACTCCATCCATAAAAACGGCCATGGATGTTATACTCAGTAAGTGTAGCCCAAAGACAGTCCCATGTCATACGGTCAAAAGCTTTTTCTGCATCCAGCATGACCATCCCTAGGGCCTATATCCAAATTCAATTTAGACGCAACATCGAAAGCACCCAAAGAAGTACTGACGTGTGCTGTAGTATCCCTACCAAGCACAAAGCCATGCTGTTGTTCAGATACAAGTTGTACCATATGAGGTACAAGACGCATTGCCAGTATTTTTGCAAAAATGTTAACATCAGCGTTTATGAGTTAAATAGGGGGATAAAAGCCACATTCTTCCTTTGGCTTTTTTTTTTTAAGAAAAAGATGATATTTGTCATATCCCAAGACCTAGGTACCAGCCCACTCACACTGACATAGTTCATGATTCTGCTCATCAAAGGGATCAGACTTGTCTTAAATGCTTTATAAAATTCTACCGGTATAGTGTCTTCACCAGCTGCTTTCCCTGAGGGAAGAGCCCCTATAGCTTCAGCTACTTCTTCCGCCGTGAAATCTAAATTAAGGGAGTTTACTTGTTCTGCTTCACATCTTTGAATAGAATTATGAAAATTACCCTGTTCTATATAATCCAGAAATGTTTTTCCATCAAAAGCATTAGAGCAACTATATAGTTCCTTATAGAAACAAAAAAAAATTCTATTATTTTATCGGGCTCTGTATAGAGTATCCCCCCATCTCTGTTATACCCTTTATTTCTCGTTCGCCCTTTTATCAGAGAGTTGATGTGCAAGCACTTTGCCTACTTGTTCTCCATACTCATATTGTAAGGCCCCATTTTTATTATAGCTAGCAGCCGTCTTATCTTTCAGAGACCGTCCTAGCGCAGCCCGATTTCAATTAAGAGTATATATGTTTGTGAATGTGCTGGTGTAGTCGACTGTGAGGTAAGTCCCTGCCTAATTTTATTAGCATGCGCAATATCTAACTCTCGGATAGCTTCCCTAGTGGCTTTAGTTCCCAAATTCTTACAGTCATTTTGTAGAAGAACATTTTGCTGAGTAACAACTCTTATATAAGCTTTAAGTGAATCCCAGATAAAGAAAAAGGAAGCAGAATCTTCATTATCGATGATGAAATTACTGATACCATTCTTCATACAATTTTAAAACGTCATATCCGTCAGCAAATAGCGATGAAAGGAAAACTGATGTGCTTCTTTATTACAAGGGCCAAGCGTAAGTGACAACAATATAGGATTATGATCTGATACTATCTTAGGGCATATTTCACAATTGGCTATGTTCAAAATTGTATTATTAACCAAAAATATATCAATTCTTGAATACTGCCGATGGGGTGCACTATAATAAGTATATCCAGGTTGCAAAGGATGCATTAACCGCCATGCATCTTTAAGATCATGCTGTCGAGCCATTTCCATAATTGCAGCCCTTACTTTCTTCATTCTAACCGAGGCACCTTGATTGGTGGAGTCTAATTTTGAGTTCATAATACAGTTAAAATCACCAATAATAATTAGATCGCAATGCCAAGCTAGAAGCTCTAATGACAGTGTCTCAAATATAAATGGCTCATCGGAGTTTGGGCCATACAGAGTACATAATACAAATGTGTGGCCCTTAATAAGTAACTGTACAATCAGCCACCTACCTCGATTATCATGTGAGGCTCTGAGCAAAGTATGATCGAGCTTTTTATCAATTAAAATAGCAACCCCTCTGATAGAAACCGTCTGGGAGGTACACTCAATTATCTTATAGCCCAATTGTTTTAACAGATTCCGATCTTTGTATGCCAAATGTGTCTCAACCAGGGCAACAATGTGAGGTTTATAGGTTCTCAATTCTTCACGTACCATCTGACGCTTACTAAGGGAGTTTACACCAGACACATTCCAACATATACACTTAATTATCCCCTTTTATATAATACACATTTCATACAGTAGCCTAAAAACCCTATGCCCATTCCCATTCCATGTCTCTGTCCATTTACCACAACCCCACCCCAACACAATCCTCTCGAAGAGGAGCCCACCCACCCCACCCCATTTCCTAGAGAAGAAATCACCCCTAACAGACTGTTGATTGACCTGACAGCCATTAGAGAGCATGTGCAACTTCCGATTGCTACCCGCATAACTTGCGCCCCGCCACAAAAAAAGAAAAAATAGAGGGGGAGAAAAACCTGAGTTTTTTGCAAAATGAGAAGATCCAAAGATAACTCTACGAGAATAAGGTAGAGAAAAAAAGAAAAAGAAGAAACATTTTTGAGAAATAAAATCAAAGCACTATATAGCCCAAGATGGATTCAAAGAAATCCATTATATATATTCAAATGTTCTGATTTCCCCCGCTTTTAAGGCGCATCCTTCTCCTTCTCCGATGGCCACCAAGAGTTAAGAGTCTGCTGAGCATCACTTGCTGTATGAAAAAGCCAGGTATGACCCCCACGTATGACCTTGAGTCGAGATGGGTCTTGAAGAAATGCTTGTGCACCAGCTGCCTTCCTATTATCTACTAGTTGACGCAGCTTCCAGCGCTGCTCCATTGTCTCTTTGCACAAGTCTGACCTGACAGAAAAGACAGTGTACTAGTTGTGCCTGGTCGGGATCTAAAAAAAAACTGCTTGTCTTAGTAAAAAATTACCAAAGTAGACAATCATAGGTCGAGGATGTTGCAGACTATCTCGTGATTCTTGATTTAGAAATAGTGAAGCCTATGAGCCTGCTGAATCTGAGAGTCGCAGTCCCAGTCAGAAAGGTCTGGGAATGACTTTTGAAACAGCTGAACTATATATGCCTGAGGGTCAGTACCCTCTCTTTCCTCAGGGATGCCAAAAATTCTTACGTTATTCCTGCGCTGCCTATTCTCAAGGTCTTCAATTTTATGTTTTAGAATCAAGAGTTGGCCGTCATGAATTTCCATTGCCTTTGGCGTTTTTGATGCAGTATCTTCCATATTAGACAGGTGCTGTTGTAGCTCTGTTATTTCTTGCGTTAATACAACTACTTTGGTTGAGACCTCAGACAGCCCTTGTTGTATCAAACCACTATCTATTCTAGCTTGATTAAAGCTACTTGCATCTCAATTTGCTGTTCATGGAGTGCTTGAAAAATAGTAGATCTTTAGTAGATATGGACCCTGAATCCTTGGTGGAAGTAGCTGAGGTAGTAAAGGAAGGATCTGTCACAATACCTTCCTTATCGCCCACCACATGAGAACCATCAGGGACTTCACAGGGTTGAAGAGCAGAATCAAAATAATCAGGACTATTAATAACAGAAGTTTGTTGCAAGTCATTGCTTGATGACGAACCAGACAGTCTTGATATAATGGCTTTAACTTCTCCCTTAGCCGTGACCCATTTTCGGAGTGGGCTAATCTTACTGGCATGCCCACCAAGGTCTTGTGATATAACCATGTTTAGATTTCTTATTGGGTGCTCCTTAGCCTTCTGTTTCTTCTTCTGTTTTGCCCCCTTATTAAAGACACTAGTTACTGCTATCTGTTTATCTTTCTGAGCTGCATCTAGTTTAGAGTTTCCGTTAGATGTAGTCGAAGTATCAGGTAACGTACAAGTGGTAAGAGAGGCGTGGAGCTTAGGCTTGTTAGTGAAATAATATTTAGTTAGATCAATTTCACAGTCCAAGGCATCCAAAGCATAGTGCTCTGGTTTCTCCGCTGTTGCGTCAGCAGCTGCTCTATCCCCCGCATTGTCAGGATCCTCTTCACCTTACGCATTTATTCCTTGAGTAGCATTAAGCCCACTTTTCCCATGTGACGGTACAGCCTCCACCTGAGTAATATTTTTCATCGGTGTTGCAGAGTTCACAATATGAAGGCCACTAGATGTCGCTGCTAGATCACTTCTAACACCCCTAACTATACTAGCAACAGTAGTTATTTCCAACTGGGGCATAGTAATGGCGCTAAAGGAATTAGGCAGTTCAATATCGTTCATTACCTTATCAGTATCCATATTTGCTCCCTCAAGCCTGATCCAACTTGCAAAGTTAGCGCGTTACCTTGTATCAGCACTGCATTCATTTCATCCTCGCTCCGATCTTCAGAGAGAGGGAAAATTGTAACATAGTCTGGCTCGCACTCCGGTTGCACAGCTTCCATCAAAGCCACCACCATAATCTGTTCCAGCGGGTTAGCGGCACACGTTTATATGATATCGGCCGCTCTGCCAGACTGAAAGAGTTTAAGTAAAGGTTTACTGATTTGAGAGCTCCCTCTCAAATCAGTACGCTGTTCCAAGGTCTCAGTTGGTTTACTACCATCAATTTCAGAGAGAGAGAGAGAGAGCAGCTGCAGAAGCAGGTACGATCGCGGGCGTACGTTGATTCCGAGCCCGCGGTGGAGCCATGCTCATCGGCAAATCCAAAGGAACTTGAGAGCGGCGTGTGAGGAGGCGGTTACCATATAATACGGATCTTATCGCCCCGTTTGCCACCACACAGATCTTGCAAGCCGAAAGGAGCATTTGGCAAGACAAAATTGCATCAGTGAAAGTCGGCGTTCACTCAGCGTTCAATCAAAAGATTTCAGCATTTTCATCGTTTTTTCTGGTGGTTATCGTGTCTACACAGACACATCAGCGGGAGTAGCCAGGGTTGTAGCCACTCTGCGGCGGAGTCAAACCGCCATCTTCCTTCCCCCAGAAATCGCTGTGAGGGTAAAATTTCCATGCATTGCCGCTGAAGAAACTGACGCACTGCCTGCCCATGGCTGGAGAAACCGCTGCACGTCAAATTGCGAGCACCGCTCTCCAAAGTCCAAGATCCCTGCCCGACTCCTACGCAGGCCCTGCTGTGTGGCTGCAAGAATCAATGCGTCCCCGTATCCCCACGCATCGCACTGGTTCGCCAAGTCTACATCAACACTGGGGCCACAGTAGGAAACCAACGCATCAACTCCCAGCACAGTAAGAAACCGACACATCACTTCCTCTCCAGTAAGGAACCAACACATCCCCTGAATGACAGTAAGGAACCAATGCATTGCCTCCCCTGGAGCAAGGAACTGACGCATCACCATCCCTGTGCGTAAGGAACGGACGCATCACCTTTAATGCGGCTGTTTTTGTTTATGATTTTGAACAACTGAGGTACTTTATGTTTAAAGTATCGCATCTATAGTTTGCTATAGATAAAAACAATTTTTACCTTTTACAAGTAATATCTTGATAACTGTAGGTTGGATTTTTGTCGTTTTGGCCTTGTTTGGTTTAAATACAGTTTGCTTTTCTTTCTAAACTGGCGTGGTGTGCATTTGTGTTGTTTTCACTGTGTTACTGTATGTTTGCACAAATACTTTACACACTGCCTCCAAGATAAGCCTGTCTGCTCGTGCCATTCTACCAAGGGGGTGAGCAGTGGGTATTTTAGAAGTGTTTCCCCTATGGCCTGACTAGGAAGAAGGGTCCCTACTTGGACAAAGATGCAAACCCTTGCCAACTAGAGAACCCCATTTCTAACAATCCTCATTTCTAAAAAAAGTTTCCTTTCAAATCTGTAAACCTCCATGTTATTCCGATGTTTCTCCTCTAAATTGTTAGATCCCGCACATACATACATGCAGGGTATGTATTTTGAAAGGCACAGTTATTTTCAAATTAGAACTTTTTAGTGAAACTTTGCAGGGCATGTTTCTTGTGTTCCTCAACCCCAAATAATATTTACAACATGTTTTACAGCATTTTAGTCCACTGTTTGCTGCTCCTCTGCATTGTAAATACGTCAGAATTACCCAGTTTAACGGTATGAGGGCGTCTATCTCGGATGATTTTATATTTAAACTGAGTTGTCACCAAATGCCATTTTTGGAAACATGCAAACTTTATTTGACATTATGGAAGTCCTGCGAGATAAAACAGACACAACATAGCCCACCCCTCTCAGACATTACGATGAAATAACTGACATTATTTCCACGGTTATGAAGATTGTTAAAGTTCTCACCGGTCTCTGCACTGATTTCGATGCTCTCTCCACTCTGAAGAGCTCTGTTGAATTTCACAATGATTTTAAAAGGCTGGCCTCTCCTTAATATTAATTCTTTGCTGCAGTATTCGCTCGTATTGTGTGCGGTTCTGTTTGCAGGAATCTGCAGGTCAACCACGTCTGACAATTGTAGGGCTGTGGAGAGACACAAAATCAGTGCACATATTAACAACGACCTGCCTGCTGCAGGGCTTTAAAGAGAAACAAAATCAGTGCATGCATGAAATTAGACTTAAAGAGGGAAATGAATGTATTTCCAGATGTGGCGCATGGCACCGGCCAGGGCTGCTGATTCCCGATCACGGTTCGATTCCCCGTGTCGGCGGCAAGTTAGCCCAGCACCACGTGACGCTCTGGGCAATAGCTCGCTTAATCTTCCCGAAGGCTCCCTGCGCCTTGACACCCCTAGAGGTTATTGTTGCATTTGACAAATACTGGTATTTCATTTAGCCATAACTGACAACATCAATCGCTTCCATTTCCCTACTGAATAAATTGTAGTGACACCTTCTAAACACCATGGAGTGTATCACTGAGCAAAAGGATCCATTATTACAATTTATTGATGTAGGTTGGTAACAATATTTGGAGTAAAGTTATGTTTTTTTTTGGGGGGGGGGTGAATTCACAGAATGATTCAGAAACACAATGGGGCAGATTTACAAGTCCCCTGCGCCACCAGATTGTCATTTTTTGTGACGTACTGGTGGCGCATTGTACTGCTCCATATATATTTTCCTGCCCTGGTAAATATGGCGCCTTCACACACAGCACTTTGCGTGGAAGGGGCGTTCCATGGGAGTTGCTGTGGGTGTTCCCACGCAACACCTATGGAACCAAACACATTTCCAGATTTACGAGGAATCGTAAATCTGGAAATGCGTGTGAATGCTACGCCTCCCCAGGGGAGACGTAGGGAGGCGCAACGAGGAGAAATATTTTCATTTCTCCTTGTTATTCCTCTTTCAATGCGTGCTGCATTCTATAGCACGCATTCGAAAGAGGAAAATGCCTGTAGTGATTGTTTTTGTTCAGGGACGTGCCCCTTCCTGCACAAAAACAATCTCCCACGACACAGGCATCCTTGCACCATGGTGCAAGGGTGCCTGCACTGGCGCAAGGCTGCAGTTTGTGCACCAGCGCAGGGGTAAGCACAGTGATGCAACATATTGTTGGAAAAATGTTGCATACTTGTGCAAATGGCTTGCTGAATGCACTGAGTCACTTTCATTGTAAATCTGCCCATATGTTAGTCTCCTCAGCGTGATTCATGGGAGCAGCACAAGAATAGTAAACAGCAATAGGGACAACTGATGCCTTCCCCTGAAGCACGGTTTTATGTAGTGTTACTGCTAATTACAAATACATGACATTTATTGATTATTTGACTCTGAGACGCCAAGCGTCCTTTTTGTAGAATGCACGAACTGATGGGGTTGCCCAACTCTAATAGATTAATTTGGAGGTCAGTATACAGTTTTCATTAATGCTGCATTTCTAGTCATATAATGTGCAAAAGGGCAACACAGACTAGAACAGCCAATTCAAATAGCTGAGAGAGCAAACTGGAATGTTTCAATAGTATTGTGGCTTAGATTTAACATTTGCACCACACTGACATATGCTTGCAACTCTCACCAAGAATAATCGATCGAGATTGAAATTAGGACTATGTTGATCCGGACAAAAAAGATAAAAGCATGCAAATCTAGGGTAAAATACATTCTTCGTTATGATATCTGAGAGCTATATTGTACAGGCCACCTTATGCTGCTTACCCTAATGCATATAGATTCAGTTTCAATTTAAATACCAGTTAATAAGAATAATAAAATTAATTAGAATGTGTTACAACCACAAATGAACAGTGTGAACCTCAACTTTAGGTGATCAAGATGATGACTGAACTTAAATTCGATTTTTAACACTGCCTACCACCTCTAGATGCTTAGTTCTGAGACAGAGTGGTGGCACCTGTTGTGAGTTGCGTCAATAACCTGTAGAACCTGGTCTTTGATATATGTTATAAAAGGTGGCATTGGTAGTCTTACAGATCCAATCAATGCAAGGTATTCCACATGACCACTAAATTCAGTCTGGTTGACTTAGCCTTGGATGACAGAGTGAGTGAGGTCCTCTCTCTATTTGACAGTAACACAGTTCAGATACGATTTCTTACAGGAAGGGGAAGGCAGGTTCACCTATAGCCTTAAGGATGTCATGTAACCTGGTATAAGATTTAAGAGATGAAGACTGTTCATGTGGAGGGGCAATCTGACACATGGTGGAGGCCAGCTGACAGAATGCTCCTTCTGGCCACAGAGTTAGTGGCATAAGGAGAGAAGAGCTCTCCCTGCACATGCATATGCTACTTTTTTAACATGTGTACTGTGACCGATAGAGGTTTGTATTAGAGGTGGGCAAAATTATGTAAATGTGTTCCACACTCAATATATTAAATAATGATGCTTGGAGGGGTTCCTGCATGAAAATGTTACACAAGGTATGCCCTCATGTACACAAGATAGTACAAGCCAGCAAAAATAACGGCTCTCTTATTGCAGTATCAGTTAAGTAGTTAATTAGAATAGGATGCTGCTAAAGAAGTAGACAGGATTACTTCATCCTCAGGTAGTGTTACCACCAGTCTAAAAAAAATCAGAAATCTTGAAAGTTGGGCTGGAGTTTCGTGTAATGTCGAGGGCAAAACTTAACTGTGAGGGATTCAAAGAAATCATGGCTGCTGCTCATTAGTCTGGGAACGATAAAAAAGACATCTCGAAACAATATAAAGTCCATCCTTTCACAGAGAGAAAGTTATTTGCAAATGTTTAAAGTACAAAACGGATGAATCTACCCAAGAGTGGCATGCCTGCATATTTACCCCCAAAATCAGACCACTTGCTGCTCCAAGAAACTGCAAGGTAAGTATCACACATCTACAAGTTTCTCTCAATGCAGATAACATTAGAGCTCATCATCCTATCGTTAGGAAAAGACCGAGCAAATACGGCTTTCATAAACAGGCATCCTGGAGAACACCCACTTTCTCCAAAAGAACATTGCAGTATTGCTTAGCTTGGCAAAACAGAATGGAAGAAAGCTGAAGATGCCTGGAAAATGTCTTCTGGACAGATGAGGCCCAAGTGCAATTGTTTGTCTGTAATGTACAACATATTTTGTGAAATAAAGTCATCTAAAGGAACCAAGAAGGAAGCCAAGAAGGTGGTGATTTCAGATTATGTTGTAGCTGCAGGACCTGGATGCCTCACAATCATTGAGTCCACCATGAATTCAGCTGTGGTTTACTCATTATGGTGGTGGGGGGGCATTCCGCCCATCCCCTGGGCTGCGCTAAACGTGAAAAATAAAATGCCAATAAAATGAATTCATTGCCATTTTATTTTTCGCTATGGAGCACCGCAGCCGCTAGCCTGCCCCAGCCAGGAAAAAGGGGGCATGTTCCTAACTGCCGATTGGCAGCAGAGGACTGGAGCAGTGACTGGTTGGCCACTACAAAGTGCGCATGTCAGTTTGGCCGTCCAACCTAACATGTGTACTTTTATTTCTCCAACCGAGCAGTGTTGCACAGTCGGGTTGGAGAAAAGCCACAGGCTTCCTGTGCCTGACCGCATGTCAGGCCAGCCCGCTCAGGCCAATCCAGGGGCTTCACTCATGCTAGAATGAGAGCAGTGTCTGGATTAGATGAGAAGCCTATGCTGAGGTCCATGGACTGCCGGGAAGCTGGAAGAGAGTTGGAGAGGTGCGGCAAGGCAGTGTTAGCGCAGGTAAGCCTTTTTTTGGTTATTTATTTGTATTCCCCCAACTCACCCCCAACACCCATTCCCCCCGCCCACCCCTCCATTCTATATTGGTGACGACCACCCCTGCATGAATTCCTTAGTATTCAAGAGATGCTCGAGTAAAATGGGAGACCATCCATTCAGTGGCCAAAGCTTTGCTGTATGCGGATCATGCAACAGGGCAAAGATCCAAAACACACCAGTAAATCTATGTCTGAATGGTGAAACAACTGGCTTCTGGAATGGGCAAATTAGAGTCCAGATCTCATCTACAATGAGATACCCTGGTAGGGACTAAAGAAAGCTGTGCATAAACAAATGCCACCAAACACCACAGACTCTAAGCAGTTTTGGAAGAGTGGGCCACCATGCCACCAGTAAAGATGCAGAAACCTTAACATCTGGATCCAACAGGGGTGATGACAGCTTCCAAACTTCACCCACCCCGCCTAGCAAG
Source organism: Triturus cristatus (assembly GCF_964204655.1). Taxonomy (NCBI): domain Eukaryota; kingdom Metazoa; phylum Chordata; class Amphibia; order Caudata; family Salamandridae; genus Triturus; species Triturus cristatus. Next base: position 1,480,146,161 of record NC_140590.1, read on the forward strand.
GTTACTATAGACACTATGGGGAAACCTTTACGGAGCTGACATGTAGAGACTTGTCTGAGGCTGGCCTATCGTCCATATCCATCATTGGACCTATCTTGGAAGTAGCACGTGTATAATGACATTCCAGTAGGGCCTATTTAGATGCTAATCCTTCTAGAGGTTCAAGAAAGCAAACTGGAATTATAGGCCAGGGGGAATCGAAATTCATTACTACTTACTTTTATATGAAATGACAAAGGATGGGGTCTATTCTTCAGGCTCTGATACATAATCAGGCAGGATTGATGTACCCAGTTAAGGTTCATTCAATAAATACAATAAGGAAACCCCAATAACAGGTGTGTTGTCACATACAAGGAAGTATCCTTGTTTATTTCCAAAGTTTTGAAAACACATAATATGGAGGCACATGTAATCTGGAATGATCCAAATTGGTACACTGATAATTCATAATTAGAAACTTATGCCGCACACTCAGGGCCGACCTTTCAACCAGCAGCGCCCTGGGCAAAACCAAAATCGGCATACTTTATAAACCAAGGCCTGTACCTCATGATTTTTTTGTAGTTTTACGTAGTGGGAACTTGGCACTGGAGCACTTTACAAGAGCACTAGTTTCATTTCACAAAGTAAGATAAAGTTAAACACAGCGAGATTAAGTGATTTGCCCAGACTCATAGGATGATAAACCAAGACCAGGGTTCGGATTGGTTCCCTAGTTCTAAAGTCGGCAGTTCTGGCCATTGGGGGACATTATTTCCATTTGGTGTACATAAACTAGCATCACTGCAATCTCTTCTCTAACTCAGAAAACGACTGTCAGGAACAGTGCGAGTGTCACTTCAAACACACTAGGCACAGGCAAACAGCGGTGTAAGCTTCTCTGGTACCCACACTGGCAAACATAATAGTACAGGGAACTGCTATGCTTCATTTAGACATAGCAGCTACAGTACAGTCATTATGATGATAATGTTATTCCTGTGACACATGTAAATAGTTCATTTAAAGCGCTGCACACCAATCTAAAGTGGAGAAGGGCCGAGGGTGGGTCAGGGGAATACAAATAAATAGACTATAAAAGACTTACCCCCACTAACACTGCCTCGCAGCTCCTCTCCAGCTCTTCTCCGACCTCCCGGAAGTCCATGGACCACAGTGCAGTCTCTCCACCCAATCCAGGCACTGCTCTCACATGAGAGCAGCACCTGGATTAGCTTGAGTGGGCTGGCCTGACTCTCACTCAATCACAGGGAGCCTGTGACTTTTCTCCAACATAACTGTGCCGGCCAAACTGACATGCACACTTTGGAGCGCCCAGTCAGTCACCGCTCCAGTCTTCTGCTGAGGACACACGCATCAGCGTGCGCGGATCATCGATCTGAACTAGTAAAAAATGTATGCGACAGGATAACTGAATAGAGAGGAATTCTGAATGAGTGTGTTGCAGGGCCGGCTGGAAGCACGGCGAGCTGGGCAGCCGCCCAGGGCGAATTATTTTTACAGAATAGTGCCATAATCTGCAGACAACACAGGGGCCAATTCACAGAACTAATCTGAGATAAAATCCTAAACTTACTACTTTTGGTATTCACAGAAAGCATTTAGTAGTAGTAAAGTTAGGACTCTTAACTTTACTACTTCTAAATGCCTTTTGTGAATACCGAAAGTCGTAAATTTAGGATTTTATCTCAGATTAGTTCTGTGATTCAGCCCCACAGTCTCTATTCAACACACTCCCAAATCGAAGAGCAGAATTAGACGTAGGAGAAAGGGAACCGTGAAACCGAGGCTAAAATACATCAAACACACACATTCGGGGATTCCGGTAACCTTTAGTAGAATTTGAAATCCTGCAGTTAGGTCCACTCTGCTCTCTTCCCCGTGTGATGAGGGCCTCCTCGATTAAGTGCAGACAATGTAGAGGCCGGACTCTTGTGGGCCTATTGCTGTTATGGGTTTGACCTTTGAAGAGAAGGCAGGAGTGAAAGGGAGATTTGGTGAATTTCTTTATATACTTTCATTAACAATGCATGGTGGGGGTGCTATTAACATATTGAATATCAGTGAGCACAATTTGTGGTGCCGATCTGCATCTGATTTTTTTTATTTTTTTTTATTTTTAATAGACAGATTTATTTGACTCTTGCGTCTCATAACATCCAGCAGCACTTCCCTCGCTCATATGAGCAGCGCTAGGTTTGTGATTAATATACATCAAATGCAGAATTCGGCAATTGTATGAAATCTATGAAATGTGCAGTTTGGTAACACTAGCTATTTTGTTGCAGTTTTAATTAGTACCAAGATTTTGGAGCCCTTTACATGAGTACCAGTTTAATCGCATATGGCCGTATTTAGGCACGGGGAGATTAAGTGATTTGCTCAGAATCACAGGATGCTGAGCCGACGCTGAGAGTCGACCTAGTTCCCCATGTTCAAAGGTAGGTTTGGCTGTAGTGCCACATCCTTTTCCGCTTACAAGATTAGCCTACAGGGCACACTGTTACCGTCTCATAACTCATTTTTATTTAACACTTCATATTGCTCAGCTGCAGTATCTGAGCTCTGCATTACTATTGCCCAATTCAAGGGCGCTAAATTTGCTGACCTCTGTGCCTTTTGGTACCTTTAGCTCTGTTACTTAAAGTCTAAACAAAAACTCCACGAAATAAACAAGACAACATTAACCACAGGGCCGGACTGGGGACCACAACCGGCCCTAGCAAAGAGCTCAGCTGCACCCCCTCCCCTCCCAGGGGGGCAGTTTTCGGCCGATTTTGCAAAAACAGACCTGTAACAAAAACGGCCCCAGGGACCCAAAACCGCCCCCACCTGTGCGGCGCACTGGGGGTTGCCCAGTGCCCGCTACGGCCAGTCCGGCCCTGATTAACCAGCTGCAGTTTCTTCATTAGGGCGGGCGTTGCCCCACACCCACTATGTCGCGCTAAACATGAAGAAAAAAAACGGCAATGAAATAATTTCATTGCCATTTTATTTTTCACTATGGAGCAACGCTGCCGCCAGCCTGCCCGAGCCAGGAGAAAAGGGTGTGTATATTTATTAGGCAGCACTAAGCCACTTCTTTGGGCTTATTGCTGCCTGATAAATATTGGACCCTTTACCGCAGTTTTATTCGTTAAAGGGGCGTGCAATGGGTGTTGCTGAGGGTATTCTCAGCAACATCCATTGCTTTTTGACACAGTCCCAAATTTACAAGAAATCGTAAATATGAGGCAGCATCAAAATCTTACTCCTCGTAAGGGAGGCACAAATATCTTTATTTCTCCTCATTTTTCCATTTTCTTCTGTGTGCAGAATGCAGCACACAGAGAAAGGAAAACGATTCTTGTGATTATTTTTGTACAGGAAGGTTTCCCTTCCTGTACAAAAATAATCATCCCTGCCACGCAGGCACCCTTGCACCATGGTGCAAAGGTGCCTGCATTGGCACACGGCAGCCCATTGTGTGCCGGCACAGGGGAAAAGGGCAGGCATGCGCCGTATCTCATAGATATGGCGCATTCCTGCCCTTTACTTTTGCCGTAGGGCTGCGCAGCAGGAATGTTTGCTGCGCTGCCATACGGAAAAATCTCATAATTGTGGCCACTAGTATGTGATATAGAAAAGGGTGTGATATATGGCCTTTCTTGATCTATCCAGTGCATTTGACCTGGTCAATCAAGCTAAATTATGGGAGTGCATGCAGGGTATGGGTTTGGAACTAGGTTCTCTTAACATGATAAGACACCTCCACAGTGATTTGAAGGTATCCATCCGCTATTGCACCCACGGGGAAACATCATCATATATTGATACTCCAAGGGGTGTCAAACAAGTTTTTATTTTGGCCCCCTTCTGTTTTTTTATTATAAGTAAATGGAATTTCGAATCATTTAATTCATTTACATTCTACTGTACACAGACGATGTAGTCCTTATGCCCCGCACGGTCAATGCTCTTCAGAGTTTACAAGAGGGTTTTTCTGACTTCATGGAGGGATTTGATCTAAAGCTCGATTACTCTAAATCATATACAATGAAATGTTGGCTCAGAAACAAAATATTTTAAGATGGGTGGACACTTTCTGGATAAAGTTAGGGATTTTAGTTACTTGGGGGTAACTTTTAGGAAACCCCTTTTGCCTTTGAAAGCCCAACAAATGAGCAGGAACATTGAAGGTATTTTTCGCTTTGCTCATCAATTAAAACAAAAACCTGTAGTGGAGCTTATAACATTGTACAAATCCAAGTGTGTCTCAGGAGCCTTATATGGCACAGGTGTGTAGGGTCCCTGTAAAACCGAGGAGTTACAACATATTGAAAATTGTTTTACCCGCTGGCTGTTGGCTGTCATAAAAAACAAGGCACACTTTATTTGCCACAAATAATTAGGCCTGCAATATTTAGAGTATTCAATTGGACTGCCCCCCCCTTTTCCTATGGATCAAATGTTGGTGGACTCCACAAGCAGGCCTCGAAAGAACATGTATTCTTGATAATCTTAATTTATATGTAAAAAAAGGTTTAATACTCTAGGCCTAGAAGAAATGTATTTAGATCCATAATAAATTGGCACAGATGCAAAAGCAAGAGTGAAACAATGTTTCTGTGACGCTAAAAGGACAGAGAGGTTAGAATGGGCCCAAAGAATGCAGTCCGTAGAAACCTATAATCAAGTTGTAACCGTCAGTCCTGCTGAACCCTATTTCACCTGGTTTGAGAACCCAACTTCTCATCTTTATCTTACTTATTTTAGATTGAATATGATCCATTTTAAGGTGGCCTTTCCAGAACAATGTTCTTGTTCACACAACTTACCTCCTTGTTGATGTAATAATCTATGGTCTCAAAGCACATGTCACTTTATAATGTTCTGCACTTTATGTTCTCATCCAAGGTTAATTTACCTTGCGCTACTGCTACGCAAGGCAAACATCAGACAATATCAAGCAGCCCTAGACAATGAAAGAGATCTGTTGTGCTGTCTTACATTTTATAAAGAAAGCTATGGGTATCACGAAAATGTATGAATTATTATTTTAACATAACTTTATATGTTTATGCATGCCCATAAAAAATTACTGTTTTATGGGCTGGAATTTTAAGTCGATACATATGTTTTATGTAATTTATAGTATTTGCATATTGAATTATCATATCATTTTATGGCGCATCACCAAATAAAGTTGTTCTGACTGACTGACCAGAATGTTGCATTTCTCACAATTCCAAGTGTTGGTGATCGTGTGATACCCAACACAGACCGCAATTATGATCTAATTGTAGCCGCACATGAAGATGGAGCTTCTGCCCACGCGGGAGTGGCTGCCACTATTTCGCTCTAGCAGCGACCTTATTGGTGGCAGGGTTTATACCAGCAAACTAGAAAGTATGCTCTCTGTTGAGAGGTATGTCAGCAGATCAAAAGTGCCACTGTGTCTCAACCCCACAGACACATCTCTTTATTCCCAACAGGCCTTTTGGCTGTGT